>NC_024803.2:27666223-27989513 GCF_000309985.2 Brassica rapa
CCTCAATGTGATTGAGAACAACAAGTATCATGGCTTGGCTCTAGAGGATCCATTTGATCACTTGGACAGGTTCGACAGCTACTGTGGGTTGTCAAAAACCAATGGTGTGTCCGAAGATGCCTTAAAACTCAAGCTATTCCCTTTCTCTTTGGGGGATAAGGCACGTCAGTGGGAGAAGTCTCTACCCAGTGACTCCATCACCACTTGGGATGACTGCAAGAAAGCATTCTTGGAGAAGTTCTTCTCTATTTCAAGAACTGCTAAGCTGAGAAACGAGATTTCCAGCTTTCAACAGAAGAACTTGGAAGGCTTCAGTGAAGCCTGGGAGAGATTCAAGGGCTACCAAGCTCAATGCCCACACCATGGCTTTTCTAAGGAGAGCTTGCTGAGCACATTCTACCGTGGTGTTCTTCCTAAGTACATAGCCAGACTGGATACAGCTAGCAATGGGTTCTTCTTGGGGAGAACTGAGGAGGATGCAGAAGAGCTGGTTAACAACATGGTAAAGAGTGATGCAGTCTACAGTGGAGACCACGACAGAAGCAGTAGAACAGATGATAAGCAGACGAGGATAGAGATCAAAGCTTTGGAAGACAAGATCGACCTACTCATTGCTGAAAAAGCAACCCAAGAGCAGCTGAAGTTTGTTGGTAACTCCAAGCAGGAAGATCCACTTGCTGTCAATGAGGTTGAGGGTTTGGAAGGTCAAGAGGAGTTGTGTTTCATCAACAACAATGGTAGCTGGTACAAAAAGGAGCCCAATTTTCAGTACAACAACTACCAACAGAAATCCTATCCCAACAACCAATAGAATTGTTATCCGCCTAGAAACAACCAGCAAGGCAGCTATCCGCCTCAGCAAAACCCCTTGTCTGGTTCCTCTGCTCCTCAAGAGAGCAGCACTGATACCTTACTGAAACAAATCTTGGAGTCTCAGACTAGAAGTGAGAAGCATGTTGGTTATGAGTTGAAGAACCTTCATTCCAAGATTGATGGGAGCTACAATGAGCTCAACAACAAATTCTCACACCTTGCTTCTACAGTCAAGAATTTAGAGAATCAGTTTGCTTCCATGAACACTCACCAGAATCGCCAGCAAGGATCTCTACCTGGAAAATCTGACCCAAATCCCAAGGAAGCCAAAGCTATCACCCTTCGGAGTGGTAAGCAGTTACCTCCTAGAACCCTCACCAAGGATGCTGAGAAACTAGGTGAGGGGGTTGCCATCAACATAGATGATGAAGTGGTGATTGTTGATGAGAAGATCAATGACGAGATCTTGGAGAAGATAGTGGAAGCCAAAGGTAAAGGAAAGTTTGGGGAAGAGAAGAAGACATTAAAGGATGGTGAAGCTGTTACTCCAACAAGTGAAAGTTCTTTTGTTCCTCCTTCCTATGAACCCAAACTTCCATTCCCTGGTAGATTCAAGAAGCAGCTGCTAGAGAAGTACAAGGCTCTGTTTGAGAAGCAAATGAGTGAAGCTCAGGTTGTAATGCCCATCATCGATGCTTTTATGTTGATTCCTCAATACAGCAAGTTCTTGAAAGATGTTGTAGCTGCAAAGAAGAAGGAGATGGAAGGCATGATGATTCTTACCCATGAGCGCAGTGCCATCATCCAGAGGCTTGATGTTCCAGAGAAGTTAGAGGATCCAGGAAGCTTCACACTACCTTGTGCTCTTGGACCTATGGTATTTGAGAAATGTCTATGCGATTTGGGAGCTAGTGTCAGCTTGATGCCTTTGTCTATTGCAAAGAAGCTTGGATTCACTCAGTACAAGAAGTGTAGACTCTCTCTGGTGTTAGCTGATCGTTCAGTGAAGTATCTTGTGGGCATCTTAGAGGACCTCCCTGTGAAGATTGGAAGGTATGAGATACCTACAGATTTTGTGGTGCTTGAGATGGGTGAGGAGGCTCAAGACCCATTGATTCTAGGAAGGCCATTCTTAGCTACAGCATGAGCTATTGTTAATGTGAAGGAAGGCACGATTGATCTCCATTTGGGTAAAGAGAACATCCTCCACTTTGACATCAAGGAGAAAATGAGGAAACCAAATGTGTTCGGACAAGCCTTCTACATTGAAGAGATGGGCACTCCTGCTGATGAGCACCTTGAAGAGTTACCACCTGAGGACGACGAGGAGGGAGCATCTCCCTCTACTCATTCCCCATAGAAGGTAACCCACCACACTCCCTTGTATATACCATTTCATTTTTGCATATTAGTCTTCTTTTCGGTATCTCTCTCTACTTGACAACACAGAGACTGTGTAACTCAAGTTTGGGGGAGGTACCAAGTATTTGATCATGTTTGCTTTGATGTTGTTTCATTGAGTCATGCATTGCATACCTATTTGCATATATAAAAAAAAACAATCATTTAGTTTGCATTATTTGCATTTCTAGGAGAGTCTAGAGCATATAGGTTGCATTCACTTGCATTGGGAGCAATGATTTTAAATGCCTTGTAAAGAACACTACGTTGCACCTGAGTAACTTTTGCACCTCTCAAAAAGACTTGTATGTTTCGAGCCTTGAAAACTCTTCCTGAAACTTGTTGATTGCTGAAACTCAGTCTTTGAAGCCAACTACGACCTTATTTGAACTGAACGAACTTAATGCTTCTTGCTCATGGTCCCTTGTGTACTGAGTCATGGCTATACACACTTGAGTTGTCACATCTTTTATACCAATCTTTTTTGACAAACTCTAGTGGTAGACGACTCCCAAAACCTTTTCCTCCTTTTAAGCTTTCATTGTTTGATGAGTGAGGCCTTTTTCGGAAAGTCTTACATGTGCATAATGTTGAGAGTATCGGGAACGACAATGTTTGATCTTCATTCTTGCTAGATTGGGCACTCTATTGTCTAGCTATAGGTGGGGGGTGAGTGTTGTGATTATGATTTGGGAAAAATGAAAAAGGAAAAGAATAGACTCTTTGTGCTTAAGTGAATTGTTTTATTGGGATCAGTAGAGAAGCCTCTAGCTCAAGTTTTGAAAAGTCTTGGCCCCCAGCCTACAAAAAAAAAAAATAATAATAAAATAAAAAGGGGGCTAGCAAAGTTGTTAAGAGCTAAGAAATGTTTTGAGGTTGTGAAAAATCCCTTGTAGATTTCAAAGAGAAAGAGTTGATGTTCTTAGGATCTTTTGGTGAGAGATGTGAGTTGGGTTTGACATTGGGAAATGATTGTGTGATTTGTATGTTTGGGAAAAGGGTAGAACAATGGAGATTGAGCATTGTATGCATGAGTTGGTCTCTTTCTTAGATATATTATGTGCAATGTCAAGGCTACTTGTTTCGAGAGTAAACCACCTTAAAGATCATATATCTTGAACCTCTTGACTCTTTTAAATAAAAGCCTTCCCTTACCCAACCAAATGATTTGGACCAACTGACCATTTGCAAGAATTCACCTGATGTTTTATGCTTAATGAATATGATAGTTGGTTGATTTGAATGTGTGGATGCTCGATGATGAGTGTAAAGGCAGAATGAGTTGAGATAGGCCTAGAGAAGCTAGAGTGTGATAAGAGAGTGAGCTCATGTTAGATTAGATGTTGAATTGAGTGCTAGTTGTGTTCCTTTTGGCTATGAGCTCTCTCCCTATGAGTTTTAGAAAGTTCACTTGCGGACAAGTAAAGGACTAGTGTGGGGGAGTTGATATCTTGCATATTTGCATTATTTTATCCATTCATTCATAAACATTTTCATCATATAGATTAGGATTTAGACATGTTTAGGTTGCATTTTGCATACATGAGTCTCTATTAGGTACTGGAGTACCACATGAGGTAATTTGGAGCTCAAAAGAGGTGAAAAGGTGACCATTGGACGAACCGAGCATGGGAGCGACCTCCCGGAGCGACATCACGAAGTCGCTGTGTCCCACTTCTCAGAGCGACCTTCCTAAAGCGACGCCATGAAGTCGCTCGCGTTCTCATTACTCCGAACAGTCTTAGATGACCCTGGAGCGACCTCTCAGAGCGACCTACCAAGGTCGCTCCCGATCCAGAGCGACCCGTTGGAGCGACACACCAAAGTCGCTCGCGACCTCTCGTCCGGAGACACCAAAAATCGGCCCTGGAGCGACTTCCCGGAGCGACACCTGCAAGTCGCTCGGCGTTATTTTGCTGCCGAAAATCATGATTTCTCAAGGACCTTTTTGCAATTTATTTTGGACGTTTTGCACTTGGAAAAACCTATGTTTTAAACATCTTTTGTAGCCACCAGGCAGATTATCTTTTGATCTATTGAGAAATACACAAAAACTCTCTGGAGAAGTTCATCTCTTGGATTTTGATTGTTATGTTCTTGTGTTCTTGTTGATTTCTTATCTATTTCTCTACATGATTATTCTGAAATCCAATATGAGTTTAAGAGGAATCATGGAGATTAGTGAGTAATCACCTTTTGAATTCATGGGTTAGGGAGATTAAGGGTGATTAGGTTAGAGTTAGGATGTTTTAGTGTAGATCATTCGTATTTCCTTGCTAGTAGAGTAATCATAATGCATCTTCTGAGTTGGCCACTCAGTTGTTGATCCTTAGGCATTTCTCACCTGAAAGGTGTTCGACGAAATACCCGAGACAACTCTCCTAGGCTTTTAGTATACTTTGCCAAAGACATTTGTTGTTAAAGGTGCTAAGATAGCTAATAGACTTGTTAGTAATGATTGCTTTCATATTATTCAACCAAAGACATTTGATGTTTGAGATATGTTAGCAAATGAGCATTCATCTAGACATAGAGCTTGCTTAGAATTGTGTCTAGGCTTAAGGTCGATAGTTTGATCGATCATTTACCATCCTTAGTTCGATACTTGATCACCCAAGGTCTAATCCCTATGCCCATGAGTTCTCTTTTCCCTTAGTCAAGAAAGTATCATTATGTTATTGCTTTTTAGTTTTAGTCATAGCTTAAAACTCATCTAAATCATTGGTTGCACTTAGATTAAGTGAGTACTTGCATTCTCGGTGCTTTGATATCCCTCAGAACTGGTTCGACAATCATTTATACTACAACATTTATCTTAGGAGCCTTGAAAACTCCTAACATCACCGCTCTCGCTTCTACATCTCCGCACCAGAAATATACAAACCCAAGGAGCCGCCATCGCCATCCTTCATCGTCTGTCTCATCCACCAGATCCGAGACCACAAACCTAGATCCCAATCTCTATCACGTGGATTCCGACATAGTCAATGTCCTCAAACAAAGCACAATAGCGAGAGTTTCCAACGAGCCACTAGGACCACATATTTGTTTAGAAGTCAAAGTGACTGACAACTATTCGAATCACAAGAGAAAAGAAGAAGAGTACATCCAGACTTGCAAAAACCGAGACTGATTCATCTGTTAGGAGTGATTGCCGACGAAAGAGAAGTGGAAGAGCGATATAAAATTCGACAAGGTTGTTGGAGCGAACCTTTAATTGTATGTGTCTTACTTTAATACCGGATCAACAGATAGAATATATCAAACAAAAAATTCATAGATTAATTTTATAGAATTGCATAGTTAATTTTTAATTTCAACCTAACTAAAATTAATGAAGATGATACTGTAATCTCATGCCAAATACAACTGGAACAAAGATAAAAAGAACTCTCTTATTTTTTTTTTAAAAGGGAATCTTTTATTGTAATTTTCACTAGAAGCAAAAGGTAAATATAAACTGAAGTTTAGATCATTATTCCTCTTATCAATGTGATGGTCTGATTTCTACTCTTATATTTCATTTTTTTCGTTCACCCAACTCCCAGATTTGGGATCCTCCAATCTATTATATTGCCAAAGCGGAAGACATGTTAAGATTTAAACCCCATGGTGGCCAGTTCAATTTTTTTTCTCACCTTTGCCTCGTCTGAAGAAAGTGTCTTCTTTAGGCCACTTTTCAATTTTATTTTTACTTTTGGCCTGACACAGTTGGCAAATGTGTTGGAAAGAGACAATCTGTAAGATGTCATTCTTTTTTTTGTGCTAGGATCCAACAATATTTGATGAAGCCCATGTTTGCCTCACAAAAAATGTTTTTGGCAAACACTATCTACTTTTACAATAGCATCAACGGATCCTATTGCCAAACCTACCACCACTAGTAAAATAACTAATAAAACTAAAAATAACAATGTATTCACTATTATTGTTAAAATGAATCAATATAGTCACTTTTTATTTGAGAAGACACTATGTCTAACAAAAATAACATACTAGGCAGGCAAAGTAAAGTATACTTATCCCCGAATTATAATTTAATATAATTTGCCCCCTACTTGGTCCCATCTCAGTTCTTCTCTATAATATCCCCACATTTCATTGCATTTATTCTCTTACAAATATTCTCACTCAGTCTGTATCTCTTTCTCCTCCAAGTCTAAATTGCTTAGCAGTGCGGCAATGACCAACTCTATTGTTCTTCTTCTATTTTTCTTAACATTCTTAGGTACCTTTTGTTTCTATGTATAAAATCTATTTGTATCTCATTTCAATTTCACATTACACTAATCTAATTTTTTTTTCCACAGAACATGGATTGTTCTTTCAAAGGGTCTCCTCTCTTGGCATAAACTACGGTCAAGTCGGTGACAATCTTCCTCCACCAAACAAAGTTCTACAACTCTTGAGCTCACTCAATATTAACAAGACAAGAATCTACGACACAAACCCTCAAGTCTTAACATCATTCGCCAATTCCAACATTGAGCTCTTCGTCACTGTCGAAAACGAAATTCTTCCTAGCTTGGTCGACCCTCAAAAAGCTCTCCAGTGGG
Source organism: Brassica rapa (assembly GCF_000309985.2). Lineage (NCBI taxonomy): Eukaryota > Viridiplantae > Streptophyta > Magnoliopsida > Brassicales > Brassicaceae > Brassica > Brassica rapa. The sequence goes on from NC_024803.2 coordinate 27,672,994, forward strand.
TCACGTCCCGTATCAAACCCTACTTTCCCGCCACCAAGATAGGCGGTATTGCTGTCGGCAACGAACTATACACCGACGATGACTCAAGCCTCATAGGGTTTGTCATATACATCACTTTATTCTTCAAACATATTAACCTTTTCGAATCTTGACGTATTCACCTTGTTATTGCTATGCAGGTATCTTGTGCCTGCAATGACGAGCATTCATGCTGCTCTGGTCCAAACTGGACTAGACAAGTACATTCAAGTATCGACTCCGAGTTCACTATCACTCCTTCAAGAATCTTACCCTCCCTCCGCCGGATGTTTTAGGCCGCAAGTAGCCGGCGTAATGACGCAGCTTCTAAGTTTCTTGCGTAGCACGAAATCCCCTTTTTGGATCAATGCTTACCCTTACTTCGCTTACAAGGATTCCCCGACAAAGATCCCACTAGACTACGTACTCTTCAACCCTAACCCTGGGATGGTTGACCCCTACACCAAGTACCACTACGACAACATGCTCTACGCTCAAGTAGACGCTGTGATCTTCGCCATGGCAAGGCTTGGCTTTAAAGATATCGAGGTTGGGGTCTCGGAGACTGGGTGGCCGTCTAAAGGCGACGGAGATGAGATTGGGGCCACCGTGGCCAACGCGGCAGTTTATAACAAGAATCTTCTAAAGAGACAGCTTCATGGTGAAGGAACGCCATTGAGACCAAACATGAGTCTTGATGTTTATCTCTTTGCTCTCTTCAATGAAGACCTTAAACCAGGACCAACGTCTGAGAGGAACTATGGACTGTATCAGCCTGATGAGACCATGACTTACAATGTAGGTTTATTATCATCATCATCAACATCATCACAATCATCTACTTCAACTAATTCTTTTATGTCCATCACCTCCTCTGCCTCCACGGTATGTACCAACACTGGATTTTAGTTTCTTTCTAGTAGATCCCAAATATTTCCTCTATTTGATATTACATGATGTTTTATACCAGTACACAAATATTAAAGAAACTTTTTTATCAAAAGTAAATAAAATATAATTTAAAACTAATTTATTTTATTATAAATAGAAATAGTAAAAATGTGATTGGTTATCCAACTTTTGATAAAGTTAAAATTACATAAATTTGTGCAAACATATTTATGAAACAACAAAACTTCTCTAAAACATCTTAAATGGAGGGAGCATTTCTTTTTATTTTGGTCTTTAAATATCACAGTAAATACCCTAGAAAAAAAGCTTCATCGAGAAACATACAAATGCTAAACAACGGTGACGTGTTATTAAAAATAAGAAAATTATGACATTTTTCCTTGTAATCGTGACGTTTAATACTTAAAAAGTTCGGCTTTTCTAGAAAATAATTTTAACAAACATATATTTAATAAACAACGATAAAGTTTCGTTTATTTTTGTTTGGAGCGATATGATTAGTCTTACCACTGATGTGTGAATCATGTGATATTTATGATTATCCTCACCGTTTGGTTCTAATTCGTAACATTAATTAATTGAAAATGAGTCGTCTTAATTATTACTTATTGAGTTGTTTTTTGTTAAATAGGCTATAAAGGAGGGAAATCAACGGCTGATATACTTGACATGCGTTTATTTGGTGGCCATTCACATGATTATTAGAAGACCGTACTAGAAGCAGAAACAAAATCGCGAGTGCTTCTACGTGTAAATAGAGAGAGAGAGAGAGAGAGAGAGAGAGAGAGAGAGAGAGAGAGAGAGAGAGAGTCCACTCATGCGGTTCATTTTTCAACGAGAAGAATCATATTATTTCCAAAAGTGTCTCAAATTATTCTTTGAAGAAAAACAAACAGAAAATTTGTTCCGAGTGATTAATTAATTAACTTGAGAAGGGGAGGCAGGACGCAAAGAGAATCCAATGTATAAAAAGAAGCTGACGAATGTTCATATTATAAATATATTGTTGTTATTCATAGACGCGGTTGATTAGTTCGAGTCTACATACAATTTTTAAATTTCCATAACTATGTGATTTATGGGTCGTTCCATACAAATATTAGTTTACAGAATTATAGTATAGTTTTTACAAAAAATAAAAAGAATTATAGTATAGTCTAATCATATATGTATTCTATTGGTTGGTTAAACCGAAGGAGGTGACTATTCTTTTTTCTTTAGTCTTTTGGACGTGGAATCCATCAACCTTAGATTATATATTATACGATGCCTTCCTTTTTCATCTCACCGTCAATATACGATATTTTAGTATATTATCTGCTCTTACACACATACATGCATATATAACGCAAAATATAATGTATGCATATACGTGTACGCAGACATGACACTACTCATATATGCACATATATACCCCGTAACATGAATGTGTATTTTAAATATTCATCGATCCAAAGTTCAATTATGGATATATATATCCATCAATTTACCAAGAATAAGCTGTATTAAAAAAAAAAAAGAATAAGCTGTATTCACCTGGTCACTTTTTGAGATTTCGAGAAGAGTTGCTCTTTGGAGATTAATTTAGCTATGTCGGGCGGTAAAAGACTAACAGGAGAAAAGGAAGAAGTTGATATTATAAAAAATCAACCAAAATCTTATTATATTACATATGTAAATAGATATGGACGGTCCCAACTTTATTTCATGAACATGTCTTTAGTCGTCAGCATTTGACAATAGTCGTTGGCCATCATCCCTTTTTAAGGAACTTTCTCTCTTTTTATAAACTTGTTTATTCTTTTCTTTTTCCTCCGGACTCAATTGTGTTATATTTCTTCGCCAAATGTTTATTATATTTCGAATTCAATTTTTATATTCCTTGCTGTGTTCGCATATTCCATTACGATTTACTTCACCGGTTATATCGACTTTCATTTAGAAATTCCAATAAAAGTTTCTAAGAGGTCTATTAATGGAAGAACCCATTTGTTGTATATCTTAATTTCAAATTGAAAGAATGAGATGCTACATATGTTTTAATAGATACAAATTGTATCCAAATGAAATATGTTAAACCTGAAAGAGTTACATAAATTATTAATAAGAAATCATTGCATTTGCTTCATGATGTAAATGGAAGAGATCATTTTATTTGTTAAAAACATACATAAATTATTACAATCCACTGGTCAGAAGTATACAAGATCACATGATCATCTATTTGTCAGTTTGCTTCACACTGATCTTGTGACAACTAATAATAAATCACGCCAGATATCGCATCTTTTTTTAATTGTAATATATCCCGATTCACAAATATTTTCAAAAATGAAAGGGAGAATTTTTGTCGATGCGCATACATGATTGAATGAATTATTCGTAAGAGAGACAACTGAAGCTCATGTTAGTTATACAAATCAAAGATGTCAATCAAACTACATGTTGGCACATGGATGGATACCTTTGGTATATGATATCAACTATCATATGATTTACTTTTTCTATCATAACTTCATAATGCAAGAATAAAATCGTTAGTTTTATTAGTTCATGAATATATATATGTAATACTGAATCTCCTACTTGAAAACAAAGCTAAATCTAATAAATGGGATAACAATTGAAACTCGTATTAATTTTCTAGTCAGCAATATTTTGGTTTTCTCTCCTTTGTCGGGCTCAGTATTTTACTAAACCATAAAAAAATGGCGACAATTGTCTCTCTTTTTCAGGGGCTCGAGGATGAGCCAAAAGTGTTGATTATCTTCATTTATTTTACTAGGTTTCATTCAAAAAGATAATAAGATAAGAAAAAACATTGAATTATGTTTTGATTCATCGTACAACTAGATGTATTTTAAGGAGATAAATTTGTCACATTTTGATTTCAATGTACAAATACTGACATCTTCATTTTCATATTAGCGACCGCATGCAAAGAAATGTTCACTTGGTGTGTGATATTGGGAGGTCAGATGCATCGCCAAATAAACATTATCAAAATAAATGATAAGCACAGTGCTGACTTATGGCGGCATGGGCTAAAAATACTTTTGCACTAGGTCTCTTGTTTTTTTTTTTGGTTATTTTTGTTAAGCAATTAGGGTCCTAATTTGTGTGTATATATATAGCATCATACTTTAAATCAACACTAAGACCATCTCCAATGGCTGTGTTTATTTTTTTGCTCCAAAATAAAAAGAAGTTTTACTCCAATGGATACCTCTACTTTTTACTCTAAAAAGAATATATTAGTATATTGTTTTTCTACTTATTATTAATCTATTTTTAATCCACAACTTTTAAAGTGTTGAAATTTTACCTCATATTTTATCTTGTAACAATAACACAAGAAGAAAATCAACTTTTATGTCAAGTCTATTTGGAAATTTCTCAAAGCCCAGTCAAAGGTGTATATCAAATATCCACAATTTTGAAATTGTGTACTTGAAGCTTTTGAAAGTGGAAAATGCAGTTTGGAGTGAACGTACAAAAAGATCAATCCAAAGTCGCTTTAACCCATTGAAAAAGCGGCAAGAAAATTACATTCATGTGTCAAACAATGTGAAAATAGATGTCCAAATGATGCTTTACATGATGATATTGTAAGTATTGATAATGCTCAAATTACCCCAGAACAACTCTTTCAAATAAGAGATCGACTGCATAACTTATGGATCAAATCCTAAAAAAGCGTGGATCACACAATAGACCGTAGTTTTATAGATTAAGCTAGGAAAAATATAAAAAGAAGTAAATAAAGCAATAAAATAGTTGTAAATAAAATAGGGAAAACACTATACTTGGAGAATTCAAACATGTTATCTGAACTCAAATCTATATATGCTAGGGATTAACTTTGATCAGTCCAAGAACTCGAATTCAATAAGTAAGTAATCCATATCTCGCACGTAATTACTGTCAAATGTTTAAACTATCGAACACCAAATATTGTTGTGGATTTAATTATTCAAGACAAGCATTAATGTTCCAATTCGATATGTTCACTATTCCTGAACCAATTCCCGTTGTATTTATCAACTTAGCTCAGCAAGATTCAGTTCAAGTATCAAACCCACTATTGCGGTTGTTGATATTCCTATGATCATGTTTCTAGTTAGCTATTCTAGAAACAAACATTTAGAACAATCATGTGAAAGATTCAATATGATGATCCTAGCAGTTCTATATTTTGCAGGTTCACCAAAACACTTGAAAATTCTAATCTAACAAGTGAACTACTAAGACATGTTCAAGCAAGACATGGAGATAAACAGAATGAATTGCATAAAATAGATAAAGTAGAAATACTAGAATTTCAATCAAATCTCTGAATGATTCTTATGATCTTCTCTCCAAAAATCTCTTTAAGAATAATAAAAGCTCTTAACAATGGCTGTAAAAATAAAATAAATTGGTCAAAACACGTTCAGGGGTCTTCTTGTAATTAGTAAAAACTTATGGGCCAAACTTGCAATTCTGAAAATAGTTTTGGGCCGCGAATTTGCATTGGTGTTGACTGCACTCATGAAAGTGTCGATCGACACTCCCTTCAAATATCGACTTTGACTTCTGATTTCTTGCACATCTATGGGTTTTCAATCGTTAAGCTCTAAATGGCTTCATGATCTCCACAATACTCCAAAACGTACCCAGACCTGAAAACATCCCAAAACATACTCGAAACATAATATAAATACCCTATAAAAGACTTATGCTATGGCTTAAAAGTGGTAAAAACTATAGTATATCAAGTATTAATATAATTTTCTTAGTTATTCAATGTTTTAAAATATTTTGCTATATATGTTGCAACTTATATGCAGATTAATTAAGCTAAAGAAATGTTAAGAGAAGATCCAAATTTTAAATCTAGGCTTTGATTTTTTAGGACTTTGACTTCCATGGGTTATAAACTAGTGACTTTACAAAAATATTGGTTGTGGCTTTTATGGCCGTGGCTTTAGAAAAAAATAAAAGTCACAATTTATAGCTTTTAGAGAAAGTAAAGACACGTGAAAAAAAAATGGAAGTTGAGGCTTTGTGTGTGTTTTAGGGGCTTTGAGAGATTTTAGGAGAGCCAAATTGTGATTGGTAAAATTATTGACTTTAGAGACTTTAGATAATTATAAAGTCCTTAAAGCCTTCAAAGTCAAATCCCCAATCACAACCTAGTTGGAACTTTAATCATGTATGGAATTTTTTCAAGAGTTCCGAAAAATGTAAAGATGGTTCCAATCTTGCTAAAAGAGATATAAGTCTATGCGGTTTTGGATATACATCTTCAGAGTCTGAAAATCTTACTTCTAATCATGTTACACAAGCATATCCAGGTTTGTCTTCATTTTATATAAATTTAGAAGAAGAAGACATTAATGGTGGATCTCCATCTCAACGACCAATTGGAGTGAAAAATACAAACTAAAAAAAAGAATGATGATCAAAAATCAGTTGTTATAGAGACCTTAGAAGAATGAAACCAACAGCTTCTAGAACAATTAAAGAAGATAAGTGCATAAAGACAACACCACTTGGAGATGCAAAGTAAGAATTATGCATTGAAGGAGCTCAAAGAAGAAAATAAAATATTATTTCAAAACATAAATTCCATAGAAGATCCAAACATTCGAGAATATGTTCAAGGAGAATAAACATGGAATCTGAGTCAAGTTTGTATGGCAGATGGTTGTTTCTTTCAACTCTGGAGGAAAAGGTCATAAGTCAGAGAGCGAAAATCCATTGGCTAGACGTGGGTGATGGTAATAATATGAGTTTTCACAGAGCTGCTAAAGTAAGGGAAGTTCGAAATGCTATAAGAGAGATCAAGAGACTGGATGGATCAGTGGTTGATAATCAGGAAGACATAAAGAAGGAGGCTGTGGAGCATTTCCATAACTTTCTAACTCATGTTCTAGCAGATTATAGAGGGGTTAATGTGGAGGAGTTAAAAGCTCTATTGAATTATGATTGTTCTGAGGAAGATAGAAGTATGCTTTTGAAGGAAGTAACAGCGGAAGAGATTAAGAAGGTAGTATTTTCCATGGCTGCTGGAAAGTCTCCAGGGCTGGATGGTTATACAAGTGAGTTTTTCAAGGCTTCTTGGGGGATTACCGGAGGAGATTTTGTCGCCGCAGTTAAATCTTTCTTTGATACTGGATTTTTGCCAATGGGAATCAACTAAACCATCTTGACACTAATACCAAAGAAGAATGATGCAATCTATATGAAAGATTATCGCTCTATCTCCTGCTGCAATGTAATCTATAAGGTAATATCCAAACTACTAGCCAACAGAATGAAAAGAATTCTCCCTCTTTTCATATCTTTGAATCAGTCGGCATTTGTGAAGGATAGACTTTTGATGGAAAATGTCCTATTAGCGTTTGAACTTGTTAAAAGCTATCACAAGGATTCTGTTTCGGAGAGATGTGCAGTAAAGATTGATGTCTCGAAGGCCTTCGACTCTGTGCAGTGGACGTTCTTGTTATCTGTCTTGGAAGCTTTAAATTTCCCGGCGAAATTTATTCTATGGATAAAGAAGTGTATAGAGCTGGCTTCCTTTTCAGTTCAGGTAAATGGGGAATTGGCGGGATATTTCAATAGTAAACGGGGTCTGCGTCAAGGCTGCTCGTTATCTCCCTATTTGTTTGTCATCTGTATGCAAGTTCTAACCAAGCTTCTGGATAAAGCAGCAGTAGAGAAGAGAATAGGGTACCATCCTTACTGCAAGGAGCTGGAGTTGACTCATATCTGCTTTGCTGATGATGTCTTGGTTTTCTCAGACGGGAAGAAGAGATCTATAGAAGACATTCTAGCAGTTTTTCAGGAATTTGCGACTATTTCAGGTCTATCTATCAGTCTGGAAAAATCAACTCTATATTTGGCGGGAGTTAAAGCAGAAGATAGTGCTGCTATTTTGGATCAATTTCCTTTTGAAGCTGGAACCCTCCCGGTAAGATACCTAGGCTTGCCTCTATTAACCAAACGAATGAACGTTCATGATTACAGCCCACTTATCTCGAGGATTAAAACTCGGATCTCATCATGGACTGCGAGGCACCTCTCCTTTGCTGGTCGGCTCCAACTGATTGGCTCTGTTTTGTATAGCATTACAAACTTTTGGATGTCGGCTTATAGATTGCCAAATCAGTGTATACAAGAAATCAATAGCCTCTGCGCGGCTTTTCTCTGGTCTGATCCGGTGTTGTCTACGCAGAAAGCAAATATTGCTTGGAAGGATGTATGCAAGCCCAAAGATGAAGGATGTTTAGGATTGAAAAATCTAACTGAAGCGAATAAAGTGTCATGTTTGAAGTTAATCTGGCGCATCCTTTCATCAAAATTTTCATTGTGGGTAAAGTGGATTTGGAAGTATCTTATAAGGAAGAGCTCTTTCTGGAGTGTAAAGGATAGAAGCTACTTAGGATCTTGGATGTGGAAAAAGTTACTGAAGCTCAGGCCGGGGGCTGCGCAGATGTATAGGGTGGAGATAAATAGTGGCTCTACAGCTTCGTTTTGGTATGAGAAATGGTCGCCTCTCGGAATTCTGATTGAAGTAACTTGGGAGAGAGGAAGTATGGATTTGGGGATTCCTATAAACGCCACAGTAGAATGGGCGGTTCAGAGATATAGAGCAAGGAGACATAGAGTATCTATTCTTCAAATGATTGATCAAGAAATAACTGATTTACAAAACAGAGGTCTCAATCAGTTGGAAGATGTGCGTATCTGGAAGCAGGAGAATGGGGATTTCAGAGAAAGTTTTAGCACAGCTCGAACATGGAATCTTATCAGGGAGCAAACGCAGAAAGTGACTTGGAGTAAGGGTATATGGTTTTCTGGAGCTACTCCAAAGTTCTCTTTCCTAACTTGGATAGATGTTCATAATAGATTAGCAACAGGAGACAGAGTATTGAGATGGAATCCTCAGGCTATATCTACTTGTTGGCTATGCAAAAGGGCAACAGAAACTAGAGATCACATATTTTTTGAATGTCCTTATTCAAGAGAAGTCTGGTATGAGACTATAAAGGATATCGCGGGAGTTGGAAGACCTTATCAACGGAACAATGTGTTACAAAGTGTAGTGAATGGGATAAATGGAAGAGTTAAGACTTTTCTACTGCGATACTGTTTTCAAGCTGTTGCTCATGCTATTTGGCAGGAGAGAAACAAAAGAAGAGTTGGCGAACCTTCTCAACCATCTTCTTGCCTGATCGTAAAGCTGGATAAATTGGTAAGAAACAGAATCACCTCACTTTGAAGAAGAGATGGTGGAAAACATGAGAAGACTATGGAGATTTGGTTTAGTAGAAGATAATGGAGTAAAAGTAGTTTTTTTGCTTATCTTTTTCATTAAAGGTTTGTAGAAATGATGCAGTGAAACTCTGTAAAAAGGTTTTTTTTTTATTTGAATAAAATTTAACATTCTTTCAAAAAAAAAAAAAGAATAAACATGACTCTTGAGGAAAGGGGTGAATCAACAAGCTCCTTCTTCATCAACTTCATTTGGACATTTTTAATGTTCTTGGTGGATCTGGAAATGATCTACTAGAGTATTAAATCATAATGATATGTTAAATTTGAGTATTTTATGTTTTTGTTATTACTTATGTATTTTTAGTTTATTAATTATTATGCTGTTGTAATTTCCAATTTAATATAAGTTATTATTGCATTCAAAGTTTCACCCAATTTAATAATAAATTTTATAATATTCAAATGTATAAAATTTGACATATAATCTATTTGAATAGAAAATGAAAACTTTATAAAATGAGGGGGATCATTTTGCAAAGGAAAAATTCAATTCCAAATATAGAGTAAATAAATAGTGTTACTCTATATTTGGAGTAACACTGTTCATCTTTCTATATTTGGTGTAAGATTTGATGTACCATTGCATTGACTTTTACTGTATATTTTAGAGGGAAAATTATAGTATCATTAAAGAGGCTCTAATACAACTATAATTTGAGGAGAAAACTTTCCAAACACAAGTCCCATTTAAAATGGACTAAACCGGGTCTAGATAAACATCATAAAGAAAAAATAATTAGATAAGTGAAAATGTGATGAGAGATAATACTTTTGAGGATCCTTGGAAATGACTCATGTGCAAGTTTGGCAATATATTTGCATAAGACCACGATCAATGAAGGTGTTGAAATTTTCTTTTCAATTGTTTAACTAATACAATGGACTTGTTGAGTTTTACAAAAATACATGTGGATTAAACTTAGTTGAAAGTCTTCAACGGGGTGAAAAAATGAGGTCGCCTCGATGGATATGAAAGCACAATGTTAGTTTTTGGTTTCTGAAACTTATGAGATATCAATTTCTGCATCTCATCTAATAAATGATTCAAATTTATTTATATATATAATTTTTTGACATTAAAAGTCTATTGCATTACTCAAACTAGAGGTGGTCTAGGTAACCAGACCATAATAGAATAACCAACGAAACAAAGAGACCTATGGAAAGACCGAGCAGATATAACTAGAAAATTAGCAGTCTCATTTATTTCCCGAGAAATGTAAAGTAGTCTGAAATCATAGAATCTTCTCTTCATTTCTTGTATCTCTTTCAGCTCTGTCGAAAAATTCGGCCATGCATGAGCTTTATTTATCATCTCAATCAAATTTTTGCAATTTGTTCCAAAATGCTAACATGTCTACTGATGACATAAATTAAGATAGAAATGAAGGCGTCAATATTATATAGTTTTTTGTTACAAAATAATAATTTGCAGTCAATATTTGTGAGAATATTGACTGTAATGCCCTAATATTGGTGAAGAATGAAATTTTGTACACAATGATAAACTTCTCATGAAACTTTGACAAATAATTTCAAGTAATTAAAGATCAACGCTTTGCGCAGAATGAAAATGATGAACACATTTTCCTAACATAATATGAATTATATTGCGTTGATGTTTTTTTTTGCAGTAAAAATTAGATGTAATATACAATGCGGAAGTAATATACAGTAGAATTCTATAAACTAATATTACATAAATTAATAAATATTATAAATCAATAAAATTGCAATTCAAAATAAAACACAAATTGATAAGAAGAATATTTTTAGAAGATCTCATGTAATAATATATTCCCATTAAAATTATAAATTAATATTTTTTATATAAGTTCAAATGATTACATTGTATTGTTTGTTTTATATTCACAATGAAGCGTATTTGTATTTTAAAGACTTTTTAATATTTTGATGTTATATATTAAAAAATATATCTAAAACATACATTTGGTGTATGATATATATCTCAATACATCAAATAACATATAATATAATAAAATGATATGAAAGTTAAATTTATAAAATTTAATGAGTATGTAAACAGTAAAATCAACTATTTTTTTAGTTTACAAAAAATAATGTCGTAAAATATAAAAAACATAAAAATATAAAACAATTTTTGAAAAACAATTAATAATTCAATAAATTAATAAAATAATATAGTTTCAACATTATTATTTTTTAGAATTTTTACTGTATATTGAAATGGTGGAAAATTTTACAACTCTTAAATGGACATAATATAATTATGACATCACTTATATAGTACGCTGAAAATATTCAAGCACTTGTAACATATATACTAGATTTTGACCCGCGCTTAGAAAGCGCGGATTTATTTTTTGAATTTAATTATTTTTAATATAAATTTTTATATAAGATAGTTTATAAGTTTGGTCATATTATTCGGAACCGAACAATCAACCCGTACCAAATTAAAAAAATGAAACCAAACTTGAACCAAAATTTATAAATAACCGAACATATCATATATATCTAGAACCAAGATAAATAGATACTTGAATTTTTAAAATACAAATTATATACCTACAAATATTAATTATATATAATTTCTAAATAACCAAATATCTTAAATATACTATTTATAAGCTGAATTATCCAATAAAAACAAATTACTCAAACATTTTTTTCAAATATTAAAAAAAAATATCTTAATAAGTCCTCAAAATTCAGTTTAATTTTCCACTAAAAAGAACCAAAACACCAAAAAGTGGTATCCACAGTCAAACCAATAAACGCAGTCACCATATATAATCTAGTTGCAATTTAATAAAAATCCATTATTTAAAATCCTTTAAAGTCTAAAACCCATATTAACTCGTGAATCTATACCAGATGTCATTGTAAAAATCTAAAATAACATGATACTATTTTTCAAATTTTGATTAAATTTCTCATATAAATTTTACTAAGATATAAAATTGAATAAACTACATTTTTTATGTTATACATTCTAGTTTATAGGTTTTATAATGACTATATTAAGATTAAATTTTTGAGTTTTAAAATAAAATTATTATTAAGTTGAGTATAGTTGAGTTACCTATAAATGTTAAAAATAAATAATATATTTTATTTAAACATAAAAAACATTCTAAAAATGCTATAATTTCCTGAGAAAATATTTATACAAAACCCTTTCTCCTAATAAACCTAGTTGTAAAAGATTTTCATCACAAAAATAACCTAGGAAGGTTTTCAAAGAAAAAGCTATAATTTTGAAATATAATTAAGCTTGTTGTTGTACTGTGAAGTATTTCTCTAATTGTAATTGGAAGTTAATATGTTTTGACCATCGAATGGTATCATGTTTTTAACTTTTTGTTAACCGTACTTGCATCATGTTTTTATGTTAGTTTGGGTCATAAAACATTTAATATGAATTAAAAGTATGGTATTGTTCAGATTTTAATTACCAATAAATCTAAATGTTTTTATAGTAATTGATTTTGTTAAAGAAAAATGATTGTGGGTTGTATGATTATTAAACCAGTTATAAAATAATCTATTTTTTTAATAGGTCTAGTGGCACAAAAGTAATATTCCAAGGAAAAATAGGGGTAAAATATATCAATAATTTTGAATTAATAATATTGATGTATAAATCTTTGGTGTATTATAGTAAGTTGAGTATTAAATAAGAGCATTGTTATTTTATAGTTAGAGAAATATAAGGTAATTGATTAGTGTATAGTTAGAGAAATATAAGGTGAGACAAAAAAAAATAGTTAAGTTTAATGAATAGGTCCAACAACCTTTATAAGTAGATTTTTTGGGACTTCTTCCCTTTTGATAGTATAGATGATCGACCATATAAAAATAGAGAGTGTATTAGGCTATTAGCTAACAAATAATTCTCTTTTCTGTTTGATATATATGCGGCTTCCAAAATTGCACGCCAATTCAATCAATAGTATTAATTTACTTTACTTGTCACCAGCAAATCTTCACGAAATGCAAATAAATTAATTGGATGCAAACAAAAATCAACACAATTTATATTCGGACCTTACAGTGGAATCTCTCATTGACTCTAACTCACACACTTGGAATTCACAGGCAATTCGGGCTTTGGTAGATCCACAGGATGCGAAACTTATAGAAAGTATACCACTAAGCAGGATTCAGAGGATAGACAGGGATGGATGGCATTTCACAAAGTCTGGAAAATATACGGTCAAATCAGGATACCAGGTAGAACGGCTCTATCCAGATAGGGACAGACTACCATTATTAATTGGATCCACAGTGGATGCTCTGAAGGCTAACTGCTGGAAAATACGTTGCCCACCAAAGTTAAAACATTTTCTATGGTAACTAGTGACAGGATGTATAGCAGTAAAGAAAAATTTACATGCACGGGGAATACAAGGGGATATTTCGTGTGGAAGATGTGGAGTTCAGGAAGAGTTTATTAACCATGTGTTCTTTGAGTGTCCTCCAGCAATGCAGGTTTGGGCTCTTTCGAAGATACCATCAAATCCAGCTATCTTTCCGACAAGTGCTCTCTTCACAAACATCGATCATCTGTTCTGGAGAGTGGTTCCGCAAATGGAAGATCATCAGTTTGCATGGATACTATGGTATATTTGGAAAGCTAGGAATAATAAAGTTTTCAGTGATCTGGATATTGATTCTTTGGATACACTTAAACTGGCAGAAACAGAATCAACTTTATGGGCTGAGGCACAAATATTGAATGAGCAGAGGGCTACCCCACCAATAGTAGCCACGATTATGCCGTCAATCCCAGGAAGATGGTGTTTTACGGATGGCTCATGGAAAGAGGGGGATTCCTTTTCAAGTCAAGGTTGGTATAGTACTTTCGAAGGATTTGATGGTTTGTTGGGGGAAAGGAATGTTAGGGCTAGTCTCTCTCCTCTTCATGCGGAGATGGAAGCGCTACTCTGGGCAATGGTATGCATGAGGAATTTACGTCAATTTCAGGTTACGTTTGCAACGGATTGTTCTCAATTGGTGAAGATGGTTTCAACACCAGAGGAATTGCCTGCTTTTGCAAATTATTTGGATGATATCAAGATCCTGCAAGAGAGTTTTACCCGATCAGAGATTATCTATGTACCCCGAACGCAAAATACAAAAGCGGATAGACTAGCACGTAGTGTTAGGAAGCAGCCGTCTTTCGTCGTTCACATGGATGCAGATCACCCAGTTTGGTTTACAGAGTCAGTATGAGTCTGTAAAAGTCGATGACAAAAAAAAAAAAAAAATTAATTGGATGCATCTCATTAACTTATAGGCCATATTCATGGAAAACCTATACAGTGAAAAATCTTCACGAAATGCACACATATTAAATATGAACTAGAGATTGACCCGCACGCCCGTGCGGATGTTAATTTTTACTTTCTTATAAATCGATATTTTATTTTTATGATTAGTATTATATATTTTATATGTGTCATAATATAATTAATTGCATAAGTACTTTTAGATTTCTATACATCATAATCGAACCTGAATCAAATAGAGTAATATGATTACTTTTGGTTATTTGGTTATTTTTAGTTTAATTTGAATTCAACATACCCGAATTGAATCGGTTAATATTCTTACTTTTCATACAAATATCCGTACCGGCGTCAAATACATTAGTTTTTGGATATTTGTAGGTTTGTATATATCAAGACTGAATTCATCTGGACCCGATTCGAAACACACATGAAAATTTATAATACCGAAATGAAGTCTAGTTTCAAAACTCAAAAAGCATGATAACCCACAGAAATAACTCGTAGCTGAATAGTTATCCGAATGTCCATGTCTAACCGATACATAAGTAAATAAAAAAAATTGTTAACCATTTTGAATTCTTATCACAAATAGAGTGGTTTCATTCAAATATGTCGAATTATTATAGTTAATATGTAAATAATCCTGGCAAAATATTATAGTAAATATAATTAATGAGATAGTTAAAAAGTGAGAAAATGAATGTAAAAGATAAAATAAAAAAATTGAAAACAAATAAGTTTTGTTTTTCATGTCACTATTATATATCATATATATGTCATCATATAATTAATCATATTTTATATGTACCATAATATAAGTAATCATATAATTAATATTATTTTATACATACCATCATATAAATATCACATATATTATATTTATAAACTTGATATGAAATATAAAAACCATAATTTAAGTTGGTGTTTTTAATTAAGTTATGTATTGTATTTTTCTTATATATAGTGAAAATATTTTTTAAATGGTTATTGGAAAATATTTTAGTAAATTTTCTTAAAATATATATATATATATATTTGAATCAATTATTTATATAAATTAATTTTAAATTATTATTTTGATTTGAATTTTGTATAGAAAAAATTAAAATTGAGAAAAATGAATGTAAAAGATAAAATAAAAATTGAAAACAAATAAATTTTGTTTTGTACTTCTGTAATAAATGATATTAACTTATTTAGTAAATATAATAGATGAAGGGTTAGAATTGATTAACAATATAATAAAAATCTTTTAAAAAATCAATTAAGATAAGCAAGTATTATTTTCTACTGCTATCCATGTTTCCAAACAATTCTCATTTATACTACTATCCATGTTTCCAAACAATTCTCATTTATACTATTATCCAAGTTTCCAAACAACTCTCAAATGTACTTCAGTTTTAATAATATGTTTTGTTTTTCATGTCACTATTATATATCATATATATGTCATCATATAATTAATCATATTTTATATGTACCATAATATAAGTAATCATATAATTAATATTATTTTATACATACCATCATATAAATATCACATATATTATATTTATAAACTTAATATGAAATATAAAAACCATAATTTAAGTTGGTGTTTTTAATTAAGTTATGTATTGTATTTTTCTTATATATAGTGAAAATATTTTTTAAATGGTTATTGGAAAATATTTTAGTAAATTTTCTTAATATATATATATATATATATATATATTTGAATCAATTATTTATATAAATTAATTTTAAATTATTATTTTGATTTGAATTTTGTATAGAAAAAATTAAAATTGAGAAAAATGAATGTAAAAGATAAAATAAAAATTGAAAACAAATAAATTTTGTTTTCAATGATATTAACTTATTTAGTAAATATAATAGATGAAGGGTTAGAATTAATTAACAATATAATAAAAATCTTTTAAAAAATCAATTAAGATAAGCAAGTATTATTTTCTACTGCTATCCATGTTTCCAAATAATTCTCATTTATACTACTATCCATGTTTCCAAACAATTCTCATTTATACTATTATCCAAGTTTCCAAACAACTCTCAAATGTACTTCAGTTTTAATAATATAGATATATGATCAATTTTGAATAAATCACCTTTTGTATTAAACCACTCTCCAAGAAAAAAACAACTCCTAGTAAAAAAAATGAAAGAATTTAATCACATTCACAATTTGTTTGTCCAATGTAAACTGTAAATCAATATTTAAACATAAATCTGGTAACCTCAAATGTACATTATTCAACAGTCCATAAACGTATACATATATTATATATATTTATTTTTTGTATCACCTAAATTAAAAAAATTAGTGACCCTAAACATCTCACCAAATCCAGTGGTTGTGATAACTAATACTTGAACATACGAAAACCCATTATACTGAAATAATGTGTGTCTCGCTAAAGTTAGCGCATTGTGGACTCGAGTCATCGACCCAACCTTCACCAAAAACAGAATACAAATATATATCAGTTAAGAAGAAAATAAAACCAGCTGCCAAAAATGTTGAAATATTGATTCACTGCTGTTGTGCGGGGCCTGAAATGAGAGGTCTCTAAGCAAATGCAGAGGAAACTGCTTCTTTGACAATGGATACTTCTATGGGTCCACTGTTCCTAAATGAAGAAGCTTATCTGTTTCAAGCTCGATTACATGTTTTGCAGAAGCAGACAATGGTTGTCTTAACACACCTTCTACTACAATACATGTCCTTAAATACATAAGCTGCGTCGATGGAATAGTCGACATTGCAGAATCAACAACAACATGTTAAGCCTTTTTACAAAAAAAAAAAAAAAAACATGTTATAACATAAATAAAAATTAGCATTTTATCAACACCTTCTATGCCAAAACTTTACTAATGTCAAAACCCATCTGCTACCTGGAGTTCAGAGACGGAGCAGACATCACGGATCAGAAAGTATATAATATACTCCGGTGGTGTCGTGGCCTTTTTGACCGGCGAGCTCTGGTTTATGAAATATTATACTCCAAGATGATAAAAGTAGCAAACATAACCAAAACCATCATTATAACTTCATCCTTTTATCGGATTCTTGAATTATGCAACTTGCTAAATTGTCGTATTTTGAATTCAATCAATCCATGGCAAAATTTTGGTCGGTGTATCCATGAAAGAAATAACAGATCTTGCAAAAGAAGTCAAAACAAGTTGTCTTGTTGAGGAAATATATGTAGATCCAAGGTAGAATGCAACCCCCGGGTTATGTCAAAATAGCCCACTAGTGGGCGGGTTTGGACATATAAATACAAACCGCAAACCGCGGCGGACCAAGCACACGGATCCAAGTAAAATTGAATCCGCTGCGGGTTGCGCTACTTGGACACGGGTCGGACCACTTAACATTTCTAAAACAAAGAATTTTTGATGGAATATAAAAATTATGAATACTTGAGACACATGTTCTCTTAAATATTTTGTTATCTATAACAAAATATTTTAAGCCATTTAAAATACAAATAAAGAAAAAAAACAAGCATGAACAAGACATTTAAATAAAATCGCATTTCATATTTGTACAACATAAATTAGGTTTTATGTTTCTTTTAGCAACTTTGGAATCTAACTATTACATCAAACAAAAAAAAGCGAATCTTGCAATCAAATATTTAAAAACTTAAACTTTCACTTGCTTTGTATCAGCTGATATAGGTTTATGGATGATTTTTGGCTTTTATATTTCAATTCATTATATAGTAATGAATTGGTTATTCTCAACTTTGTTAATTTTTGAACACATATGTTGGATGATAATTAAAAATAAACATATTATATGTAAATAATTTAATTGATAAGAGTGTTATAAAATACATTTGTTTATACTCTCTCATTTTTTTTAGAATTCTCTTACCTTTCTTTTTTAAATAATTTTTTTTTCAATTTAATGCACTAGTGTATATCATTTACAAAAAAAATTCTTTTATAAGTCACATTCATTCTAAAATGACATTTATATCATAAAACCACATAACATATTATAAAATAATATTCATAGCATGGAAACTACATATTATATTTTGAACCCGCGGGTTGGCCTGCAAAACCGCTTATCTAGACGGAGCAGGCTTGGACATATATATACAGACTCAGCATGCAGCGGGCCAACCCGCAGTCTGCATAAAAATTGAACCTGCTATGGATTAGTCTACTTGGACGCGGGTTGACCCGTCTGACATCTCTATGTGTAGTCATTTTATTAATAACAATATATTATATAATTACTAATGGTATATAATGTAATTTGTGTAGTAAGTGTTGGTTTATCAAAATTGAAAGCTAAGGAAGCATGTGATGATGACACTACTTGTAAATAAATTACTAGACAAAAGTTAGTTTTAAAAAATGCTTCTCTTTAAATAAAAAAGTTGATTTGCACAAATCAAATGCTAAGGAGCTCCTGCCCGGAAAAAAAAATCTGTGATACTCCTGCCCAAAAATTTAATTAAATAACAATTTATTTAAATCCGAAAATTAGCAAAAGACTCCGAAACCAAAAGAAACTTGCATAATTACAAGCCAATCAAGGGCATTTCACGGACCATCAAGACCCGACCCATAAAATTCAGATCTCTTTCTCCATAAATTCCGAAAAATAGCAAGACTTTGTGTAACTGTAAAACTTGGTGTAACTGTACAACTTAATAAAACTTCAACTAATATATATTCTATCAGTTACAAAGTAATCTAAGTTGAACTAAGTCGCATTTTTAGTAACTGTAAAACTTAGTAAAAGTTCAACTAATTATGATTATATTTTTTTACAATTGTAATATGTTCTTTTTTGGATACAATGTTGTTATTGATATATTTATTGAAATTAAAATAAAATAAAAAGATTAGTTTATAGAGAAATACAAGAGACATTACATAATGTGAAATGTCTTTTACATAAACTTAGTAAAAATAGATAAAAATAACATGTCATAACTCATAAGCACACAACTAATCTCCAATTAGCCAGTCACGAGCAGTCAGATGAATTTCATTGCAGAAGTCCCAAGATGCACATTGCCAGAAACAACGATCACATTTACGTTGTATTCTTGATCCATCTATGGGGACTACAAACACTGGTTTTATTATTCTGAAGCACCAACAATCATATACCATCAAAATTATACTAAGTTATACCTAGTTATACAGTTATGCTACTAAAGTTATACTAAGTTATACTTTGTTACACAGTTTTGTCTGTAGCTAAGCTTAACAGTTTTACCGTCTAATCTAACCAAGTCTTGCCAAGTTTTGCAGTTCTAGTTGTTTCTCCTCTTCAATTCAAAATAATAATCAGCTTTGATTCCCGACATGCTATCATTTCTTTATGATTATTATACCAGTTGTTGATTATCCAATTCCCTAATAGGAGGATTCCCCTAATAGACTCTACACTGATTACCGATTAGTTCATTGTGAACACAAATATGAAATCATCTATCTATCTAATATCACAACTACAAATCTTGTAAATCTTGTATGGTGGATTCAAAACATGAGGTTTTACAATATTTAAGATACATACCAAAAGAACGCTGAATTTACCTGAAGTTGAATTGAGTTGGAAATCAATAGCTCAATGATCCAAGCGAGGAAAGTACAAGTTTATTTGAACTCAATTGAATCGAGAATTCTCCGATTCTCTCGATGAAAGCGAGGAGACATAGTGATTTGAACTCAATTAAATCGTGATTTCTCCAATTCTCTCGATCAAAGCGAGTAAACCCGATGGAGTGATTATTTAATCTAGAATCCTCTGAATCTCTCGATGAAAGTGAGTAAACACGAGGGAGTGAAATCTATTCAATCAAGATTGATTTTTCTGATTCTATCGATGAAAGCGATGAAACCCGGCGGAGTGATTTGAACTCAATTCAATCGATTATATTTCTCCCGATTCTCTCGATGAAAACGAAGAAACTCGACGGAGGAGTGAGAGAGACGAAGAAGGGGAATGAGCAGGCCCCATAACTCGATTAATTTTGAGGAATATTTTGAGTGCGTGGTGAAGACAAAGGATGAGAGCGGCACTTTCGACATTAACCACTGATATGAAGAGTATGAGAATAGGTAAGAGTATGAATTTTGTCTCATTAATGAGAATATGACAGAATGAATTTTGCATCATTAATAAGAACATGACTAAATGAATTTTGTTTCATTAAGAGCATCTGAGATTATTCTTCGATTTGCATTATTAGGACTAGGAGTAGGAGTAAGACTCTTCTTTTCTTTTTTTTGGTCAACTGAGTAAGACTCTTCCAATTCACTGTGTGTGATTTGTTTTCTTTTTATCGCAGTGATCCGTGTGCGATAGTAAAAAGTGAAAAGTAAATTGGGCTTGGTTATGTTTGAAAAAAAGAAAACAGAGCCCAACTAGCTTAATGAAGCCCTATAACAAAGAAGGCTTCTTCTAGTACTTTCCACAAGGCTCTCGTTCCCTTCTCATTGGTGTGGTATATTTATTTATACTTCTCAATCTGCAACCTCTCTCAGCAGATTGTAACGTTTCGTTTGCTTGGAAAGAGTGCTCAAACATTATTTACCGATGGCGGAAGAAGTTGTGCTAGATTTGGAAGAACTCAGACAACTCCAGAACATCGCTAAGAGACCTCGTGTTCTCCATCTCATCAGTTCCGAGATTTGCAATTTGGAGAAGGTACCAAATCCTTTTTCGCCACAATCGTATGTTTTTTTAAGGGTTATGTTATCTCCTCTGTCTTTGGACAAACCTGAAATGTAACAGTACTCGGTATTAGTGGAGTTCCGACAAGAACCATTACTATCTCTGTCCTTGTGTGTGTGTGTGTCAGTTTCTGGAGACTAGTCTGACAGTGAAACAAGGTTTTTGTGTCTTACGTTGAAATCTCATGAATCTGTCCCTTTGGATTCGAGTTGGAAAGTCTCTAGTGGTTGTGTCGATACTATGTTCGTTCTATTGTCAAAAAAAAAAAAAAAAAAACACAAAGCAATCTCTTTTGTATATCGTTTTTTTTGTAGCTGAGAGAGTCGGCAAGCGTTTCAAGTGCAAAGCCAGAGGTCGAACCGGCGGTTCCCGTACCTGTTTCTTCTTCGGTTAAACCGGTTTCTCCTTCAGTGAACTATGTAACTCTCGGAACGTTCAGCTGGGATCAAGACAGTGAAAAAGTCAAGGTGAAGCTGTGATTTTTGATTCGATTTCGTGACTGTCATATACTTTTCTCTGGTTCTGTAGTGAGTTTTCTGGTTGCTGCCTTTTATCTTCTTTCTAGGTTTACATATCTTTGGAAGGTGTTGATGAAGACAAGGTTGAAGCTGAGTTCAAGCCAATGTCTTTGGATGTCAAAATCCATGGTGTCCAAGGGAAGAACTACCGATGCGCAATCCCGAAGTTGCACAAAGAGATCGTCCCCGAGAAGTGCAAAGTGCTTGTAAAGCCTAAGAGGATAGTTGTCACTATGTTCAAGTCTTCGAGGGGAAACTGGATGGACATTCACTACAAAGAAGACAAGGTAAAGAAACCTCTTCAGCTTCAATAACATCATATGGTGGAGGCTTTTTTTTTGTCTGGTGAAACTAGTTGTAATGATAATTTGTTTTTTTTTTTGTGTTCAGATTAAACCAAGTCTCGAGAAAGAGAAAGACCCAATGGCTGGAATCATGGACATGATGAAGGTTAGCCTCTTTCCTAATTAGTGAGGTTGAGATATCTTCTCATTGGTTTTTGCTTATGGTTTGGTTCTTTTATTTTTGGGTGATATATTTGTGCAGAACATGTATGAGGGAGGAGATGAAGAGATGAAGAAGACAATAGCCAAAGCTTGGACAGATGCTAGGTCAGGCAAAGCTGGAGATTCTTTAAAAGGTCTGTAATGAAGCTCTTGTGAGACCGACCAGTAGGGGGATTCACTTGTTCTTGTCTTTTGCCGTCATGCACGCGTGAATCTAGGTTCCAGTGATCATGTGTCAAAACCGAAACATCTATTAGTTTGGTCGCATGTTTGGGTTTTACTGTTTTGGATGCGAACTGTTTTCTGGAGGATTTGAGGTGTTTAATATTATTTTCGAACTGGATCTATTTGGTTATGCACTCGTGCAAATGATTCAAACTTGTTCTTGATTTCTTCTCGAACCTAGACTAAGAATAGTATCGTCCAACTTCTTAAATGATGTGAGAGGATAGTTTATAGACTGACGCAAACCAACATCTCCAAATTGACCGATTCTGCATATTTTTCAGATTTAAAATTACAGGAAGACGTATTTGGATAGTTGATACTAAAAAAGTAAAAATGTACCTTGATCTACAAGCGTTGACGAAAAGATAATAAACGTATATGTCTCGAAAAGCTATTTAAGGGACTACGTTAGAGGAGCGGCTATCTGAAGAAATGACGTTTTGCTCGCCTCCTGCCCTAGTACAGTCCACAAGGCGTTTTGGCTGCTAGTCTTATGTGGCATGATGCATGAATGTATCCAAAGAAGCTTGCACGTGAAAGTCTTATAGCATACAGAGAGGCTGAGAGTGTTAAGAGAAAGGGTTAGAGATTAATTATAACTTATGATTCATAAGGTTATCAAATTGAGTGTAGAGCTAGAGATAATAGCACTGTAGAAGTAGACTTGGTTCTTGCTAGTTCCCTAAGATAGGAGACGAGAGAGTATGCATCGAGTGCTAATGAAGGGCACTGATGCTTGGATACTAGTTTTTTTTTCTATTTGTAATCTCCATTTGAATCTAGTCAATTCCGAGTCACTGACTCGGCCAGACGTAGTTCCCATATTAACGATAACGAGAGTTGACTGGTTAAGTTTATATTTATTTTTCTCACTTAGCTCATGGACCATTTTCATCTTCTGTTTTATTGCTCTGTTTCTGAGCTAAACTCTCTTTTATCCCATTTCTATTGGTTGTTGTTTCTTCGCTATGAAATGTCGACGTCTTCGGGGACAAGGAGACTCAACAGCCTTGGATTTAGACTTGACGCATTGTTTTGGTTTGGTAACTGGTCTGCTTTGGGAAGAACATATGATATCACGGGATCAAAAAGGGTTTTTATTGATATGGGGATCTCTTCTAATGCAACTCTAGCTTTGATTGTGAGCATGATGCGTATAAGAAGGAACTACAGAGTGAAACCGCTTAAATAAGATAGAAGAGGAAATAACAACAAACATACATAATTTGATAGCTAATCCAGATGAAGTTGATTCCAATCAAGAGCAACACGGAGACTAATTGGACAAGGTAAGCCAATGTTTTAGTGGGGTATGGTTCGTTAGTCAACACTAAAATAAGCTTGTTCACATGATTAGCAGTTCTTAACAGGTTATGGACTGGTGGGTGACCTTATTAAGCTATGGGCTGGAGGACAAAGATTGTATGATAATCTAGAAGAGACCCTTTTTCTTGTGCCCATTTACATAGGAGATATGGAGTAAAATGAGTTGGACGCGATTAGAGAATAAGTTCTCCACTAATTAGGTTAGTCTCGCTAATCTTTTCTACAATCCCTGATTCAATTGCATCAAAGATTTTCTCGTCATGCATAGTTTTTAGGCTACAGTTTATCATGTTCGGATAGAAAGGAACAGACATCAGCACATAAAGCAAGTAATGACAAAAACCCCAGCTTAGTAAAACAATCGACAAGAACATTCCGAACAGACAAAATTCAATCATAATCAACAGAGATCATACGAACGATGAATGTCTGGAGCTATGGTCGCTACAAATTATTTTCGAGTTTGTAACCTAAAATACCCAAAAAAAGAGAAAAAACTAATGTACTTGTCATAACAAAAGAGAACCATATATATACTTGTCTCATTCTTGTTGCCAAAAGAACACAATGTACAATATTTTATTCAGTTTTGTGTTACCAAAAGAAAAGAAAAAATCAATAAAATTCCCCTTAGAGATTTACGTGGATGTAGAGGGCAAAACTGTTCATCAATATTACAATCGACAACCAAAAATGAAATCAAGTTAACAAGAAGAAAACTTTCGAAGCAGATAAAAAAAATCAAAATGGTAATAAGTAATCATCTCTTCGATTTCTAAACAGACATCTGTGACAATGATCTTTTAATATCATCCGTGTATCCCAAAGAAGGTGGTCGAACCGGTCTAGGACTCTCGTCAGCACTACCACCAACATCACTAGCCGAACTCTGCTGAACCAAAACCGGATAAACATCCGTAGAAACCGAAAGCCTAGAAGGCGAAGATGGAGACAAAGGAGAAGAAGAGTTCACAGGGAACTCAGAAGCAGCAAACGAAGCCATGGATAGCGTTCTAGTGATCGAAGGATTCACCTCAGCCACTTCTTCAATACCTTCATCTATATAAACAACATCTTGCATCGTTAACTGATGATACTCAACGATCTCTCTCAAGAACCTGTTCTCTCTCGCGTAGATAGAGTTCTCATGTGCCAATCTTGCTTTCTCCGCAAGCAACGTCTCAAGCTGAAGCCTGATTAGGTCATCATCGGCAGGATTGTTGGTTCCCTTCTCCCGGTTATCTCTTAACCGTTTGTTTTCCTCTTCCAATTGCGAGCACCGTTGCTTAGCGAACGCTTGGTCGGCTTTAACCGTTTTGAGTTCGCGTAAGAGGAGCTTGGCTTTGGCCGCTGTAGCCATGGCTACGTCACGTGAGGCCTTGAGCTGAGACTCGTGTGGGTTAGGTTGCGTTAATGGCTGCCATGGACTGTTTGAACCAGAGGATTGATTGTGATTCTCTGGTATATCCATTAGGTCTGATCCTTTACGCCTTATTTGAGAAGCCACCATCGTACGGCCTTCCTCGAACGCTTTCTCGAAGCTGTCTCCGATCTGATTCAGAGACGTTGTGATCTTGTCTATGCTTTTGCGTATGGTTGGATTGCTATTATTATTACTCGAGGGCTCCGAAACGACGACGTTTTGCTGCTCTTCTTCTTCGTCCTCGAGGATTGATTTGGCTTTCTGAGCTAGGATTCCCCAGAAACCGCGGCTTTCGCTCTTGGACGCATCTTCGTAAGCCGTGAATCCTCGTACCTGAAAATTTACGGATTTAGGTTTTTATTTAGTTTCTTGCGGGAAAAGTTATTGAGAGAGAGAATGTGACCTCAGAATTGGAATTAGGGTTGAGAGAAGAGGAAGCGCGGATTGCTTGAGCGGCAAGGGAGGAATGAGAAGAGAAAGATTGAGATGATCTGAAGGAGGATTTGCCATTGGAGTGACCTTTGAGATCACCGTAATCGAGATCAGGTGTTTGATGATAGATATCGTCGTTGAATGTGGAAGCTCTTGTGACCCCTTGTCTTCTCCGATACGCCATTTCTCATTCCTTTGTTCGGTTCTTCTTTCTCTGTCTTTATTCTTGTTCTTTCTTTTTTTTTTCTTTTGTTATTAAGAAAATTGTATATCGCATTTACAATCTTTTATCCTCTGGTTTTACGTAATTCACGTTCTTAATAAGTCTGTGCCACAATTTCTAATGTATAAAGAAAATATATTGTGTTGTGAAATAATTTTCTAAATAAATTTGTAACAGTTAGCTTTTATGTGCAATCAAATTTTGTTAAATAAAAGTCGATTATTCCAAATTTTATTTTAACAGTAACATATAGGCTCATAACTGAAACCAAATTAAATTTCATAAATAACCGAACAGATTCTATATTTCTAGAATAAAAAAAACTGAAACCGAACCAAATACCGAATGAGTAAACGAATTTCAAAATACAAATTATATTCTTAAAAGTATTAATTATATTTAATTGATCAATAACCAAATAGCCTAAAAATATTATATATAAACCGGATTATCCAAAAGATTAATTATCAAAATAATTGTTATTTGAAATATTAAAAATTATCCAAATTAACCGATATATTTATGCAAAAGAAAAGCTAATAAACTATGTCCTCATGCAATGAAACAAAACAAAAAGAAAGAAATGGGTATTCTCTCTTTATCACTCATACATATATAAATTTGCATTTCAAGAGGAAAACAAATCAATATTATCAAATTTTAGGAACTGAAATAGAAAAGGAGAGAATATCCATTTCTTTCTTTTTGTAATTATGACTTTTTACCATACAAAGGATCATCTTAACTGGTTTCATTCATTAGACATATGTGTGAGAATAGGTTGTTTCTCAAAGAGACCAAGCCTATAATCACCAAGCTTAGACTTGTAAGCAGAAGATTTGTATTGAGACCAAGTGAATTCTTTGTAAAGCCAATCGTCTTGCTTAGGGACTAGACACGAAAGTGGCGCTATCTTCTCGCTCAATGGCGGTCCTCCAAAATATATCATCGAGACTCTCGATCTCCTTGTATCAGCTAAGACTCTGTGTTTTACACTCTTGAACCTTCCGTTTGTCATAACCTGCATCACCCGCGGTTAACTTTATAATATGAGTTTTTGTGTGGGAATCAGACTTTGAAAATGTCGTAGGTCCGACATAAAGTTAGGATAATAGAATATGCATTTGTATACATTTTTTTTTTTGAAATGGCACTTTTTGTCAATTTTGAAATGGCATGTAGGAATATACTGCATACATGCCTATCATGTAAAATAGTAATTGTCACGTGAGGCTAAGTGTACACATAGATTTTCTAGACGTACACTCAAAAAAATGATCGATTTTAAAAATATTCCCTAAAAAATTAGAAAGAGAGAGAAGAGATGAGAAGACATGGCATGTGAGAATTTTTGTCTACCGTTCACACCAATCTCAATCACTACATTGATATTCCTATTTAGGGAAAAAAAATTATAACTTATACAAGAAAAAACAGTTAATATAATATAAATATTTGTATCTTAAGTTGAAACTGTAAATACTTTTGAGTTTTTTTTTAGGTGTAAATGTTAAGAAAATACTTTTTGAGTTTAGACCACCAGTAAACTGCACGAATGACTCAAACACAGCCATCAACTCTTAAAAATACTTAAATATTCCTGGTATTACCATAGTAATTTAAAGTTTCAAAAATACAAATAGGAATTTCTCCTTTTTATATATTAGAAAGAAAAAAATAGTAAAAATTGTACCTGAAGAGCATCTCCAACATTAATGAAAAAAGAGGAGTGATCAGGAGGGACAGCGACCCAACTTCCATCTTTCATACATATTTGAAGACCCGCCGTGTCATTGGACCTTAGCACTGAGATTATTTGTGGGTCTGTGTGTTCCCCAAACCCTACTTTCACCATGTTCTCCGCCTCTTCCTCCGCCGTCGGATAATGGTTCAGTCTCAAGCAAGAGTCACTCTTCTCATCTCTCACCATCTTACTCAGTGTGTCCCTTGGCTCTATCCCTAATCCTTCCGTCACCATCTCCAAAACCTTGCACGACACTTCCTTCAACTCGTGCATGTACTCGTCCACCGCCTCTCTGTTTTTGTTTGACTCAAAACGGTCAGATTATGGGGAAAATAGTGTAAAACAGAGTCCCCTGTTTCTACTTTGAGTGTGTAAAAAGGAAGTAATGTAATGTCTTTGAAAACTTCATATTATTTGATAGTTTGTATATTAATGAAATTTCTGAGATTATTTTTTTACCGAAAAATCTGTGGGGTTTGACCGAAAACGTCAGATGTATTTGGGGTGGAGAGCTGAGGGTTAGCATTGAGGAGGATATACTCAATCCACCCAACGTCACCGTTTGGTCCAATCCGTTTACTACCATATCCGTACGGTTCAGGTGGACCGGCCTGGTTCTTAAGAGACTGGGGCAAGGCGAAAAAGCGGATAGCCTCCTGCTCTAACCGGGTCATGAGGTCATCTCGGACTCCGTGGTTTACAACCTTGAAAAAACCAAACTCCTCACAAGCTTTCACGATTAGGGTTTTGGCTTCTGGGTCGGTTAGGTCCACGACGGGGATTGGTTGGGAAGTGAAGACCGGAACCGGGGTGTACGTTGGGATTACGGATATGTGGTTGTCTAAGGCGACTGGCTGTGATAAAACCACCATGTTTGGTTTATTATGGTTGAAGATCGGAGCAAAGGTTGAAGGAGTTTAAAAAAAAAGGTTGAATGGGTTTGTTATGGTTTAGGAACTATCATGGAAGCTATATTTGCTTGGCATTTATAGGGAGTGGCTGAAAAGGCATTTCATTATGTCTATAATATAATATTTTATTTAAATGTTACTGTTATTACGAATTTTTGTTCCTGCATATTACTATGTGACTGTTTAGTCAAGTTTTAGTTTTGCATGTCCGGTCTATTCTTCTATGACACATGAAGAAAAAAAACCGTGCGCTTTGTTTTGTTTTTATCTTCTAACTAGTATTATGTGTGCTACGCACAGATCAATTCATTATATTAGAAATTATTTGATCATCATCATAATTTTAATTTTCAATCATAGTGAATATTATTTAAAATATTATATAAACAGTAACATATCATTTTAGAGGTACATGCATTGGAATAAAGTGGTTGAAAGTATGAAAGAAAAACTTTATATCAATATTTGATGATTACGTACAGAATAAAAAATACTTAATTTAGTTTTGTGTAACTTTAGATTGACATTTTATGTTGATTTACCTGAAATATTTTTTAAAGCACACATGTAAACAAAATTAATTCACATTACTTATTTTCCACATGTTGATTTACCTGATAATTTTCTTTTTGAATTTATAAGGTTGAAATTTACAGCTTAAGTTTGCATTTTATAAATTAAAAAATTGTATAGCAATAATTAAATAAAGTAAATTTACCTTTGGATAAAAAAAATTAATCTCCTTGATACGTTCAGCAATAACTCAATTGCAGTTGTGAATACTGGAAAATAATTGATTCAACCAATGAAACATTAGTCAACAAATCAGAAAAAATAGCAAAGAATGGAAAAAGTTAAAACCTTTTTTGTCATGTCAAAAGCTTGTGCTTCTTTGATTCACAAATCACAACTGCAATTGAGTTATTGCTGAACGTATGTTCCATTCTATTTCTCTAAACCGTGACCTCCAAGCCCTGTAAATCAAAAGATCGAGAAAGTTTCTAAGTTAGTTATGTTGTAGTGATCTAAAATCAAATCTCTTCAAAGTTATCGTACCAATATCAATTGCATCCCGTAATTCCTCTATGTCAATCTGAATCTTGGTGATAATAAGCTTTTAAGTATTAATCTAGATGAATAATTTTAAAAATAAATTGGTGCAGAAAAAAAAATATGAAGAAACCCAAGGAAAATTTAAGAGAGATGAAAAGATCTTTCATTCTTTTGTTTGCGTGAGAAGATAGAAAAATTGAGGAAAAAAGAAACAAAGTAAATTATATAAAAGAGGAAAACCAAAAATGGTTTGAAATCATGGTCAAGTGACTTTGAACGTGTATAAAGAGAATTGCTAAAAATTAGGGATGTAAGAGATTTTCTTTTAATTTTTTTTTTTACATTTGTCATAATTTTATTAATGAAGTGACTTGTGCTTTAGCATATAAGGGATGTGAGTTATTGAAATCGAAGTTGGCATGGTGAGAAAATGGTATTGGTATGGTGACCGTGGTCCTATTTTTTATGTTTTTTTTTCAGTTTACTTTGACTAATCACACGTATCAATTGATAACAAATAAATAACAGATCACGGATTCACGGGTCATATTTTTTCTTAATCAACTTGGTAATAATCCGTGCCTTGCGCAGAATATGATTATTAGTTTCATATTTTTAATAAGAAGATATTAATTTGTTTTTTTTTTGAGCAACAAGAAGATATTAATCTGTATAATCTGGATATCGGTTCGGTTTTAGGTTGTTTTTTAATCTCATAAAATATAACTATTATTTTAAATCAATATTTATTTGGTTTGTTAGGTTAAAATGTTTGATGTTTTTGTTTTTTTTTCCTGTGATAATCAAAAAAATTATTATTATTATTTGTTTGTTTTCGTGTTATGAATCTTAAATAGTCGTGACGTCGAACCAATGGTTTCATATTACAGTTTCTAAACGGATAATAGTTAAAAAAAAATTATTAAGACAAATCATTTTACTACAATTTGGTCGATAGTGAAAGAAGCATTAAGAAAAATAATATTTGAACTTCCAAAAAAATTAGATATATCAGTTGTGGTAAATACTTAGTTATAAGGTGCTCACGTCAATGTGCACATGTATGTGTATATAAAAGTATATAAAGATGGTTGATAAATATATAAAGATACCGTTAATTAATATTAAATGACATTTTTTTCAAAATAATACATGAAAAATAAAATTCTTAAAATGAAATTATTTAAAAACAAAACTATTGTAAAATTTATATAAACTATAATATATAACTTATATATAATTCTTTAAATATATGTGTATATATATATGCATATAACGGATAATATTGGATATCCATTCTTATAAATATTGATATTTGTGATTTGTTTTTTTTACGGATATTGCATTTTAGTATTTGATTTCCTTCGTAGAGTAATGGATTTCTGGATTTTTCGGTTCAAATCAAAACGGATAACAAATCGAATCAAAATTTATGAACAGTTTGCCACCTCTATTCGTAAACAGTAAAAATAACGTAAAGAAGAACTATGCATGTGAGTTTTATATTAAAAAAACGTAAATTATATAGTGTGAACATATTTATGTAAAGTTTGACTGTGAATCTTTCTACATGTGACATGTGTCCATTTTAGTGTGAACGCATTTATTACAATGCTTCTAGATATGACATGTGTCCAGTTTAGTGTGAACGCATTTATTACAATGCTTCTCCTTTAATATATGATAGATTATTGATAAAAGAGTTCAACAGCTTCACGATTTAAAAATGTAGTGTAACGTCATAGTTTGTGTAAGAAAAAGCTGTAGTTTTTTTATCGAAGATATAATAACTTTTTACTAGATAGAAAACATTTCTAGAGCATTTTGACCAAAATAACATAAAAATTGATTTGAAATATAAACGCATATTTTATATTCAATCAAATGCAAACTAACCTAAATGGGTGATACAATTAGGGTTGACTGCCTATTCCCCTCTGTAAACACAATGACCCTATCTATTCCTCCTAAACTACCTATCTTATGAGGTGACCACCCATAAATAAGAATTCTCTTCATATGGCCCCGTTCTTTTTAACTTCGTCCAGATCTCCTTTTGTAATCTGATTCCGAAATCAAGATGAAACCTTAAGAAATTATGTTTTGTGAACAGAGATTGCCCATTAAAATAGGACCGACCCGACATTAAAAACCGACTGACTCGATTGATATATTGAGAGAGAGAGATGAATAACAAAGAAGAAGAGAAACGAGAGAGAGAGAGAGAGAGAGAGAGAGAGAGAGAGAGAGAGAGAGAGAGAGAGAGAGAGAGGCGAGCAGAGGGAGTGATGATGAAATGAGCGATGCTAAGATCTGCCAAAAAGTATGATTGTTATATATGTTGTCGTTTTGAAGCCTGTTTTAAAATTTCGCGTTTTTTTTCAATGCAATAACCATATTCAAGCATAACCAAGCATAAAGAACATGATCATTTTCGAGCATAAACAAGTCAAACTCATGTTTTAAACTCAGCATCATAAAACCACATAAAGAACATGCATGACCATTTTTGAACATAATACTAACGTTTCAACACTCAAAACATCACATAAGAGTCTTACATAAGGCTAAAGAGAATTTCATTACATAAGATAACCAAACCACATAAAGAACATAAAACCATATCCTATCATAGCTTTTAATCATTTCTTCATTCATTTAATTCTCATCACTTCTTCTTCCATCTTGTCAAGCCTTATTTCTTGAAACTCAAAGCACTCCATCATACTCTTTCGCAGATATTTAACATTGTTCACAGGTTCATCATCACATAAAGAACATGCATGACCATTTTTGAACATAATACTAACGTTTCAACTCTCAAAACATCACATAAGAGTCTTACATAAGTCTAAAGAGGATTTCATTACATAAGATAACCAAACCACATAAAGAACATAAAACAATATCCTATCATAGCTTTTAATTATTTCTTCATTCAATTAATTCTCATCACTTCTTCTTCCATCTTTTCAAGCCTTATTTCTTGAAACTCAAAGCACTTCATCATACTCTTTCGCAGATATTTAACATCGTTCACAGGTTCATCATCACATAAAGAACATGCATGACCATTTTTGAACATAATACTAACGATTCAACACTCAAAACATCACATAAGAGTCTTACATAAGTCTAAAAAGAATTTCATTACATAAGATAACCAAACCACATAAAGAACATAAAACCATATCCTATCATAGCTTTTAATCATTTCTTCATTCATTTAATTCTCATCACTTCTTCTTCCATCTTTTCAAGCCTTATTTCTTAAAACTCAAAGCACTTCATCATACTCTTTCGCAGATATTTAACATCGTTCACAGGTTCCACATAAAAAATAAAAAAATAAAAAAATAAATAAATAAATAAATAAAATAAATAAATAAAAATGTAAATTCTTTTTGAAAAACGAATTCGAACTTTTTTATAAATTTATTTTTTGAATTTTGTTTTTTATTTTTTTCAAATTTCTTTTTGAAAAACGAAAATTATGTTTGAAACTATTTTTTAAAAATTTTATATATTTTTTAAGTATTTATTTATATATTTATTAGAATCCTAAATTTCGCATTCCAAAAACTCTACCCGACCCATCAACTCTAAACCCTAAGTCTAGATTAGTTAACCCTAAGGGTATAATTATCTTTTACCCTTCATTAAAAGTGAGGGTAAAAGTGGTTAGTGTAAACATGAAAAGTGGTACTATAAATGTGCTATTTGTGGCAATTTCCCGTTTTTATTAAACTAATCATAAATTGATTATTAATGTTCTTCATTGTTTACTTAAATAAAAATAACAGAATTACCAAATGTGACTAAAGTATATATTCTCCATCATTTTTAAAATTTTAACATATTAAAATAAATTAAACAACCACATTAACTATATAGTATTAATTTAGATTTTTTTGTATATGTTATATTTTGAACTTTTAAACTCCATCATACTCTTTCGCAGATATTTAACATCGTTCACAGGTTCCACATAAAAAATAAAAAAATAAATAAATAAAAAAATAAATAAATAAATAAATAAAATAAATAAATAAAAATGTAAATTCTTTTTGAAAAACGAATTCGAACTTTTTTATAAATTTATTTTTTGAATTTTGTTTTTTATTTTTTTCAAATTTCTTTTTGAAAAACGAAAATTATGTTTGAAACTATTTTTTAAAAATTTTATATATTTTTTAAGTATTTATTTATATATTTATTAGAATCCTAAATTTCGCATTCCAAAAACTCTACCCGACCCATCAACTCTAAACCCTAAGTCTAGATTAGTTAACCCTAAGGGTATAATTATCTTTTACCCTTCATTAAAAGTGAGGGTAAAAGTGGTTAGTGTAAACATGAAAAGTGGTACTATAAATGTGCTATTTGTGGTAATTTCCCGTTTTTATTAAACTAATCATAAATTGATTATTAATGTTCTTCATTGTTTACTTAAATAAAAATAACAGAATTATCAAATGTGACTAAAGTATATATTCTCCATCATTTTTAAAATTTTAACATATTAAAATAAATTAAACAACCACATTAACTATATAGTATTAATTTAGATTTTTCTGTATATGTTATATTTTGAACTTTTAAAACGAATATAAATGAGTAAAGTTGTCAAAAATCTCACAATGAATTTTTCATGGTTTAAATTTTTTGTTATAACAAGATATAAATGATTACACAATTATATAATAAGAAGTCTCATTTAATAAATATTAATATATTATTTATTAGTCTATTCTCCATCATTTTTAAAATTTTTAACATATTAAAATAAATTAAACAACCACATTAACTATATAGTATTAATTTAGATTTTTCTGTATATATTATATTTTGAATTTTTAACACGAATATAAATGACTAAAGTTGTCAAAAATCTCACAATGAATTTTTCGTGGTTTAAATTTTTTTTGTTATAATAAAATATAAATGATTACACAATTATATAATAAGAAGTCTCATTTAATAAATATTAATATTGTTTAAAATAAATTATGTACCATATAAAAATACATATGTATTTTAATTTCAAACTTTGCTTTGATTTTTCGTTTCATAAAAATTTTGAACAAATATTGACAACTTAATATTTAGTTTTAAAACTTTTCATAATGGTTTTAAAATTATAAATGACTAAAACTATTAAACATCCAACAAAAAAAAATTTGTTATCGGTGATTCAAAATTTTTGTTACAGAAAATAAAAATGATCAAAAAACAATATGAGTATAAAATATTATTTAACAGATTTCAATATTAAAAATGTACTATATCTCTATGTTAATATCATTAAAAATTAATTTTATATCATATAAAATAGAAAAAAGTGTTTGTTTGAATCAATAAAATTTATTTATGTGTTTGCACCAATTTTACCATATACGTAATATTTCCTGAGTTTTTAATCATGTATATATATGTATTATTTAATAATGTGTAAAAGAACATATACTCCCTCCGTTTCTAAATAGATGATGTTTTAGGAAGTTTCTGATGTTTCAAAATAGATGATGTTTTCGTATACCAATGTACTTTTATGCTTTATCAAAAACTGTGTAACCAATGATATTTTGTAGTCTATTTTGTGATTGGTTGAATAACTTTTATATTATATTTTAATAATATTTTTAAGATAAAAAATAAGTTTCTTAATAGTTGTGCAAAACCTTAAAACTTCATGTATTTTGAAACAGAGGGAGTAATATGTAAAACTAATTTCTATAATATTTATTCCGCGCAAGGCGCGGATCTTAACCTAGTTTGATATTATGTAATTAAGTTATTATTGATTTTGGCAACACAAATCACGAATGAGACGATAAAAGTTATTTATTTTTCTATCTAAAAGCTAAGATCTCGAGATTTTGGATAGAAATTGCAAAATTTAGATGAGTAACATAGATTTTGAATGGTGACGGACCGCACCGCCTCGCATCGCTGTCAATACTAACAAAAATCTGTATGTATATATGTATCTATAAATTTTTGTTACTATTAAAATTGCATCACAAATATTCCGCAGTTATTCTACACGTTACCATTCGGACCCATAATTGCTGACCCAAAAGCTTCTTTACCTTCGGAATCTCGAGATCTTAGCTAACATAATTGCTGTCCAAAGGCAAATAATCTGAAAAAATATCAAAAAGAAACTAACAGTCGAGAGACGTCTGGATGAAAATGATTGCATCTCTCTTCAAAACTGACCAATATATCCTCCATACGCAGGTTAATTATGAGACTATATAGGGAAGTCGTAGGAGGAAGGATGGTGAGGTTGAAGAATAAAGCCTACCCTTCAAAGAGGTCCAAGGCCAGCTATTTTACACATTCATTTTCTTTTATTTTTATCATAAACACACAAATATGAATAATACATAAGTAAAAACTTCCTTATCCTTTACTCAATTCCAAATTGTTGCACCCATCTGTTGCAATCATGTGGACATGCTTAATTTCTTTTCACTCTCCTTTCTTTTTTTTTTTAATATAAAAAAATCTTGCATATTTTAAATCTCAAATGCAGGTCCTGACGTAGCTACATTTTAATATGATTTTCATATTGCAATTTCCAGAAACTTTAGTCTACTGCTAAGCTTTTTGAAGATTGCACTATAATTGTTTCACATATTTGAGAAATATGTTAACTAGTACCACGTAAGAAATGTTATATACAATGAGTCCATTAACTTTTTATATAATAAACATGTTGGTGAACTATGTTTGATCTTAATAGAGAGCCTGCTAAACCGGGGGGAAAGAATTTTGGAACCAAAACTAAGACATCTATAGAGTTCCGAGTCAGAAGGCCTGAAAGATGAAGCTCGGTTGATTACATGTGATGGGATGCCAACACATTGATAAGGACTTTCATTTGCCACATTTTTTAAAAAGTGAGGTTAGCAAATGATTTTGTAGTATTTAAGGAATGGATGGATATAAAATATATGAAATTATTTAAAAGGGCCAGACGAGAGAGAAACGTGCAATATTAATAAGTCGGCTGTGATGACAAAAGAGAAAAGAAATAAAAGTCGGCTGAATAATTGAAGTCTAATCCCATATCATTATGAGAGCATGACCTTTAATCAATTATGTCATTTCATAGATTTAGCAAATAAGATGATTAACCTGAGAAAGATGTATTAACAATTTTTAATCACTTTCTTTTTGCTCTTTTTCGCATGTTAAATGAAAAACAAAATCCAGAAAAAAAAAATAAAGGAAATATCGTCGTCGTCCAATCTAGTATCTTCCTGACTTCATAGTTTGTCTTATAAATTGTCAATGATGAAATGGAGAAACTATCGAAATCAAAACGATGGCTCATTTTGGTGACAACAATGAGTGTGATATATATCCATTCTTGCCGCCGTTTGCATAGTTTATCGATGTAGTATGTAGTATAAACTGATCTATTAATTAAGTTTTTTCATATATATATATATATATATAATATATGCTGGAGATAAGTCATGAAGAAATAAAAGTTATCTTTAAATATAATTAAAATAACTAAAACTATTAGAATTAAAATAAAGAAAATTCCCAATTCAATGTGTAATAGAGTAGAAAAAGAAATCTAGCTCCTATATATTGCGATCATCATGCATGTGTTTAGTTTTTAGTTTTTGAGAAAGAATAACACACAGAAGAAAGATAAGAGCTTGTGTTTAATTTTTAAAAAGTTTTCTAAACATCAATAAAGGAAAAACTCTTTTGAACTAATTGCGTGTATTCAAGACCAAAACTCGAATGAACACTTTCGTTCTCCAGTCACTTTATTTGGTATCAGAGCTCCAGGTTTGATTCATTGAAGAAGTTTCACCGAAGGAATGAATGATTTGAAATCAACATCGAAGACAAGAGAAGTCGTTCCTTCCACAATGGTCTGCACGATGTTATCTTCAACAAACTACACGGTATGGGCGATGAGAATGAAGGTGTTATTACGAGTTCATAAGTTTTGGGAATCAATTGAACCAGAGACAGACGATGAAGAGAAGAAGAATATCGATACTGCTCTCATGTTTCAATGGATTCCGGAAAACCAAATATTGCAAGTTGGTGAAGTCGACTCGCCTAAAAAAATCTGGGAAGCCGTCAAATCAAGAAACCTTGGTGTTGAATGTGTGAAGGAAACGCGACTTCAAACCTTGATGAACGCGTTTAAACGTCTCAGAATGAAAGACACCGACTCAATAGATATCTTTACGGGCAAGATATCAGAATTGGCCTCAAAATCCACAGCTTTAGGTCAAACGTTAAAAGAACCTAAGCTTGTAAAGAAGTTCCTGAACAACTTACCGCAAAGAAAGTATATTCAGATCATAGCTTCGCTTGAAAAAGTTCTCGATCTGAATAAAAAGAGCTTCGAAGATATTGTTGAGAGACTCAAGGCGTATGAAGAACAGATTCAGGGAGAAAATAGACAAGAGCCACAAGGAAATCTTCTGTACACCGACTCCAATCAATCATACAACTCAAGAGGAAGAGGTAGAAGTTGGAATCGTGGTCGAGGAAACAGAGGAAAAGGGCGTGGAAGAACCAACACACAAGCAAGAGGCAAAGGAAAGAAGGTCTACTCTCAAATTACGTGTTACTATTGTAAGAAAAAAATACTACTTCGCCTCTTTTTATCCTGAGAAGAATCAAGACGATCACGATCTAAACAAAGCAGATATAGAGGAAGCTGATATCGCTTTGTATATGCACGAGATTGTATTCCTTAATGAAGATAAGGTCATACCGAAGACGCTAGAACAAAGCAAACGAGAAGATGGAATGTGGTACTTGGATAACGGAGCAAGTAACCATATGACTGGTGAGAGATCATACTTCTCTGAACTTAACGAAAGCATCAAAGGAAAGGTGAAGTTTGGTGATGGTTCATGTGTCGACATCAATGACAAAGGGTCGATGCTGTTTGAAGCAAAAACAGGGGAACATAGATTCTTGACCGACATATACTACATTCCAGACCTAAAGAGCAATATATTGAGCTTAGTACAAGCTACTGAACAAGGGTGAGATGTTAGGATGAGGGATAACTACCTAACACTGAAAGACCCTAATGGAAGACTGCTGGTGAAAGTGTTAAGGTCGCGGCTGTACAAGTTGAGACTTGAAGTTGGTAGACCAGCCTGCTTGCACACGAGAATGGAAGAAGATACTTGGAGATGGCATGCTAGGCTCGGACACATTAGTTTCAAAACTATAAGGTCCATGGCAACACAAGAGATGGTACACGGGTTGCCGGAGATTCAAGAAGAAACAACTATGCCACTGGCTACACCGTATAGATCGTCGCATGCATTGGAACTCCTACATGCAGACTTGTGTGGTCCTATCTCACCATCTACACTTGAGCAGAACCTGTATATCTTTGTGAGTATTGACGATTGCACAGGATATGTGTGGTTGATCTTACTAAAGGAGAAGGGAAATGCATTTGAAAAGTTCAAAGAATTCAAGAAACTGATTGAGAAGGAATTCAACAAAGAGATAATAACACTACGTACATATAGAGGTGGTGAGTTTACATCAAAAGAGTTTCAAGAATTCTGCAATAACAGTGGTATAAGAAGACATCTAACAGCTCCATATACCCCCACAACAAAACAGAGTGGTCGAGAGGAGAAATCACACATTCATGGAGATGACAAAGAGCATTCTAAAGGCTATGAGTGTTCCTAATTACTTATAGAGAGAAGCAGTTCGTCATGTCACATATCTAATTAACCGAGTTCCCACAAGAGCTTTGAAGAATCAGACTCCATACGAATGCTTGAGAGGAAAGAAATCGAGCATATGGCATATCAGGGTGTTTGGGTGTCTTGCACACGCCAAGGTCGACTCTGGACAGCTCAAGAAACATGATGATAGATCACAAGCACTGGTTCATCTTGGCATTGAACCTGGATCCAAAGCTCATCGACTCTACAATCAAAGCACTAGAAGAATAATTGTAAGTCGAGATGTGATCTATAATGAGAAGGAGTGTTGGAATTGGAAGGAAGCTAACAAGGAAGAACAGAGCGAACCTGATAAATTTTGGATGTCATGGTGTGTTACATTGGACGACGGACATGGTCCATTCGTGGTTGGAAAACAACAGGACGAAACTGCTGCTGAAGAGACTGACAGCAACTAGAACTTGTTCAAGTCAATTCATACATTGAACAAGTCGATCCTCAACAACCTAGGCGCTCAACACGTCAATCAACTCGTCTTAGCTATCTTGAAGACTACATATTACTGGCCGACATAGAGTGTGAGTTCCTACTCCTTGCACTCAATGACGAACCAATTAAGTTTTAAGAAGGCAGTAAACTTGTTCGATGGTGAAAAACTTGCACATACGAAATTGATTCTATCAAGGAGAACGAGACGTGGGTGTTAGTAGACAAACCAGCTGGAGTCAAAGTTATTGGCCTCAAGTGGATCTTTGAGATCAAAAGGAATGCAGATGGCTCAATCAACAAGTATAAATCAAGACTCGTGGCTAAAGGATATGTTCAAGAACATGGAATCGACTTTGAAGAGGTGTTTGCACAGTTGCTCGTATATAGACAATCAGAGTGCTATTCGTTTTAGCTGCTGCAAATGGATGGGAGATCCATCACTTGGACGTGAAGACAGTGTTCTTACATAGAGAATTGACAGAAGATGTGTACGTATCTCAGCCTGAAGGATTGAAAAAAAAGGGAGAAGAGCATAAGATTTTTAAACTTCGAAAGGCTTTATACGAACTAAGGCAAGCTTCACCAGCCTGGAACACGAAGCTTGATCAAGTATTAAAAGGTTTTAAAGTTTCAGAAGTGCTCCAAGGAAAGCTCAGTATACCGAAAGGAAGAAGGAAGCAAAATACTGATACTTGCCATATATGTGGATGATCTTTTTGTCACCGGAAACTCTTTGAAGACAATCACAGAGCTTAATGAATCTATGTCTCGACAGTTTGAGATGTCTGATCTTGGAAGACTCATGTATTATCTTGGCATTGAAGTGAAGCAGAGCTCAAAAGGAATTGAGATCAAGCAAGAAGCATATGCGCAAAGGATATTAGTGGAAGCAGGGATGGACACTTGCAATCCAACTCACATACCCATGGAATTTGGTCTGAAGTTGTCTAAGCACTTGAAGAAGTCGAGATTGATGCAACTCTCTATAGGCGAAGGATTGGATGCCTGAGATACCTATTGCACACGAGAGCAGGGTTATCATTCTTGGTTGGAATGTTAAGTAAGAACATGCATTCTCCACGTGAGTCACATGACAATGCGATGAAGTAGGTGCTAAGGTACTTGTGAGGCACAGTTGGATACGGTTTGGTGTTTAAGCATGGATGACCTCAAAGACTCATTGGGTACAGCGACAACAGTCACAAAACGGATCAAGATGATGGAAAGAGCACGACCGGGCATCTGTTTTGCTATGATACAATGCCACTAACTTGGTGTTCTCAGAAACAAGAAACAGTGGCTTTGTCATCCTGTGAAGCTGAATTCATGGATGCAATGGAAGCTGCGAAACAAGCGCTATAGCTCCAATAATTGTTGAG
This sequence comes from Brassica rapa, assembly GCF_000309985.2. Taxonomy (NCBI): domain Eukaryota; kingdom Viridiplantae; phylum Streptophyta; class Magnoliopsida; order Brassicales; family Brassicaceae; genus Brassica; species Brassica rapa. Next base: position 27,714,188 of record NC_024803.2, read on the forward strand.
TGAAATCACAGGAAAAAAGTGTGTGAAGACAATATTATATTTTGACAACAAATCTGCCATTGCACTTACCAAGAATCCAGTGTTCTACCATCGAAGCAAACACATTCACAAACGATATCATTTCATTCGGGAGTGTGTTAAAAAGGAACAGATCAACGTTGAACACATTGCAGGAAGTGAGTAAGGCGCATACATCTTGACCAAGGCATTAGCAAGAATCAAGTTCAAAGAGATGAAAAAGCTGATTCGAGTTCAAGATCTTAGCAATGAAAGCTTGAAGCTTAAGGAAGAGAATGTTGGAGATAAGCTTCAACATCACTAAAAAGTAAGTCATGAAGAAAAGTAAATTATCCTTAAATATAATTAGGATAACTAAAGCTATTAGAATTAAGATAAAGGAAATTCTTAATTAAAGGTGTAATAGGATATAAGAAGAAATCTAGCTCATATATATATTATAATCATCGTGTGTGATGAATCACAAAAAATAATAACGTACATAAGGAATATAAGAGTTTGTGTTTAGTTTTTGAGAAGTTTTCTAAACATCAATAAAAAAAACTCTTAATTGAACTATTGCGTGCGTTCAAAACCAAGACTCGATTGAACACTTTCGTTCTCTAGTCACTTTAATATATTTCATAGTTTAGTGACTTTTTTGCGTGACTGCTAGGAGCATGAAATTTATATATTTAAAGGGTTGGAGTAAAAATACGTATATGAATTGTTACTCTTTCAGAAATTTGTGTAGACATACCGTGACCCTTCCTTTTGATCGTGAAATGATACGGTGTGACAATCATCAAAAAAAAATACACAAAGGAATATTAAAAAAAAAAAATTGAAAGATATGGGCACTTATTGAAAGCAAAGATCTCTGAATCATTGGGGGGACGGGTTAGTGGCATATGATTAAGTTTAATTGATGGCGACTTATTATTCTCCTTCGTTCTTTGTGATTGTCATTCTCATATATATTGTCGTCATCACATTTCTTCAAATGCCGAAAAGGCTAAAAATTTCATAAAAGAAAACAACTATTCTGTGTAACAAAGAATATCCGGTTTACCTATGTTCCATTAATAGGTCCCAAAAAACCCAATGGCGTAATTGGAGATTTTACCAAAAAAGTATTATGGATAATCGGTTTTTGTTAAGCATTTTAAATTTCTATAAGCGCGGTTCTGAAGTTGTGCACAAGCCTAAAATATTCCATGTCTCCTTTTTTTTTGTCAACTAGCATCTGTTACTAAATAATCAATAAAGCAAGCATCTATAAACTGGTGGCCGAATTACTTCTCGTAATAATATATAAAATCGTTTCTTTAAAAAGGTTTAAAAAATTCTTTAAAAAGGTTGGAATGTGTCAAATGGTCCTTACTCATGTCATGTCCCCTACCTTTGGGAACTTGCCATTTGTCGATTGAAATGTGGATGGAGGAAAATAACTCAGACCAATGACAATCTTTGCTCATTCTTGACTATTTTTGCATTAGAATGCATGAATCTTAATTAGATATACGTTCCTATTGCTTGAAAGTTGAGACCACCAAGTCCTTTTTTTTTTTTTGAACTGAAGACCACCAAGTCCTTTTGGTCCCATTTTTGCAAAGTATATATTTACAGCATTATATATATATATATGTATATTTTTTTGTTTAAAATTTATAATAACAAGGATCGGAGACGTACATGTATCAATAATTTTTAAAGTAAATTTTAAATGTGTGGATGAATTGATCGAATATAAATATTAATCTGATGTTAAAGTGTTTTTAAAATTTAAAGAATTAAAATATTTAAAAAGATATAACTTTTACTGACCATGGAATCACCACATGACATTTCCCGTACTTTGGTTTCACTCGTACGGTATCGGAAATTACTTTCCTATAGTCAGCTATCCTTTCACTACTCCAGCCCAAACATGATTAATTCTAGAATTCTAAACGGATGTGTAACGAAAAAGATAAATCAACTTTAGTGACATAAGTACCCAAATTAATCCTCTTAAGTCTTTTCATATATCACAACTTGAGATGTTACAGTAATGTAAAAATATGACCGGTCAGGTCTCAGGCTTTCAGCTAAAAGCCATTCATCCACAAAAACTAAATTGTCACATAAAGAGGTGATGTTGAGAGTCAACCCTCACGTACCAAAAATACAATAGTCTCGATTGTATCTTTTGGCTACATACAAACCGTTATATAAGATAACAAAGCGGTTAATAAGCTAGACTTAAAGCTCGGAAGTGAAACTGAAAAGAAATCATTTCATAGAAAAGATGAATGGTGGTAAAAGGCGCTTCTCACTAGACAAGGATGATGAAAACGAAACTAGGCTGGCTGAACCCACCGGTTAATTCTTCCCTAGAGATTCTAATGAACCCACTAAAATCTCGGAGAAGCTCGTCCACACATTCAAGATCGTTAACAGTTGAAACAAATCCTCTTCTTCCATGAAATTAGATCTTGACAGGCTTGTTAATGGACCAAACCGGAAATACTGAAATTAGTATGAATTTCAATATGAAATTCTTTGATTGTAAAGAAAAAAATATAATAATAATCTTTGCTACCATTCAAGGTGCAGTATCAAATACTCCTAAACAATATTTTTGGTTGCTTTAGGGTTCGATTGATTAAACATTTTAGAGTAAAACAGTGGGGTAAAATATTATATTATCTCTCAATTTCGCTAAGTTTTTTTGTTCTATTATCATAGTGATTTGCAAATGAAAGTAATTATTTATATTTTCTTTAATTTCGTCTAACTTTTCTTTTTAATTATGATATTAGTTTTTAAGGATAAATGTATTCTATGGTTAGACTTTCTCTATATATTTAAATAGACCGAAAGTAAGGGCATATATCCATATCGGTTTGGGTATTTAGAAAACTTGGTTCGGTTTCTGAAACAAAAGTTTCCAAACAAATTTGGAAACCAACTAATATCCAAAGTAATTTTGGATCCCATTATGTTCTGGTTTCTCGGTTAATTCAGGATATTTCTTTTTTGTCATCAATTTTTACAGATTCAAACTGACTATGTAAACCAATCTGGTTAATTCGGGATAAAATATCAAAAATGGTGTTTTGGATTAAATATCAGACTTTTCATGTTTTTGAATAATTCATATAATTTTAAATATCCGGATAAAAATATTTTAAGATTATAGTTAATATTTATAAGTATATAAACTATATTATACAAATTTGGGTATTCATTTGATTCTCTGTTTGGTTTTGGGTTTTCAGTTCTAAAGATATATGATCTACTTAGATAATTGACAAAACCCATACCCAAACCGATCCTCGTTGTTCAGTTGGATTCGGCTCTTTGGTTCTCGAGGAATGTGCCCATACCTAGTTTAACTCAATCCAGCTGGTCCGTTTTTACAAACACTGCTTATGAGTCAAAAGATAAGGGTTCAGAACTATACAAAGTGATATATACAAAAGTTGGATGTACAATGATATTATCATAATAAATTGTAAAATTCTTTTTAGTTTCTAATAAATGCACCTTTTGTCAAAAAATCATACAAACATGGTTTAAGATTTATTCTGATTTTAGATAAATAAAATATAATGATAACAAAGAATATATGTGAATACATGGATAACATATTTTCATTTGGTAAGTTATTTAGGTTAACTTTACCAAAAGAAATTACAGTCAAGAGAGATTAATCGTAATATACAACATTTCCAAGGATCGGAAGAGGAATTACGATATAAACTCTATAAATTAATACTCTATAAATTAATAAACAGCATAAATTAATAAATTTTTTCGTTCCTAAGTTGGGCCGATTCAAAATATGACACAAATCGATAAAATAATAAGATAATATTTTCTTTAGAAATTCCTATGTAAATATGGTTACATTATAATAATAAATTAATATAAGTACAAACCAACCATTATATTGTTTGTATATATTCACCATGGATCATCTTTATATTTTCTTAACATTTAATATATTTTGATAAGATTTAGTAAATTATATCTAAAACCACATTTGAATTCTATGAAACATATTTTATACACACCAAATAATATAATTAAACTAATATACATGTCGAATTTCATAAAGTTAATTAATCTATATATACTAAAATCAAATATTTTTCTTATTTTAGGAAAAAATAAATTTTCAAATAGAAAAATGTAAAACAAGAAACTTTTTGTAAATTAATCTCTATAAATTAATAAAATACGGAAATCCCAATATTATTAATTTATAGAGTTTTTACTATAATTATCCATATACTTTTGATTTTTTTCGGATTTACAAACATTTTTCTCGAATTCCTTCAATCCTGGTCCAAATCATCGGTTTTTTCAAACATGAATATTTGATTTATAGATCGCCTTCAAATTATTTGAATCATGTTTGCATTAATTTTGTGGTGTGTATGAAAAATATAAATGATAAGTTACACAATAATATCGACTGTTATGAATAATGTGGATTGCTAGTAACCATACCAAGGAGTAACCGACCAAGTAGGATGCGTCCAGGCCCAAGTCCAAGACCGCATCCGGATAGGAGAGAGAGGCGGCCAATGTGTGGACCGACCTTAGGGATTAGAAGTTTCCTTTTCCCTTTCATGTTTATCTTTAAGGATATTTCCTATTTCCTTTTAGCTTAGGATTTGTACTTTTTCCTTTTATCCTTATCTTGTAATCCCCTATATAAGGGAATACTTTGATTCAAGTAATAACACACGATTTCCCCAATTATTCACAACACGTTATCAGCACGATAGCCTCTAAATCCCTGAAACCTAAATCAAAACCTAAAAAGCCTAAACCGGCGACTCAACCTAAAACCCTAGACGTTCCCTGTTCGTTCTAAAACCTTGACGTCCTCAAGACCGAACGTCCTCAGCTTCCTGATCGCGTCCTCAGCTCGCACACGAGAAGAACGCGTCCATCCGAGAGGACCTCGCACCCGAGACAGCTCGCATCCGTCCTCAGCTCGCGTCCGACTACATCCGCGACCCGATAGGAGGCAGCAAGCGTCCATTCGTCTCAGCTCGAAGTTTCATCCATTCTCAGGTGGTCCGGTTCTATACCTCTACAAAACAAAGGTATAAACATAAAATCTGAGAACCTAGATAAAGAACATAAACCCTAAATCCATTATTATGGAAACTATGCTCATGATGAAACCTAAAAGAAACTTCAAGATTAAAATCGACAAATCTTAAAACTAGAAAGATATATGATTCCAACTAGAACATGATTGTATGTTTGATTGATTAAATCTGAAACATGACAAACCCTAATGAAGGAATCGAAAACCCTAAACCCTAAAGAAGCTAGAATCCGATTTTTAGATTGTTCTTGCTTGCTTGATTTCTTGTTTGATCTGAGGTTTAGGATTGTTAGATTGTTTGAAATAATCAAGCTAAGTATACAAATACTTATGGCCTTGAAACCTTAACATAAGATTGATAGAATTTAAAAGATTGAAACCCTAAGTAATATAAAAGAAGTAAGTATAGTTTTGATTGCTTTACATGAATCCAAACATGGTATTGCATTCATAACTGATTATAACAAGATCGACCAGCATATAGATCACATGAACTTAGGTTGCTTGCATTAGTAAACCTATATAGCAGTGTGGCTTATGATTGATAGCACCATGGTCGATTAGTATTGTTTGAATATCATGAATGCGTAAGACATGTTGTGGCCGAGCTTGCTTATTATCCTGCGGCCACATGATCACATTGTGAATCTAAAACCTTAAATGATAATGTGATTCAGATGTCGAAAATAGCAAACAGAGACTATGCAGCCCTTAATCTCTCCGGAGACAATTACTTGCAGTGGGCGCTAGATACAAGGATCAGTCTAAAGTCTAAGGGACTTGGTGATACTATCACCGAGGACAACAATGAGAATGAAAAGAATAGATACAGGGCCATAAGCTTTATGCGCCATCATCTCATTGAAGGTCTTAAAGATCAGTACATGACAATTGAAAATCCACTAGATCTTTGGATTGCTTTAAAGCATAGATATGATCACCAAAAGATGGTGTTGCTTCCAAAGGCAAGGCACAACTGGATGCATCTAAGATTCTTAAACTTCAAGTCAGTGGATGAGTACAATTCAGCCTTGTTCAAAATAGTTTCAATACTAAGGCTTTGTGGTGAAGAAGTATCCGATATGATGATGCTTGAAAAGACCTATACGACTTTCAATCAGTCGAATTCAGTGTTGCAAGAGCAAGATAGAACAAAAGGTTTTGCCACATATACTGATCTGATCTCGTGTCTACTTTTGGCTGAGGCAAACAATGAGCTCCTAATGAAGAATAGTGGGGCCAGACCGGTCGGGGCAGCACCATTACCCGAAGCCCATGCGGTTGAAAAGAAAGATCCCAAAGAGACTTACTACGCCCAAGACAACAGGAGACCACACGGCAATGGCCGTGGTGGGTACAAGAGGCGTGGGCGTGAAAACCAGAACGGCCGAGACAGCTACTCGACCGGCCGAAAAGGAAACCACAATAACCGTGGTCGTGGTTCCAATTACGGCCGAGGTCGAGGCAGTTATGGCCGCGGACGAGGTGGCATATCCAAACCATCTTACACGTCCAAGTCAGTATGCCACAGATGCGGGATGGACAACCATTGGGCCAAGAATTGTAGAACTCCGAAACACTTGTGCGACCTCTACCAAGAGAGCCTCAAGAACAAGAATCCGGAGGCAAACATGATCCAAAAAACCGGTCATGATGACAAAGGACATGGATATGATGCTGACAAAGAATCCGACCAAGATGATCTAATGGACTTTGAGACTTCTGATTGTCTAAAGGACTAGTTTTCGAATCACTTGTCTTATTGCTTTATGTTTTTGATTTGGTGTTTTTATTTTGTGTTATGATATTTATAATAAAGAAAGTTTTAAAGATCTTATGTATGGCATAACCGGCTTGGCCATCCCGGAATAGGAATGATGTGAAAATTGATGATGAATTTACAAGGGCACACGTTTAAAGGAGTGATCCCACAAAATCTCACATGTGCAGCATGTGCACAAGGGAAACTCATAACTAGGCCATCACCAGCCAAGGTTAATAAAGAAACCTTAAACTTTCTGGAAAGGATCAAGGAGACATATGTGGCCCAATACACCCACCTTGTGGGACGTTTAGATAGTTCATAGTCCTTATTGATGCATCGACCAGATGGTCGCATGTATGGCTACTATCCACACGGAACCTAGCCTTTGCACGGCTGCTTGCTCAGATGATAAGGCTGAGAGCACACTTTCCAGACTTCCCTCTTAAGACTATACGTCTAGACAATGCTGGTGAATTCACGTCCGAAGCGTTTAATGAATACTGTATGTCCATGGGGATAAGAGTAGAACACTCCGTGGCACATGGCCATACACAGAACGGCTTGGCCGAATCCTTGATTAAACGTATCCAGCTGATAGCCCGGCCATTGCTAATGAAGTCTCAACTTCCGGTATCAGCATGGGGACATGCGGTTTTACATGCAGCAGAACTGATTCGCATCAGGCCATCTAGTGAGCATAGATATTCACCATCCCAACTACTTACGGGTCATGAGCCAGACGTGTCCCACATCAAGACATTCGGATGTGCCGTCTACGTTCCAATTGCTCCACCACAGAGAACTAAGATGGGACCACAGAGGAGGATGGGAATATACGTAGGATATGATTCTCCAAGCATTATAAAGTATCTTGAGCCAACAACCGGTGATTTGTTTAAGGCCAGATACGAAGACTCACAGTTTGATGAGTCCACATATCCGTCCTTAGGGGGAGATAACAGCCGGTTGATCATTAAAGATTTAGAATGGTTTAGACCATCCATATCTTGGCAAGATCCTCGGACTAAAGATTGTGATATAGAAGTCCAAAAGATTATACATCTTCAAGAGCTAGCTAATCAACTGCCAGATACATTTGCTGACCCAAATAGAGTAACAATATCACACATCCCGGCTTGTAATGCACCTATATGATTAGACATCCAGAATGGACAATGTCAAGTGGCTACAGAGTCTAAGCAACGTTTAAAACGTGGTAGATCAATTGGTTCCAAAGACAAACAGCCTCGGAAGTCCATGAGAGGTGCTGGATCCGAGAGCATCAAGGAAACCGTCCAGGACATAGATGGACCGGCCGAGCCGACCAGAACGGTCGAGACAAGTGAGCCGGCCACACCCGATGATCCGGTCGTTCCTCATAGTGAGGTCCGGGACGCTGGACTTCACGGGACACAAGAGCCGGACAACCAAGAGATCTCTATAAACCATGTAATGTCTGGAAAACAATGGAACAGAAAAGATATCAACGTTGATGATTTGTTTGCATATAAGGTAGCACTTGAGATCATGGATAAAGGTGAGGATCTAGAACCCACGTCCATACAAGAATGCATGCTAAGATCAGATTGGATCAAATGGAAAGAAGCTATAAACGTGGAGTTAGAATCATTGAGAAAGAGAGGCGTCTTTGGCCCTATAATCTTGACACCAAGAGATGTCAAACCAGTGGGATACAAATGGGTCTTTGTAAGGAAGAGAAACGAGAGAGGAGAAGTAGTGAGATACAAAGCACGGTTTGTAGCACAAGGATTCTCACAAAGACCAGGAATAGACTATGAGGAGACTTACTCCCCTGTGGTGGATGCAACTACATTGAGATATCTAATCAGTCTGGCCGTGAAAGAGAACATAGATTTACGCCTAATGGATGTAGTAACTGCATACTTATACGGACCACTGAATAATAAAATTCATATGAGAATTCCAGAGGGTATTGAGCTCAAAGATAAGAGAGGTTCTCGAGAACAACATTGCATTAAGTTGAATAAAGCCTTATACGGTTTAAAGCAATCAGGTCGAATGTGGTACAATAGGTTATCCGAGTACCTAGTGAAAGAGGGTTATAAGAATGATCCAATAAGTCCATGTATATTCATAAAGAAATTCGACAGCAAGGGCTTTGTGATAATGTCAGTTTATGTGGATGACCTGAATATAATAGGAACCCCTGGAGAGAACCGTTGAGTGTTTAAAGAAAGAGTTCGAGATGAAAGACTTAGGGAAAACTAAGTTCTGTTTGGGATTACAGTTTGAGTATATGGAGAAAGGAATCCTTGTGCACCAAGAAACTTATACAGAAAAGATACTCAAGCAATTCAATATGGACCAGGCTCACCCCTTGGCGAGTCCTATGATCGTGAGGTCCTTAGACCTTGAGAAGGATCCATACGGACCTAAGAAGCCGGACGAGGAAGCACTCGGACCGGAGGTGCCTTATCTAAGTGCCATTGGGGCCTTAATGTACTTGGCTAGTCACACTAGACCGGACATCAGCTTTTCCGTGAGCTTACTATCTAGATTTGGTTCATATCCGACCTTAAGGCACTGGAACGGAGTGAAACATCTGTTCAGATATCTGCAAGGGACAAAGGATCTCGGTTTGTTCTACACCAACCGGCCAGGAGAGAGTTTGGTGGGATATGCAGATGCTGGCTACTTATCCGACCCACACCAGGCTAGATCTCAAACAGGTTATGTGTTTATAAACAGTGGAGCCGCAATATGCTGGCGTTCTACTAAGCAAACCTTAGTGGCCACATCATCCAATCACGCCGAGATCATAGCCATATATGAGGCAAGCCGTGAGCTTGTTTGGTTGAGGAACATGACCGGCCATGTCTTAAGAGAGAGTGGTCTGGCCGTGGGACAAGAGAAGGAGGAGCCAATGATCATCTACGAGGACAATGCAGTGTGCATTGCTCAGCTCAAGGAAGGATACATCAAGGGAGACAGGACAAAGCACATCCTGCCCAAGTTCTTCTTCACCCACGACTTGCAGAAGGCAAAGGAGGTTCAAGTAGTTCAAGTTCGATCCAGTGACAACTCAGCCGACCTCTTCACCAAGTCTCTGCCAACCTCAACGTTCAGGAAGCTGGTTAATCAGATAGGGATGCGCCGGCTGAAGGATCTTCAGTGATGCCTTCATCAGGGGGAGTGTCATGCGTTGTACTCTTTTTCCTGTCTATGGTTTCCATTTTTCCCACCTTGGGTTTTTGGTTTTCCTAGAGAGGTTTTAACGAGGCAACATCGTGCATGATACGAGCCCATATGGTTATAGCATCCAAGGGGGAGTGTTATGAATAATGTGGATTGCTAGTAACCCTACCAAGGAGTAACCGACCAAGTAGGATGCGTCCAGGCCCAAGTCCAAGACCGCATCCGGATAGGAGAGAGAGGCGGCCAATGTGTGGACCGACCTTAGGGATTAGAAGTTTCCATTTCCCTTTCATGTTTATCTTTAAGGATATTTCTTATTTCCTTTTAGTTTAGGATTTGTACTCTTTCCTTTTATCTTTATCTTGTAATCCCCTATATAAGGGAACACTTTGATTCAAGTAATAACACACGATTTCCCCTATTATTCACAAGATTTTCAGGAGACCCTCAAAATTGCAAAGACGAGATCATTCTTATAGGAAGAAGTCCAAATATCTGAAATAATTGATCAAACATGGGGCAAGTTATCTACGAGCGTTTAGAGCATAACAACGTTAGGTCAAATGGGGGAGATGGTGCCATATACATTAGATGGCTTATGGAAAGAATATGATATATATTTTCGTGACATAGTTGGTTCAACACTTGATAGTTTCAATGGATCGGTGAGGGCATATTAACAATATAAGATGCAACCTCATACTTTTGCATACTGATACTGAATTAGAGATTCTCATTTGGGAAATGGAATATTGTATGATTACATTTCAATAAACGAAAGTAACTCTTGGAATATTGTATGAGTAACATTTCAATATTGTACGAACCACACATGAATGATTGTTTTGATCTTAATTGATTAAAGCTATGGTTCTGAAACTATACTTTTTAACAGGCTTTCACCATGTTACCTTGCAGATGTTGAGTCATCAGACACACTGTCCCATTTTATAAATTCACGTGATTGTCATGCTATCTACGATATATTTACATGTCGACATTCTATTCAATAAAGTCTGTTTTTGTTTTGACAACTATTTATTAAAGTCTTTATGGCAACATGTACGCGTTAATGCATATGCAAATGGATATGCATGTTCGTTTTTATTATGTGCCTTGTCTTTTATATATTTTTGTTGGCCATGTTTAGATTCGAGGAATAAACACAGGATTTTGTGTTGGTTGTTCTGGAGGCATCTTATATTATACCCTTTAATCATTTGTACTGTGAATATGCTTGATTTGGTAGGCAATTATATCTCAGAACTTTACACCAAAAAAAAATATATATATATATATATATCTCAGAACAAATAGATTTTGTGGACGGAAAAGTGAATTAAAACTTTCAAAAGTTTATACGAATTTCTGGAAGCACCAAAGCATAATTCCAACATAACTACCTTTTCTACTTTTTGAAATAAAATAGTAAAATATTTGACCTTTGTCATGATCTTACAATCAGCATCATCTTGACGTTATTTATAAATTTATAACTGACGCCAAAAAACAACCAACCCATGAGAATCAAAGTTTGATAGTTTGATTTTTGGGAGAATTTGCAAGATGACCAAGTTTGAAAAGGAAATTAAGTGCAAAATATTGATTTTGACATAATTAAGTCCATAACAATTATGTCAAGTTTTATCCGATGCTATTTTTTTTTTGTTCAAGTTGCCGGTAATAGAGAGAAGAAATTGATGACATCAACAATTTGACACTCCACAATTAGTTATCACATGTAATACAACCAACACTACAAACTTCTTTTCCACATAAATATGCATCTGATTTTTCTATACCATATCGCTGAAATATAATAGGATTTCAAATCCACTCACATCTAGTAAATACTAAACTTTACTCCAAACCTCAGCTCCTAAATAATAAATCATAAACTTTAAACATCACCCTTCCATCTAAACCCTAAACCCTAATTACTGAACCCTAAATCCAAATATAAACCTCAAACCCCAATTATCAAAATCTGAAAATAGTATATATTAAACTAAATCCAGACCTAATTTTGAATAGTATAGGACTCCAATCCAACACACAACTCCTCAATGCTGAACTCATACCTAAATTTTGAATACTAAACCCAAAAGAGAATTTGTATTCCCTACCCACAACATATACCCTATTTGCACTCTATACCCTATTTCCCCCCAATTTTTTTCCCCCCATCATCACCATTTTCCCTCAACTCTATGGTATCTCACTTCTTTTTGGATATTGAGCTAATTTACTCAACCCAAAAATGCTATCACTAAACCCAAATCTAAACCCCCACCTTCCAAATACTAAACCCTAAATCCTAATCACTAAACCATAAACCCAAGCATAGACTCTAAACTCAAATAGAATGAAACAAAATACATAGTATAGTACAAACTGGTGAGTAAAATAGAACACTCTTTATTAATCGTCAATGGAACATACATAATACAGTCACTAAACCCAAACTTCAACCCCCACCTTCCAAATACTAAACCCTAAATCTTAATCTCTAAACCCTAAACCCAAGTATAAACGCTAAACCCAAGTAGTATAGAACAAAATACATAGTATAGTACATTTAGTTGAAAACTAGAAATTGCTAAATAATGAATTTATCAAACAATCCATGGTGATAGTAATACTGATTGTATATGTGTAGGTGACATGTATAGAGTAACAAGAAATATATATGTTTGTCAATGTAAGTGAAAAGTAAAGATGTAAGTGTTATTCCATTTCTTGTGAATGGTACAATAATACAAGAACCGTAGCATACTATTTAGTTTGGTACTTGCGAATGGTACAAAAATATAAGAATTGCACTAGATTATAATTTTCTTTCACTACATATAGTATAGTCGGCGAGTTCATCTTCTTCACATCTTCCTCTTTTTGCAAACATGGTGATACATGCATGCACTGGTCCAGCGTAATTATTCTTCACCATACCATATCAATACAGCATACTATAACAATTTAAATAACAATGAAAAAATCAAGATCAACAACACTAAAGAAACTCAAAAAAAGAAATCATGATGTCACCTCGTCGTTTTCTACGGTGACATCTTCTCTTCCAAACTCAATTCCACAAACCAAGAATCCATGCTCTTTCTTCGTCTTGAGATGAAGTGGTTTGTGTTCGTATGTATGAAAAAAAAACAAAGATTGGAGAAGAAGAGGAAGAAGAAGAAGAAAAGAAATAGATATGCACCAATGATAATCATAATTTATTAAATCATTTCTTTAATATTTATTTTAATAAATAATTTTTCGCAAGTTGCACATGTTGAATTGAAGGGTAATATAACATTATTACATAAAATATATATATTGTAGATAAAAGTTAGAGGTTTTAGTTATCTAATGAATTATAATTTGTTTGAAGGTTATACAGTCCAATTCCCTTTGATTTTTCTAGTTTCTAGAATATTTTTAAGTTTTTGTTTTTTCCAAAAACCATTTTTTACCCGATCAAACTTTTTGATAAATGGTTTTCTGAAAATTAAGAAAACTAATTTTTAAATAACTGTCAATTTCTAAACAAAAAACAAAAATCAACTTTTTCTAGTTTTCTTGCTATAAACTTTTTTTACATTTATGCATTATTACAAATATAACTTACGTAAGGCATTTTGGTACTATGATATGGATAATACGTAACACACTTTACCTAAGGCATTCTTGATTGCTAATAATAATCCCTGAGCACATCTATATAATAGCTAAGGCACACGTAAGGCATATTACATCTTTTCTTAATATAACACAGCTTAGTTATACTAAAATTATAACAATATTGAATAATATTATAGGAAATACTAAAATTATAACAATATTGAATAAAATTATCACAAGTTTTTATTTAATATAGTAAATTACATTTATGCTAACCATAAAAATCTTTATTTTACTAAAACTATTATTATATTTGAATGTTATTTTTGTATAATAATAAACTGATGTAAAAAAATAACTCCTATATTTATCAATAAAATAAACTTAATCATTCGAAGTTAGTCATCACAAAAAAAAATATTTTTGATACATATAAGCTATATTTCCTATTTTTTGGTTTTACTTAGTATTGCAAAAACCAAAAACTAAAAACAAAAATCTAATATCACCATTCAAATTTTTTAAAAATCTAAATCTACTGCAAAACTAAAAACCAAAAATTTAAAACTAAAAGCTAAAATCCAAAAACTAAAAACCAAAAACCAAAATCTAAAAACCAATAAAACAACCATCATAAAAATGTTGAGTCAAACCGTTCGCATATGGGTCCACTAATTCAAAAATCTGGATGTACTAGGCCCATATAATTATGTGATCTTGTATCTTAGGAGGTGTTATTGGTTTATATATTTTGATTTATTTAGAAATCCATACAATATTTATAAATCCAAGTAAAGTATACAAATTTTTAAATTCTCTCGGATTAATATTTACAAATCCAGAGGTTTTCCCTCGGATTTGAGCCTTTGTATTTTTAACAAATAATTTTGCATTTAAATACATTATGAAATCAAATCTATTAGTAAATCCGTATGATTGAATAACACTTGATTTGAATTACAATTTATAAATCATTAAACGAATAACATGTGATTTTAATACATATTTTAAAATTATAGAACCAATAACACTAGATTTAGTTTAGATTTTTAAATCCATCAAAATACACCAACCAATAACCCCTACTATTAACACTAGAGTATACCATCTCGAATAACCTTATAGCCCTATAGTGTGACTACAACACTAGAGTATACCATCTCGAATAACCTTATAGCCCTATTAATACAGAGAAATACTTTAAAATCTAGTAAACCTATATTAATTAATAATATTGGAACTAGGATAATTTATTGATTTATGAAGTTTAATTAAAAATCCTCTTAAATTTATATATGTAAACATATGTATATTTGTAAGATAATAAGAATAATTGATCTCACCGTTTATACAATGTTTAAATTTTAGAGTCTTGGCTTTCATATTATTTTTATTATATTATTTTGTATATATCAGATATATACTAAATATGTTTTTTTTTATAATCTGGTTAAATATTATCTAAATATTATGAAGTGTTAATTGTTTTTGAAAACACACTTCGTTGTAAATAGAAAACAAATACTACAATGTTTTTATATTTCTATAAATTGTACATGTATGTTAATAATTTTATGATTTTACCGAAACCATATTCTACATAATTTATTTCTAAAAAATATCAACTTATCATTTTCTATTTATGCCATATTTTAATCCCTTTAATTGAGAACCAAATTAATTTATTATATTTATTAATTAATATAATATTAATTTATAGAGTTTAATTAGGCTTAATTTTTGGGTCGGCCAATTCGATTGACATCATATTATTAGTATACTAATGAAAATGCATAATTCTTGTATATAAGTTCATGGTATATAGTCAAGATGTTTACGTTCTTAATGTTGTTGACGAATCGGACTCATGAAACTTTTTTCATTCAAAAAAATGAAACATCAACAGTATTACTGCATGCAAAATAATCATCAACTAGATTTTGATCAGCACAGTCGTGCGGGTGTTACCAATTGTGAAGGTAGTTGAGGATCAGTGGTTTGTTGTAAATGCAGCTTGATGTAATAACTTGATGAAACTCATGAAATTGATATCGAGAAATAAGACCAACCAAATTACTTTAAAGAATAATAAAACCAGAATAAAGTTTAAGACAATATTATTCTTTTTATTACTCTGTTTTGTATCAATATCCAGTAGATTTGATCTGGTTTAATGTGTTTTATTGTGTTTTTGATTCTTACTTGAAACTGTTATTTCTGTGTGTTTACGTATAGTTTTGATTCAGATTTATGTGGGTTTTGATACTCATGAGTTCTACTTCTATCTGCCATTGGATTGAGGGTTTTTTTCGTTCCTGATGAATCATATTCGTTGTATTGATTGTGTTATTACAGTTCAAATGAGTAATAGATTTTGACTTATGGCTTATGTTGGTATTCCTTATAATATTGAGTATTTTTTTTGTTTGTTCACATTTATTATGCTTGGACTGTTTGTTTTTGCCTTTGGACCCGTGTTTTTTTTACATGGTATTTGTTGTGTTGAAAATGATTTTACAATGTGCTGAGTTGAAATAGTTTCATTTTAGGTTATTATCTTAGGGGAATATAACTTGTTTGATGTATTGGTTTGCTTAAAAGCTAATGTCTGAGACTTGATTAATTTAATCATTTTTTTGGCTAAGACATGAAGCTGGTTAATCTGATAATCAGTTTTTTAATATGTCAGTTAGGATGTTATTTCTAATATAAATATTTTTTTTCCTTGAAGCAAAGGTTTCCTAATCTCGTAAAGAATACAATACACTTCTATAAGATCATGCTACATTACAGTACTTCTACAATAACATGTTTGATGTTTTGATACGCCTCATTGATACAAGTAAATAATTACAACATGAAATGTAAGGTTTATTGTTATCATAGTGCAATGAGCTTTAGTGTCTTATGTTATTTAGTTTTCAAAATATCCAATGAGCTTTATTGAACAAACGCATGACTAAGAGCATCTCCAACCCATTGCTATTTTCACCTCTATAATAGCATTTAGAGGTGAAATTGCTCCAACCCACCTCTATTTTTTCCTCTATAATAGAGATCTCTATTTTAGCATCTCCAACCCACCTCTATTTCTACCTCTATAATAGCATTTAGAGGCAAAATCACTCCAACCCATCTCTATTTTTGCCTCTAAAATAGAGATTGCTATTTTCTCCTCTATTTATAGGGGAAGAAATAGCATTCCTCTATATTTTGCTCTATATGTAGAGATCTCTATTTTAGAGAAATACATTGGAGTAAAACCCATCTCTATTATAGGATTCCTCTATTTTAGAGGTAAAAATAGAGAAATACATTGGAGATGGTCTTATAGAGGAAGAAATAGCATTCCTCTATTTTTTACTCTATATTTTAGAGATTGCTATTTTAGGGGAATACATTGGAGCATATCTCACCTCTATTATAGAGTTCCCTATTTTAGAGGTGAAAATAGCAAACCAATACATCAAACAAGTTATATTCCCCTAAGATACAATAACATGGTGGATAAGAAAAGTATTACAAAAAACTATTACTGAAGAAGATCATTACCCATACGAGATACAGCCATACCTCTGAAACAAAAAGAAAAAGGGTTAGAAATGTTCTTGGGAATTAATTGAAATGAATAATTAAATATCTAAAAGTGCACAGTATAATCTATTAGGATTATCTGTTTGTATGAAATATTGCTTTACTATTTAGGATTGGATTTGATATTAAGGGAGCGACTGGTTTTCCCGCTACCATCCGCAAACGCAGCTTTTGCGGTTGGTAGCGGTTGTCGGTGGTTTGCAACAATCACTCAAATCGTTTTAAACCGTTTCAAACCGCTCCGAATCTCATAAATTCAAAAGCTGGCTCCAGCTAGCGTTTGCGGTTGCGGGAGGGTAAAATTTTTTTCTTTTTTTCAATATATATACAAAAGTAAAAATATTTAATAAAAAATTTAAAATTGAAATTATGAAAATATTAAAATATATCTATTATATTTTAATTAATATTATAAATTTTTTTAATAAAAGCAATTTCAATAAATTTTCAAAAATTAAAATTATAACTTTCTAAATATAAATTTTATATTTATTATAATTTTATGATTTTTGATATTTTTATAATTATATTAAATGTAAATATTGTTAATTTATTATGTGACTGTTACCGCATTAGGTAGTTAACCAGTCATAAGTCACCCGTAAAAGCTGCGTTTGCGGGTGGTAGCGGGAAAACCAGTCGCCCCCTAAGTTAGTTGTGAGTGAAAAATGCCTAATTCTGAAAAATATTGGCAATATTTGGTGTACTTTAATTAAAAAATCGTTTTGTATATAATACAGTATTTGGTATACACAAATGCAAATTTGAATTGTATAGAATGTAGAATTTGGTTTATATGTAACCGGTTCGGTTACAAACTGTAATTTGGTTTATAACGTGTAGAATTTGTTTATATGACAAATTAGAAGTGAAGTTATGATGATCGTATTAAAGATTGGAAAATTTCATTTTCAATAAAGTAAATTGAAAATGTTGGTCATGGTTGTGTAACAGGTTCATAAGCATTTTCATTCTATCTAGTTTAAAGTTTGTAAGTAGTTTTGTTTTGTATTGTCTGATTTGACCAACTTGACCTCTTCAATTAAATACAGTTCCTATTATGTTGTATACACTCGTACAAGTTTTAGGTGTTATAGTAGTTTGAGGGGTGATTTAACTATTTAGACTATAAATAAAGTGATATATTATAACATCTAAGAGTTTGTTAAATGACTAAAATAATGAGAGTTCTAGGTTTTAGTTTAAAAGGAATGGCATTTTTAGTAATATTCCACATGAAATTGAGGTTATTTTCAATGTGTACTTTTCTTTTAATAGATAACTAGATTTTAACCCCCATGTCCATGCATATATTTTTCCATTTTATAAATGTGTTTGATATTATAAAAAATATTTTAAATATATAATTTCCATTTTAGTGTTATATATTATGTAACTCTATAATATTGTTGTTTATATTTCTTATTCAGCATTATTAATACATAGTGATTTGTTTACTATATTTACTTTGTTATTAATTTTTTTTACGTACTAATATATTTTTGAGTTAGGTACAATAAAATAACAGTATGAAATAATCAAATAGAGAACTTCCTTCAAAATATTTTTTTATTTAAATGCATATAATATATTTTAAATTTTTATTTATATTATAGAAAATAAATATGCTTAAGATAGTTTATATTTAACATATATCATTTTAGTATTTTACAGGATTTATAAGTAAAAACATTGTTTTGTTTAAATAATATAGCCCTATTGGTTTAGTAAATTTTATACATAGTATTATCTATCATATTATTTTAGTAATTTTTATTGATATAATATATTTTTGGATGTTATGATATTATCTTTTATCCTCTTTTCTAAATTAAGACTTCAAAATATTAGATTGCTTTACTTTTTACAACATATATACTTAGTGTTTTTGTGGTGCATTTCAAAAAATTATTTTTACTATCTATTATTTTATTTTTGTAAAATTTGAAATATTTTCATTTTGAGTTTGAATATTTATTTTCAAAATTTTATATTTTCTCAAGAAAACTTTGGAAAATTACACAACTATTTTTGAGTTTGGAACATTAAAATATTATTTTGAATTTCTTTTTTATTACTACATTAATATATTATTTCTAAAAATAATATTTAAATTTTTGGTAATATTTTTTAAAATTTTCTCAAAATATTTTTTTATTGTTAAAATAAAAACAAATTTATAATTAAAAATTTAGTTGTCATTAATATTTAAATGAATTATTAAAATCTCATAATTTTCTAATAACATATATTTTTTAAAAAGTATATGAACTAAAGGTTATTATATACTATTATATTTTTGTATATAAACATTTTTAAACAATATATTATATTATTGAGAGTTTCAAAATAACTAAAAAGATAATATATAATTGTAGATATACAAGTTTAACCTAATTTATTTAAATGAAACAGTTAAAAAATATAAAATTTATTAATTTACCTATTTAATATAATTTTCATATATAATTCATATAATTTACAAAAATAGTATATAATTGTCATTTTCTTGTTTTATACTAAAATTTAAGTTAAGATTTATTTATAATAATATTATATTACTAATTACAAAGTTTATTAATATGTTATTTTATAAAAAATATTTAAATATTTAAGTAAGATTTTGTTTGATTCTTTTTCAACAGATTTTGTTATAATTAAAAAACTATAATTCAAATTTATAGTTGTTTATTATTACTGTAAATAATCAAATATGTCATATTAATTAATTTTTTACGTGATACCATTATGACTTGTTAATCTCTATAATATTATTTGATAAGTCAGTTTCCTACGTGTTAACTCTCACGATGGTTGATTACACTGATACATTTTATGAATTAATTTTAATTTCAAATACTATTACTTATTTTTTATTTAGTTTACTTTTTAAAATTTTCCAAAAAAACATATACATATAATAAAAAAGGAAAATTTTATAAAGTAAAAAAAAAACGAATTGAAATACGAAAAATATATGTATATATAATATGATTTCATAAAAAGGAAAAGTTAACAAAATAGTAATATTACATTTAAAAAATATTTTTAAATAACATAGAATATACTTTTAAAGTAATAAAATACTTTCTTTATATCTATATTTTCTTAGATGAAAAATAAAAATTTGTATATAATGTGATTTCATTAAAAATAATTTACACAGATAAACAATTTATAAGAAACTGACTTCTCAAATAATATTATAGAGATTAGAAAAAATATTATTTCTTTTAAAACATACTTTTAAACAATACAGAAAAATTAAAAGTTATAAAAATATTTTTATTTCTACCTATTTTTTTGATGATTACATAAGATAATTAAGTAATATATACTTATATATGTTTAATTGGCAGAATAGTTTATAATTAGTAATATTGAAATGTTTTATTTATTTTGTTAATATTTAGTTGAATATAATATCTTTCAGTTACAAAAAAAATATCAATAAATTATATTTTACTTATATAATATTATTTTCAAATACAATCACAATTTTGTTTACTGCTCATTTTGAATTTTAATGAATATATGTAACTCAATATATTCACAACATGGGTGACTCGACTAATCCAAATTATATCTAAGATCATAGATTTAACTACAATAAAAATATATAATTTTATAAGAATTGTAATTTATTTTATAAATATAAATCATAGGACAACTCAAAACATATTAAAAATGAAAATAAAATATTAACCAACTATTTCAACTTAGTTCTTTTGTAAAATATTCATAATATTATCATTATATTAATTTATGTAATTTGGAATTAGACACTTTAGTTTATTTTTTTTATTTCATTCTAAACACAATATATCTTAAGTTATACATAATCTTCATAAAATATATTTACATATCTAAGACAACAACCACCTAAATGCAAATAAGAAATTAATCAAAATTTTGATACATAGAATAAAAAATATTATAGTTGAATTCAGATATGCAATCCAATTTACCCAAATGATAACTAATAGACCATAAAAACAACAAAATCGATTAGATATCTATATATATAAAGAAATGCTCGCCTCTCTCCCGTGAAGCCACGTCATCAATTCGTGCGTTCTGGGAGTGACACGTGTCCCATTTTATATTTAGGGCCAAAATAAATGAATACAGTTAAGAGTAATTGAACCCAGCACCTCTAGCACTGGTAATTTCTCTTAGAACCACTAGGCTAAAGTCACTTTTTATAAATATATGGCCGCGAAAATACTTATTATCGTGTCAGCTGGAAGCCCATGCTTCTTCTGCTTGTGGCCAGGGCCGACACTGAACTGACGTCAAGATGAAGATCGTGAAATTAAAAACTTTGCTCCAAACAGTTTTGCAATGTTTCCAACCTTTATAACTTGATGCATATAATATATATCAAAATACATTTGTTGTACACGCTTTTATTAGTTTTGCTTTTAAAAAAAGGTATTTACAGTTATAAATGTTTTGTAACAGTGAAGTAATGGTTGAAAAATCTCTATACATATGTCATTTTAAAATAACATCCAACTTCTATATATAGTCAATAAATATGTTCATGTTATATTTTAGACTAAATATTTTCTCTTTTAAAAATATAGAAAACAATTTTTTTAGTCTACAAGCAAATGTTGTAGAGCAAGTATGCATTATACAAAATAATATATATTTAAAATCCATACACAAAAACATAAAAGTTGTTATAGGTCTCTTTCTGACACATGCACACTCCACTATGAATAATAATTAAAAAAAAAAAACAGTATTGTCATCAAACTTTATCACAAATCCACATTTATACATCTATAATTATGAGTTGGACAATTAGTTAATTTGATACAATACCAAAGCAAGAATAATCGAAAAACAACTATACCACCGCATACTAATAAGTAAGACATAACAGATAACCAAATTCTTGAATCTTAAAACAAATTTCAACTAAAAGAAATCTCGACGATGGCGACCCCAAAGGCGATTTAGGTTTCTACGGTCTCGATGTTTTTCTTACAGATGGGATCCGGGAATTGTTGGCGAGGTTGGGCAAGGAATTGAATTTCATCATGGAAAGAATAAGGGAATCTTGAGGTGGGGATCTTTATCAAATCTTCGGGGTTCTGATGTGGGTCTGGGCGAATGGATTCAAGGGATATTAAGGAAATTAGGGATATGTGCGAGCTGGATCTGGATATTACTAATCAACACGATGGAATCGTATGATTATACAGGTCATATTTCTGGAGTTTTAAATACAAGGATTTTAATTTGTTTCAAGGAGATTGGAGGAATCATTTACGGATCTGAAATGGAGGGGAATTGGTGTTTTTTGATCTACTGTGGTTTTGATAATATTTTTTTTGGAAAATAGGTGATTTGCGTTTCAATCAAGGGATTACGGTTGCGATATTTGGTATTAATGGGGGAAAATATGGGCGTGGGGAGACGGAAAACTGGATTAAGTATAAAAAGTCTTGGGGGTCTCCTCTTTGTTCCATCACATTGCTTAGTTCTTTCGCAATTTGCTATAACAAAAACCAAATCTTTTCTTTTTTCTGGATTATCATGACGCAGGGTCAGTTGCTGGGTAACAGTGGGGATGTGAGGGATGGAGAAGGCACGCGGAAAAGGATGAAGATTTCAGTGCCGCACTTTGACAACTCGGCTCTCATCAAAACCTATTCCAAAACCTTGATTGGCAGATGCATGAATCCTCCAGAACAGGAAATGAAGGCGTTGATACAGAATGTTCCAAAGATATGGAAACTGGAGGATCGAGTGGTGGGGACAGATTTGGGTTTTGGCAAATTTCAGTTCGATTTTGAGACAGAGGAAGAAATTGAAACGGTGTTGAAACTGCAACCCTATCACTTCGACTACTGGATGCTTGCTCTGGCACGCTGGCAACCGAAGAAGACACAGCTCTTCCCATCAGAAATAACCTTTTGGGTCCGCGTTCTTGGCGTGCCGATGGAGTTTAAGACGGCCCCTACCTTTGAAAGTATTGGAGATGCGCTTGGACGAACGGTCTCTGTGGACTTGGATAATTCTAGAGTCCAAGTGGTGGTGGATGCTTTCCAACAATTATGTTTCGAGACCACAGTGGATTTTAAAGGTGGAGAGTTTTATGAGGGTGAGGAAGTTGCGATATCCTTGAGGTATGAGAAGCTCTTTGGATTCTGTCCAATTTGTTCAAGCCTGTGCCATAAGGAGGAGAAGTGCCCCCTTGCTAAGCCGGAGGTGAAGACGAGTCCTGCGAGAAAGAGGGAGACGGGTGAGGGCAATGGTGGATGGTTTGAAGTCGGGAAGCATGATGATAGAGCTAGGAGTTACAAAGGAGTGGTTATTAATGGAAATCAGAGCCATCAGCATAGAGAGAGAGATCACAGGGATTACTATGGAAAAGGAAAAGGCAAGGTTGTCGAAGAGAATGATTCTAAATGGGTGAAGGTGGCCGAGAAAGGGAATAAAGGAGCATTTCACAATCGTGGAAACTATAGAGGAGATGGTGATGGTTCTCGCCAGAGGATTTCACGAAGAGAAGAACCAAGGATGACTGGTCAAGATGGACGCTTGAAGGCTACTGTAGGACACACAGGAGATCAACGGTCTCAGCGTGGCTCACGTGTAGAGGCACAGGAGGAGGGTGAGATAACGAATGCTGAGGGGACTGATAAGCATTTACCTTCCCAAAATTTTCAAGAGGAATTGGCTCGAACTCAAGCGACAGGAACGGAGGTTGTTTCGGACCCTATGGATGCGGAGAATGGGCTCCAAATGGTTCAGAGTTTGGTAGAAAACACTACTGCTCTGGAAGAGGACAGGGTAATGGATATGGATGAGATAAAAGCGGTTTTTCTTGAGCATGGTATCGACATGGATGCAGCAGATGATCTTCAGGATGGTTCTGATGGGGAATTTGAGAAAGCAGTATTGGAGTTAGAACAAGAGAATGGTGAAAATGTTCATGCAGAGGAAGAATTGGCCACTGGTGAAGAGGAGAAACTGATGGAGGATGGAGAACTTGCGAAGAGACAAGGGACTCGTAAGAGGCTGTTCAAGACAACGATAGGCACAGCAGCAAGCACTAAGTTGCGGAGTGCAAGTGCGATGGTGTCTCCACGCAAACGAGGTGCAAGCAAACCAGGAACACGCCATGGAGAAATGGGTAAGCAAATGGAGATTAAGGGTACCTCAAACCCTAAGACGGGACCTCAGAAACCGTGATTTTTATGGATCAAATCTTCGAGTTGGATTCGAGCAAGCAGGGCTTGACTTTTGTTTTTGGTTTTTACGTTTTCATATTCAGTTCTTTGAGTTTTTCGGTTTCAGTGTTGTTTGGAAATAAGGGCATTGCGGTTGTAGTGTGTTCCTTATCCTTATGGTTTTTAGTTACGGTTAATCAATGGAATAATATTTCTGTTATGTTTCGATGGCAATTTGGTCTCTTGGATTTAAAGGGTTTGGCACTTATTTGGATATTTATATGTATGGTATGTTGGACTGGGTTCGAAGAGATGTTAATGGGGAAACTAGCTCTCTCGTTGGTCTCATTAAATCAATCACAGAGAACGGGTTTGTACATAGAGATGGTGTGTACGATGGGTTGCATAATGGAGACGGGCACTGTTAGGAGATTCATATGTCATAGTGTGATCGAGAGGTTAACTAGAACTTTAACTTTGATATTCTGTGTTCACGATCAGCAAAACTCAAGGAGCGGAGGTTGTTGGGATGGGTTATATGAATGGAGAAGGAAAGAGAGATCATGGTTCTCGATTATAGTAAGCATTGTTGATGATTTGAGTGGTGGAATTGGTTTGTATGTGATTATAATGATGGAGTTTTGGTGGTATATAGAAAACATGTATATTTTTATCGTTTGTAATTCCATAATACTGTGCAAACTTTTGGCAGGGTATAATATAGAGATTGTTTTATTACTGAGGTTATGTTTAGGGATACGGATTAATTTGGAATGGAGGTCATGTGAGGTTACTGTACCGATCAATGCAAAGATTGGTCTGGTTTTCATCATATTGATAGAAGCAAGGGCTCAGTTTCTTCTATTGTTACTGGTTCTTTTAGTTTCTGTGTCTTTCGTAAAGGAAAAAAGTGGTAGGTATGAGAAAAATGTACGGTCAAAATTATGTTGGAGCTCAAGGGAATGGATTGTGGAATTAGGGTATCATTACACCCGTAGATCTTGCTCTTCGGGGCAAATGAAGAACAAATTTTTTTAAATGCGAATATTGAGTTGGAATTGCCGAGGAATGGGTAGTAAGTGGACTATAAGCTATTTGAGTGAGATAAAACATAAACATAAACCGGATTTTCTATTTTTAGCAGAAACAAAACAGGGTCCAGAGTTTGTCCAAAAGTTTCAAGGGCACTTTGGTTATGATAATTTGGTCACAGTGGACCCAGTGGGAAGAAGTGGAGGATTAGCGCTTTATTACAATAGTGAGTATCAAGTTAAAGTATTATACTCTAGTAACCGAATGATTGATGTGGAAGCGGAGGCTTTAGGCAAAAGGGTTTATCTTACTTTTGTATACGAGGATCCAGTTCAAGATATGAGGGAGCAAGTGTGGGAGCGTTTAACTAGATATGGTCTGGCGCGGTCTGAACCCTGGTTCATTATTGGTGATCTAAATGAGATTACTGGAAATCACGAAAAAGATGGAGGTTCTTTAAGAAGTGTGGATTCATTCATCCCTTTTAATAACATGATACAAAATAGTGGCTTATTAGAATTCCCGGCTCGGGGAAATAAAATGTCATGGCAGGGGAGAAGAGGAAAAGGGAAAGGGGCGGTGATGGTTCGATGTCGTTTGGATCGTGCCCTAGCAAATGAAGAGTGGCATACGTTATTTTCCTGCTCTTTTACAGAGTATCTAGGGATGGTGGCTTCTGA
The DNA here is from genome assembly GCF_000309985.2 of Brassica rapa. Lineage (NCBI taxonomy): Eukaryota > Viridiplantae > Streptophyta > Magnoliopsida > Brassicales > Brassicaceae > Brassica > Brassica rapa. The sequence continues at coordinate 27,740,354 of NC_024803.2, forward strand.
TCATCGGCCAGTGGTGGCTTATCTAGAGGATAAAGTTCACCGAAGGAAAGGACAATTTCGGTTTGATAAGAGATGGATTGGACAGGCGGGTCTCCTGGATTCGATTACAATGGGTTGGGCAGAATCCAACGATGGAAGGATTGACGGGAATACGGTGGGTATTGTGGAAAAAATTAGTAATTGTCGCCATGAGATTGCTAAATGGCGGAAGAATAATCCACCTTATGGAAAAGATAAAATAAATGAGTTGCAACAAGCACTGGAAGAAGTACAAACAGACAATACCAGATCACAAGAGGATATTATGGAGGTGTCCCGGAAATTACAGGATGCATATAAGGATGAATAAGATTATTGGCACCAGAAAAGCAGGAACATGTGGTACTCATCTGGGGATCTTAACACAAAATTTTATCACGCTTTAACTAAGCAAAGACGGGTTCGAAATAGAATTGTTGGCTTACATGATGTTGATGGGAATTGGATTACAGAGGATAATGGTGTGGAAAAGGTGGCTATAAATTATTTTGAAGATCTTTTTAGTACGACCTCTCCATCGGAGTTTGATAGTTTTTTGGCAGAGGTTACACCGGGAATTACTCCTCAGATGAATCAACGTTTGTTGAGGCTCGCGACGGAGGAGGAGGTTAGAGAGGCGTTGTTTATCACCAGGACCGGACGGCATGACCGCCCTCTTTTTCCAACACTCCTGGCATATAATTAAGAATGATTTGGTGGAAATGGTTACCAATTTCTTGGTTTCGGGGGAAATGGATGCAAGATTAAATATTACTAATATTTGTCTGATTCCAAAAACGGAGAGACCGACAAGGATGACGGAATTGAGACCAATCAGCCTATGTAATGTGGGATATAAAATTATTTCGAAGGTTTTGTGCCAGCGATTGAAAATTTATCTTCCCTTACTTATATCCGAAACTCAGTCGGCATTTGTGGCAGGAAGGTTAATATCGGATAATATTCTCATTGCTCAGGAAATGTTTCATGGACTGCGGACTAATAAGGCATGTCAAGGAAAGTATATGGCAATTAAAACGGATATGAGCAAAGCATACGATAGAGTGGAATGGGACTTTATTAAGGCTTTATTAGTGAAAATGGGATTTGATATACATTGGATCAAATTGATGATGGAATGTTTTTCCTCGGTCCAATATAGGGTTCTTATAAATGGTCAACCACGTGGCCTTATTGTTCCAAATAGAGGCTTACGTCAAGGTGATCCTTTATCACCATATTTATTTATTCTCTGCACTGAGGCTTTGATTGCAAATATAAAAAAAGCAGAGAGGGGGAAACAACTGACGGGAATGAAAGTGGCTAGAGCTTGCCCATCGATATCTCATTTGCTTTTTGCGGATGATAGTCTCTTCTTTTGTAAAGCTCAAACTGAAGAGTGTCAAAGTATTCTTAGGATTTTGAAGGAATATGAGGCAGTTTCTGGACAGCTAATAAATTTTGAGAAGTGTTCAATTCAATTTGGACATAAGATTGAGGAATCCGTTAGACAGGAATTAAGGGATATTTTGGGTATTCAGAATCATGGAGGAATGGGATCCTATCTGGGTCTACCAGAAAATTTGGGAGGATCAAAGATCCAAGTGTTTAGCTTTGTCCAAGATCGTTTAAATAAAAGAGTTAATGGGTGGACTTTCAAGTTTTTTACAAAAGGTGGAAAGGAAGTGATTATTAAATCAGTGATTACGGCATTACCAAATCATACTATGTCTTGCTATCGTTTACCTAAGGCAACTGTGAAAAAATTGACGAGTGCGGTATCACAATTCTGGTGGAGTCCAGGGGGAAGTACACGAGGCATGCACTGGAAATCATGGGACAAAGTATGTGTGGCTAAGGATGAAGGAGGTTTGGGGTTCAAAGACATCACTGATTTCAACACAGCGATGCTTGGTAAACAATTATGGCGTCTGATAGAGAGGCCAGACACTTTATTCTCTCGCGTCTTCAAAGGTCGGTATTTCAGAAATGCTTCACCTTTGGAACCGATTCGTTCATATTCTTCGTCATATGGCTGGCGGAGTATTGTCTCAGCTAGATCTCTGGTAAGCAAAGGACTAATCAAACGGGTGGGATCTGGTTCTTCTATTTCAGTATGGAATGATCCATGGCTCCCAACCACTCGCCCGAGACCAGCAAACAAAAATCAACACAATTTATATTCGGACCTTACAGTGGAGTCTCTCATTGACTCTAACTCACACACTTGGAATTCACAGGCAATTCGGGCTTTGGTAGATCCACAGGATGCGAAACTTATAGAAAGTATACCACTAAGCAGGATTCAGAGGATAGACAGGGATGGATGGCATTTCACAAAGTCTGGAAAATATACGGTCAAATCAGGATACCAGGTAGAACGGCTCTATCCAGATAGGGACAGACTACCATTATTAATTGGACCCACAGTGGATGCTCTGAAGGCTAACTGCTGGAAAATACGTTGCCCACCAAAGTTAAAACATTTTCTATGGCAACTAGTGACAGGATGTATAGCAGTAAAGAAAAATTTACATGCACGGAGAATACAAGGGGATATTTCGTGTGGAAGATGTGGAGCTCAGGAAGAGTCTATTAACCATGTGTTCTTTGAGTGTCCTCCAGCAATGCAGGTTTGGGCTCTTTCGAAGATACCATCAAATCCAGCTATCTTTCCGACAAGTGCTCTCTTCACAAACATCGATCATCTGTTCTGGAGAGTGGTTCCGCAAATGGAAGATCATCAGTTTGCATGGATACTAGGAATAATAAAGTTTTCAGTGATCTGGATATTGATTCTTTGGATACACTTAAACTGGCAGAAACAGAATCAACTTTATGGGCTGAGGCACAAATATTGAATGAGCAGAGGGCTACCCCACCAATAGTAGCCACGATTATGCCGTCAATCCCAGGAAGATGGTGTTTTACGGATGGCTCATGGAAAGAGAGGGATTCCTTTTCAGGTCAAGGTTGGTATAGTACTTTCGAAGGATTTGATGGTTTGTTGGGGGCAAGGAATGTTAGGGCTAGTCTCTCTCCTCTTCATGCGGAGATGGAAGCGCTACTCTGGGCAATGGTATGCATGAGGAATTTACGTCAATTTCAGGTTACGTTTGCAACGGATTGTTCTCAATTGGTAAAGATGGTTTCAACACCAGAGGAATGGCCTGCTTTTGCAAATTATTTGGATGATATCAAGATCCTGCAAGAGAGTTTTACCCGATCAGAGATTATCTATGTACCCCGAACGCAAAATACAAAGGCGGATAGACTAGCACGTAGTGTTAGGAAGCAGCCGTCTTTCGTCGTTCACATGGATGCGGATCACCCAGTTTGGTTTACAGAGTCAGTATGAGTCTGTAAAAGTCGATGACAAAAAAAAAAAAAAAAAAAAAAACAAATTTCAACTCGAGCATTTAGTGAATATCAAATTAACTAATATCCCGCCCGTAGGGCGGGCCGACCCTAGTAACATATATAAAATCATTTGTATAATTAAAGTAATATAATATTATTAATATAAATGATGCATACAAATTATAAATTAATTTAAAATTAAAAGTAAATAGTAATCAATTATTATAGTATATTTACTTTAGAAATATTTATATCCTAGCATGAGCACGGAAAAATCATCACCTAGTAGTAGATAAAAAGTATGATTCTAAATTAATAGATTAGAAGATATTGATTTGCTTAGAATTCTATTTTATTTCAAACACGTTACATAATTAGTTGAGTTAATTTCGTTGTCATGTGTAATCCAGTATATTGCAATCATTACATAATAAAACTCACATGATGGAGTATAAACAAGAACATATCATTGTTTATACAAACAATTTCAGGTATACAATAAGAGAACACTTGAATAGGCTTCAAGTGATTAGAGGAAAACCTGAAAATGAGATTATCTGAGACTGTAAACCATTATTTCCCATATAAGTGAATCTGGGAAGCAAGTCCTGGAATCATTTAACAGAGAAACCATGGAACCTCTCAAGCAAAAGATCATATCAAATAAATTAACCAAAAAATAAACTCATTTAATTAAGAGAAATTACTTAGAATGACTTTAATTAATAGGGTTGTCATGCAGCCAAAAAAGGGACTGAGAATGCTCACCACACAGATATCATGTTCCATTTACGTTCTAAAACACATCATCAAACATTCAAACCCCATAATGTTTTATTATATTGCAAAAGGGTTTGTGTGGATGAGGATGAGAAACAAGATTTAGCATACATTCAGCTCACTAGGTCGTAAAGAGTGATATATGACACGAAGATAACTGCATTTGTAGAGAACCGGAGTCAAAAGCGAGGAACTCATGATATGGGTTCCTGTGAATGATATCTTCATCAAAGAGAAAGACCCTGAGAAGATCACTTTTGCTAATACCACAAGCCTGTCATGAACATTTAAAGTTTCAGCACTTCAGATCGAGAGTTGATACCCTTTATGATGTACGCAAATATTAAAAAACAGAAACTGTTCCATATCAACAGAAAGTTAGATTAATATCATAAAGAAAATCCTTTTTACAGAGAACTATTAATGGATCATAATGTGAACGACCAAGTTCTGAAATTCATGCCTTGAAGTATAACAGTGAGCTTCCAATCAACATATAACAATGGCTAAATGTGAAGGAAGATGCATATACTGTCTCTGGTGTATCAAAGATCAACTCTTTAAAAGACGCCATGGTATATAATCATAGTGGTGAGTCTATTTTCTCCAACCCATCATCTGCTTCTCTTTTACTCTCACACTTTGATCTCCAAGCACCAAGAGTCTTAAAATCCCACACAACCTCTGAGATCTCATCATGAGGCAAGGTTAGGCCCTTGCGTTTTATCGACCTATGCAACTCACAGAAGAATTTAGGGTCTTGCAGCTTGATGTACTCCTGCAAAACTTGCTCATGGTTTGGTATCCAGTTCCTAGGAAATGGAGTATAATCACAAGATGGAATAAAAGACATGCGAGAGAACTGAACTCCATCTATAGCATCTACTAGTCCCATCCTGAGAAGATCAGAGTACTCAGGTGCAGAGTTATTGCTGCTCTCACTTAATGGACGGCTAAGATCCCTTGTGGCTATGCTGTACACTTTGGCACGAGATTTAAGCCTATACCTTGCAGCGTATAGTTTAGCCAAAGAGCTTCTAATCACATAAGCACAGAACCCAACAGCCTTCTTGCGGTTGTCTGCATATTTGTACCAATCAGCCATTGTTTCAAGAAACTTATTCATCTGAGAGTTACTATGAGACTGGCTTGAATAAAGCATCGGGTTACAAGGCAAAGGCTCGGGATCTTTGTCTCCTTTAACAAAAGCAAGCCGCCTAAATTTCCGGATGCATTGCTCTAAGCTAGCAGACACAGAGAGCAACGTTCCAACCCCCTTCTTGCTCACAACGCTGCCTCCACTTCCAGTGTAACGCAGAGTAGGGTAAATAACTCTACGGCAGATAATGTGGTCGAGAAACTGAATCCCCCTGCTGATATGTTCAATCTCTAACTTTGAATTATCCAACCTCAAACCGAAAACTCTATCGCAAAACTCAATGACTTCCTTCCGCGTCTTTACTGCATCCTCTCTAGGCCCTCTAATCCCAATCAGGAAATAACCTCCATGCCTAATGTAATCCATCTTCCTAGTCTTCTCCTTCCCACTCGATGGAACAAACTCAGGCCACGCCGGGTTATGACAACCATCTTCAATAGACTCCTTCCATATAGAATCGTCTTTACAAGGCTTAAAATACTCAACTATCTTCGTCTCCATAAACCGGTCAAGCTCATCAAGACACACATTAGCAAGCAAAGGACTCAGTATCCCACAGTACCCATAAGAAGGCACCTTGGCAGCTTCCTTAGGAGCAAAACTGTAGAAAGTCCTCAGCCAATACGGATCAGGCTTTGGCTCATCTTCATTCAAAATCTTCTTCGTCCTCATCCTCTTCTCACGCTCAATCCTCCTCTTAGCTCCCAAACCATCATTGCCATTTTCCTCAACAACACGATTCATCACTCTCTTATCACCCATTCTCAAGGAAGACTCGATCAAGCCGAGGACTTTCCTATCTTTAACAACTTTCTGAAGACAACCCATCACCACATCGACATCAACACGATCCAAAACCTCACTAACATCGCCTTTAATAAACCACAAGTACCCAGCGAAGTTACTTCTAACAGTTCTAATCACAGTATGTGGGTTCCTCCCAGGTCTAAACCCATGGCTCTTACTCGAAAACCTAGCTTCAAAGAACGGCTCCACGACCATCAACAGCACCTCGTGAACCACACGGTCCTGAAAAATCGGTTCTTCAGACTCCATGATCCTCCTCAACTCCCCTTTCGACATGGCATTCGCATTCGCACTCGCCGAGGCTCCTTTCTCGCGAGGGCTCCGCACGAGCTGGTTCATCTTGTCGTTCCAGCGGAACTTGCCGCCGGGGCGCGTGACGGCTTGCTGGAGGGAGAGGAGCGAGCGGAGGGCGGTGGAGTGGATGGCGCTGCGCGGGGGGAAGGTTCCGGTGACGTGAGCGCAGGTTCGCTGGTAGGCGAGGATCCATAGGTCGAATTTGGAGAGGAAGCCTGTGAGGTTGGAGAAAGTGGAGGAGGGAGGAGAGGAGAAGGATTTGACCCAGAGGGAGAGGCAGATTTCTACCGGGTCTTGCTTGAGTAGGGAGTACGGGTCTTGGGTCGAGGAGGGTTCTCGTGATTCTCGTTTTGGGTTTGGGAGAGAAGATATTGGTTTGAGGAAGGTTTTGCAGTTTAAGTGTTCGACGATATTCCTCAGTGGGATGGAATGATGTGTCACTCTTCTCATTTCTCTCTCTACCTGAAGACAGACGTGTGAATCATATGAGAGACTTTTTTAAGTTTTGTAAAATTATGTTTCCTAGTTTAGCCCCAATGTTTTTCTGTTAATAACAATTCGAGGCTTAGGTTTTGAAATTCGACCTACACCCTATATAAGCCATAGAAAGTATTATGCAGGTGAGGACAATATTTTGGGCTCAGCTTCAAATTATATTAATCAAACCAACCTCACCATAAATATACAATGATGATCGATATATTATCTATCACCCATGAGCACTTTAGGGACTTTACCGAACATAATCTACCGTATACAAGAAAAAGACTCCCACCAAAACAAATTTAAACCACTGTGTCCGGATGGTAGAATTGTCTCTAACTCCTCCAGTCACAAAGATACACACGACCAACCTCGAATCGAAAGAAAATAGATTCTAAACAAGACCCGTAATTCAGAATCTTCGTCGCTGATCACCGCAAGATTTAATTAATTAGTTGAGATTCATAGATATTAGATATCAAAATGTATAGTCGGGTTTATGTTAAACCAAGTCTATTTTATTCGGTTATGCTTTATACCGAAAACACTCTTTCATATGAAAAGTGAATGTAACAGATTCAGTTACAATCAATACAACAAACTTTCTTCTTCTATTATGGTATAAGAGCACCGAGCTCGAAACTCAGCTCTCGATCTTCGTTTTTTTCCGCTTGCTTTGACCAAGATTCATCGGTTTCTTCACCGATCGATCACTATCTAGCTTCTGATTTCGATTATTCCGTCGAAATCGAGCTTTATCATCATCAAAAATGGTTACTCTTCGTTAATCTTCGCGTCAAGGTGTTTGTGTAGCTACTTCAGCGACGAAAGTGACGAATCCGGCGAGACGAGCAGATCGGCGATCTATTTCGACGACGACTGTTCCAGATCCAGCCATTTCGATGCCATTTCCAACAAATCCTAGCTCATCTATTCCGATGAACATTCCAAATCTGATTCCAACATAATCGTTTAACTTCGATGGAATCCAGTACTCGCCTTACTTCCTAACAAATTGTGATAATCATGGAGCATCCATCATCCCAGAGGTACTTGACGGTACGAACTATAGCACTTGGATTCTAGCTATCACTATTGCTCTAAGATTCGAAGAAAAAGCTATCATTTGTTGATGATTCATTACCTAGGCCACCTGAGAATCATCCTCATTATAGAATCTGGTCTCGTTGCAATAGTATGGTCAAGTCTTGGATTCTTAACTCTGTGACGAAGCAGATCTATGGAAGTATACTAAGGTTTAATGATGCTTCTGAAATTTGGAAAGATCTGATGACACGATTCCGCATCACAAATTCGCCAAGATCTTATCATCTTACTCAACAAATCTGGTCTCTCCATCAAGATTCTATGGATTTATCTACGTATTACACAAAACTAAAGACTCTTTGGGATGAGCTTGATGGAGCGGACTGTGTTAAGACTTGTCAAAACTGTGATTGTTGCAAGGAGGCGTATACTAAGGCAGAGCATGCTAATATCATCAAGCTACTAGCAGGATTGAATGATTCTTACTCCAATGCTTGAAGTCAAATCATCATGAAAAAAAAATTTCCTGATCTGGCTGAGGTCTACAACCTTCTCGATCAAAATCACAGTCAAAGGAGCATTAATCTTATCTCGAATGCATCTGCTTTTCAAGTCACAACTGAGATTCCTCCAGCTTCAATCAATCCGGCTCAGTCATCGCAGTCTCATCGCCAAAGCAGGCCTCTGTGTTCTCATTGTGGCTATTCCGGTCACACTATGGATAAATGTTACAAGATTCATGGTTTTACACCGGGTTTCAAATCTAAAAGATTGGCAGCTGCTGAGAAACAAACCAATCCAGTGAAACATGTGGTAGCAAATATGACTCTTGCTGACAATACTAATGATTCTATTAATACATGCATGATGAATACACTGTCCAAAGATCAGATTCAAGGAGTATTGAGTATTTCAACACTCAGTTACAGCTTTCCAGTAACCCAAATCAAAATGTGGCTTCTACTTCTGGAGGTTCTATCACAACTCTCCCTGGTATGACTCTTTCTTCCAACACTCTATACTTTGTTGGAGTTCTACGAGCTACTGGAAATGTATTGTCCTCTGTATCTTGGATCATTGATAGTGGTGCAACTCGCCATGTGTATCATGACCGAACCAAGTTTCTGAATTTATCTGAAACTCTTAATCAGTCAGTAAGCTTACCAACTGGTTTAGGAGTGAAGATAATTGGAACTGGACAGGTCAAGATAAATGAGAATTTAATCTTGAATAATGTCCTCTATATTCCGGATTTCAGATTAAATCTCATCAGTGTCAGTCAGATGACAAGAGACTTGGGTTATAGAGTTGCGTTTGACAGTGGATCTTGTATGATTCATGATCTTTCCAAGGGGTTGATGATTGGTTAGGGTGAAGAAATCACAAACTTCTACATTCTGGATGAAGCTTCTATTGGTGAACTCTCTACAAGGCCGTCAAGTTTTTGTGCGAATGTTGTTCTTGATTCTGCCTTGTGGCACAATAGACTAGGACATCCTGCAATACAAAAGATTGATTCAATCTCCAATGTACTGAGAATTCCTCAAAGAAATAAAACATATTTTCATTGTTCTATTTGTCATCTTGCCAAACAGAAACATCTATCTTTTCCCTCTCCAAACAATATGAGTATCAAGCCGTTTGATTTGTTGCACATTGATACTTGGAGATCTTTCTCAGTGACTTCAAATGAAGGATATAGATACTTTCTCACGATTGTAGATGATCACACTAGAGTCACCTGGATATATCTCATGCACACAAAAGATGAGGTCCTTACATTGTTTCCGGAGTTCTTAACAATGGTAGAAACGCAGTACAAAACAACAGTTAAAGGGGTAAAGGTCAAATAACACACCTGAGCTGAAATTTTCTGCTCTGTACAAAGCCAAAGGGATCACAGCCTTTCATTCTTGTCCAGAGACTCCAGAGCAAAATTCAGTTGTTGAAAGGAAGCATCAACATATATTGAATGTTGCTCGTTCATTGATGTTTCAGGTAAAGCTAGCTCTTGAATACTGGTCAGACTGTGTTCTAACTTCGGTGTTCTTGATAAACCGTCTTCCTACTCCTTTACTCAAAGATAAATCTCTTTATCAAATGCTTACTTCTAAGAAACCAGACTACACTAGGATACGTACGTTTGGATACATACATAAATTTCAACTAAGAGCCAAAGCAAGTATATTTCTTGGATATCCGTCTGGTTATAAAGGCTACAAGGTTATGGATTTGGAAACTAATGTCATCTCTATATCCAGAAATGTGGTCTTTCATGAAAATATATTTCCGTTTGATCAACCTGAAGATCTTCCTGACATATTTGGTTCTCCTATGACTAATGATGCAGCACCAGCTAGAGCTGAATCTACTACTATATATGTCGTACTTAAGTAAGTTCCTGCATCTATAGATCCAAGTTCATCTACTACTATACCTGCAAAAGATAAGGAAGTTCCTGCAGCTGTAGATTCATCTATGCATGCATCAGACAGTGGTCAGAAATGTTCATCCAAGACACCAGTGTATCTCCAATATTATTACTGCAACATGACAAAGACTAATATTCCTTATCCTCCGGCAGCACATGTTTCTTATGATAAACTGTTTGAGACGTATACGAACTACATTTGCTCTATTATGCATCATCATGAACCTTCTTCGCTTGCTCAAGCTAAGAAGTTTGATGAGTGGATCAAAGCTATGAATGAGGAGCTCATTGCGTTGGAAAGTACAGATACATGGGAAGTAGTATCTCTTCCTGATGGTAAACATGCCATAGGCTGTCGCTGGTGTTTATAAAGTAAAACTTAATGCTGATGGAACGTTGGAAAGATATAAGGCATGTTTGGTAGCTAAAGGCTATACACAACAAGAGGGGATTGATTTTGTTGACACATTTTCTCCTGTAGCCAAAATGACTACTATCAAGACCTTACTATCTGTTGCAGCTGTCAAACAATGGAGCCTCACGCAGTTGGATGTATCTAACGCATTTCTAAACGGAGATCTCAATGAGGAGATATATATGACCTTACCTCTAGGTTATACTCCAAAAGAAGGTACTGTCTTATCTCCTAATCCGGTTTGTAGACTCAACAAATCATTGTATGGTTTGCATCAAGCTTCAAGACAATGGTTTCTGAAATTCAGTTGTACTCTTATGGCTCTCGGATTTCAGAAGTCTCATTCCGATCATACCTTGTTTATCAGTCACAAGAATGGTAAATATGTTGCAGTTCTAGTCTACGTTGATGATATTATTATTGCTAGCGATGATGGTAACAGCGTGACACAACTTAAATATTTTTGATATAAATTATTAATAAATATTTAAAATTCTATTTATGTTAACTCTATAATATTAAATAAAATATAACTAGTTAGTATTTATAAATCATTGAATAAACAACAATTTATTTTGAAAAAGAAATATTATAAATATAATAACTTACCATTTTTATTTATAAATTATTTAAAACTAGGTGATGTGTCCGCTCAAACGAGCATAATATGTTTATACAATTATTTATTAATACATGTATTATTAATTCAAAAAGTTATGATAATTTATTGTTTATTTTTTAAAAACTTTTTACCAAATATCAAATTATTTATTGCGTTAAATATTTTTAAAAAATTCACATATTATAAAGAGTTTTAGTTACGTGTTTTCGGTTTTTTTGCGATTAAAAGATATTTTCATATAACAACAGATTATATATAGAAATCATTTTTTAATTTTTAAAATACATTATATATATTTTTGGATAATAACATAATACGTATAGAAACTATCTTTTTATTTTTAAAATATATTTTATTATATCAGTTTTAATGAATTATATCTGATTCTATAAATTTTAAATTCATTTTTATTTTTAATAATTTCCATTATATTAATTTATAATTAATAATGTAATCTAGTAAATAAATTAACTATTTGTTAAGGATAATAACAATATTAACATGTCTAATTTTTAATAAGAGAGCTCGAATGCGAAAAATCACGTGTTACCAATTATTTCTCTAAATTTACCATATCATAATAATTTCTTCAAAGATTTTATAATTTTAATATTATAAATATATACGTGTATATCAACACGTCTCATTGTTTCTATACGTATTGTAAATCCTAATTAGAAACGGAGCGCGAGTAGAAATGTTTTAACGGAGAGTAAACGAACAAAGAGGAAAGACATTGGAAGCTTGTGTCAGGTCAATGCTGTTGCCGTAAGGTTTCAGACAGACTTCTCCTTTGGCTGCTGTGAAACACTTCTTTTTTGATCTAGAAGAAAAACCGCATCTTGTTCTCCGGCCGGTTAAGCTTCCGTCTCAGATCGGCGGCACAACGAACCCGAACCTAAACCGATCTTCAATTTGACGAGGGATCTGATCTGAGCATGTCGAAATCTCTACCGTATTCAGTGAAAGATGTTAACTACGACAATGCCAAGTTCAGACATCGATCTCCTTTAAAGGTTGGACCTTTTTTAGATCTTGATCTTTGTCTGATATATTGGTTCTGCCCAAAGTTCCCTCCTTTGATCTTGATCTTTGTCTGTAGTTCTTGCTTTTTCTTTCCATGAATTGCACTGTGTTAGTGATCATATAGAGGAATTAGGAAAGCTGTTAATTTGGAAAAATCAGAGTGAGGTAAGAGTTTTGAAAGGGTTGTATGCTTTTTTTTTTTTTGGGATAGAGAGCTTTCTTCAAACATATCATGTCCCAAGCATCAATGTTTACTTTTTTCTTGACAAGCATTTTAAGTAAAAAGCTTCTCCTTTTTTTTACTTTTGGCGTTCTTACCAAAAGCCATTTTCATTTTGATCTTCTAGTTTTAGATAATCTTCACTCAAAAGTGTTAGGTTTCTTGATATAAGACCCATGACATACTATTCTATAATGAGCTATTAAAGATATGCATTGAGGCAGTTAGTAGAATGTGATATTAGTCTAGTAATGTGAATCCAGATTATATCTCTACTGTTTGTTCTCTTTTGACATTTTCTTGCAACGTCTCCTTTTTTGTTCGCATATAGGTTCTTTCACAAAGCATGCTTACTCTTAGCACAAAACGCAACTACGCAAGCTGCAGCACTGGGAAGTTCCTAATATTAATATTAATCTTTGGAATAGGATGTCTACTACTGATAAGCAAGGGTCCAAATGATTCTGCTCCTAATGAAAAAGGAAAGGTCACTTTTGTTGGGGGTCTTAGGCTTGGGAAGCTTTTGAGAAAGCCACCTAGGCTTCCACCTAGATTATCACCTGACGAAGGACAGTTAAGAGCCAACGGCTCCAACTCTGACCCAAAATGGGCAGTTAGACAGCAAAGCGTGAAGGATGCTTTTGACTTTGCATGGTCTGGCTACAGAAAGTACGCAATGGGATATGACGAGCTTATGCCTATTAGCCAGAGAGGCGTGGATGGCTTAGGAGGACTTGGTGCCACTGTGGTGGACGCTCTTGACACAGCTATGATAATGGGTCATGATCACATCGTTTCTGAAGCGGGAGCGTGGGTGGAGGCTCATCTCTTGGAGAGGATTAGTCAAAAGGATCAAGTTAATCTGTTTGAAACTACAATACGTGTTTTGGGTGGGCTTCTAAGTGCGTACCATCTGAGTGGAGGAGATCAGGGGACGGTGAACATGACACATATAGGACCAAAACCAGATGTCTATCTAAATGTTGCTAAGGATTTGGCTGACCGTCTACTTTCAGCTTTCAGCTCCAGCCCTACTCCTATTCCTTATAGTGATGTAATATTGCGTGACTCAACCGCTCATCCAGCTCCAGGAGGGATGAGCAGTACAGCAGAAGTTGCCTCTGTACAGCTTGAGTTTAATTACCTCAGTGCTGTTTCTGGTGATCTGAAGTATAGTGCAGAGGCCATGAAGGTCTTAGCTCATATAAAGACTCTTCCCAAGACAGAAGGTCTTGTTCCAATCTACATCAGGTGATTACTTTGTTTTGGACTTGGTTTTGCTGTGCTCTTATAATCTGACATGTTGTTTTCTACCTGGTGTAGCCCTCAATCAGGTGAATTTGTTGGTGAGAATATAAGGTTGGGATCTCGTGGGGATAGCTACTATGAGTATTTAATCAAGGTGTGGCTTCAGCAAGGAGGCAAATTGAACAGTAACTTCACATATCTGCATGATATGTACACTGAGGCAATGAAAGGAGTCAGGCATTTGCTTGTGCGTAAATCAATTCCAAAAGGTCTTGTCTTTGTAGGAGAGTTACCTTACGGGTCTAAGGGAGAGTTCAGTCCAAAAATGGATCATCTGGTAAGTCCCCATTCATAGGATTTACCGTTTTTTGAGGGAATGATTCATTCAGTTTTTTGTTGTTGTGTAGGTTTGCTTCTTGCCTGGTACACTTGCTCTTGGTGCTACCAAGGGACTCACAAAGGAGAAGGCCCTGGCGGAAAATCTTTTATCCTTTGAGGATCTGGAGAATTTGAAACTTGCAGAAGAGTTAGCGAAAGCATGCTTTGAGATGTATGAAGTAACTGCCACTGGCCTGGCTCCAGAGATTGCTTATTTCCACACGGAGGTAAGTCTTGATTGTGCGCGTTTTCCTTTTCTCTTGTTGTTTGGTTAACTTCTTGGATTCTAATGAAGCAGGAACACTCTGAGGATGGTCTTGAAGGTGGGAATAAGAGTTCAATGTATGCAAAAGATATAATCATACACCAGGCTGATCGACATAATCTACTGCGCCCTGAAACTGTTGAATCACTCTTTGTCCTCTACCGTATCACAAAAGATACAAAGTATGAAAACTATTCTCATTATGAGTTCTTGGGACTGTGCTCTTCAGAGCTAACACATTTATAAAAAAAAACACTGCAGATACAGAGATCAAGGTTGGCAGATCTTTGAAGCGTTTGAAAAGTACACAAAGGTGAAAACTGGTGGATACACATCGTTGGATGATGTAACGGAGGTGCCTCCTCGTAGGAGAGATAAGATGGAGACATTTTTCCTTGGTGAAACGTTGAAGTATTTATACTTGCTCTTTGGAGATGACTCGGTGATTCCACTGGATAAGTTTGTTTTCAACACCGAAGCTCACCCACTTCCAATAAAACATACCTGAAAGGTTTACTTCTGAAGACTCACACACACAAATTGAAGACAATGTTTTGAGAAAAGTTATGCATAGTAATAGTACCAACTGCAGAAGAGGGTAGTTTGTTGAGAGAGCACAAAACAGTAACTCTCCATGTAAGATAAGTCATCTCTTTTCTTTGAGATGAATTGTAATCAGACACCATTGAAATTACTTACGTTTAGTATTTTCTCTTGTACACGATTTGGAATATGTAACAAAACAAATTAAGCACACAGAGAAAGATACTGGTGTAAAACTCCAAATTCATAACTTGAAAAAGGGTGACAAGATTTGTATAAGTTTTACACACATTCAAGTGCCGTTGTCAACAAAAAGAAGACTAGGGATACAGAAACATCTCGCCACAAAACTGAAACAACACGAACACTCAATAACTGAATATGAAAGCACTAAGACAGGGCCGTGCACAAGTGAAATCAAGCCTTTGCTTTTCCTGCCTGGATAGATTGTAGCCGTTGTTGTAACTTCATCATCTGCAAGCATTAAAACCATGAGATCATCATCACCAGTTTCAGTAAATGAACAAGTTTCATTTGTGTCCATATGGTCTCTTTCTCTCAAACAACAGATTCTTATAAGGTGCTAAGTCCAGTCAATAAAACAGGGGAGCGAACACAGTTTTAACTTTTAAGTCTTTTCTTCTAGGAGGACATGCATAAACTGACACAGAAAACGTCTACTTAACCATATTTTTAGAGCTTAGTAAATTCAGCATCAATGCTGAAAGGCATTCAAATAATTATATAATCTGTGAGAGAGATGTTCTTACTGCTTCTCTCTTGCTGTTTTGTTGTCCTTCATTATCTTGGATAGATGCATCAACACGTTTCCTGCGAACAACATACACTATGCTTGAGTTCACGACGATCATAGCTCAAAACACTTGATCAACATCCTCCTAGTTGTTATATAGCTAAAATAGAAGACATGCTTTCACAGAAGCATACTCATATTATCACAGATGTTGTGCTTTTGGCTACCGATATGATCATCGTTACTCTAACTAGAACTAGATAGTTAATCAACAGCATTCACTAATAGCGTAGAACAAAAAAGTTCACTTTTTTAATTATTTCAAGTTGAGATAAGAATCCAATAGGTTCTTTACTTTTCAACTACTGAACAGATATTCAAATGGGTTGCTCATGGTGAATGAAAAAGACCAAACTTAGCTACATTTGCTTCAGTCCATACAAAAGAAAGAAACTTACAGTTCAGCAGAGATGTACTCAATACGTTTGCGAACATTAGCATTAGCTTCTGCCAAATCCTGCTTCACAAGCACTGGACCAATCAACTTGTACACGTTTGCCTCCTCTTCTAGCAAATCCAACTCCTGTATAATAAACAAGACAACAATAGGTGCAAGTAAATGAGAGAACAAAAGAGAGCCAATCGAAATCATTTCTTTCTCAATCTCAGAACTGAAAGTAATGACAAAACCTTTAAAGATAACATTACTTCAAGCTTAAGCTTTTCGCTTACACTTATAAACAAATGTCTAAACTAAAACCCTAATGTCTCAATGCCCCTTATATATATATACCTTAAGCACGAGCTCGTTCTCACCGAGTTGGATCGTATACTTCTTCCTCAGCTGGTGATCCTTCGCAATATCTGAAACATTGAACATTACCAACGAAAGTTAGAAACCAATCGAAAAAAGTTCTCTACTTTGGAATCCCCATAGCGGAAAATTAGGGTTCCACGCCTCCCGAAAAAGGCTAACTCATTGAGAAAGGTGAAATGAATCTACCTTTCTGGATTTTGGCGAGATCATTGGCCTTGGACTCTAGGTCTCTCTGCAAATCTCGAAGAGCCATTGATGAACTCATCTTTCGCCGTCGTCTTCTTCCTCAGGCCGTTGGTTAATTGTAGACTCGCACAGTCACGGATCCACTAGAGAAGAACAAAACGCCTTGTCGTCGAGACGTTTAAGTCTTTACTGTTTCGAAAGGGGCTAAAAGGCCCATGGTGTTTACTTGGGCCTTTCATAGCCCAATACACTTCTTTAATCCTAAAGGAAATAGAGTAAATCGATATTTGGCCTTTATCCATTGTAAACCAGGTCGAAACAGATAAACCAATTATTTATTTTTTTTTGTCATCTGGTATATTAATTAAAAGTTTAAAACATCAAGCAACCGTGACATACAAAATACAGATCGTACTACTATGCTTAAAACAACCAAAACTAACTAAAACTTCCAACCCAAACATCAGACTAAACCCAATATCAAACATAAACTATCGTCGATCCAAACCAAAAAATCTTGAAAGCCATCCATCGAAAACGCCAACTAAGCAGAAAGGTCAGTTTCTTCACTCTCAAAGAGACTAGCCAACCAAAAGGGAGGTCCTGCAGCCACATAAGATTGAGCATAACCCAACTGGATCACACTCTGAGCAATGAGAAAAGCCCCTCTATTAGTTTCTCTATCTTCTTTAACCAATCTCCACCACTCCAATTTGCTTAAACTTTCCATAAGCTCCAGTTGCTGGCATCTAAAGTTTGGCCATGCCTTGGGTCTTAGGATCACCATCGTAAAAGTATCATCATCCAAAGCAAAAATAACTCTATTGAGACGATGATCATGCATGCTCTCAATAGCCCATCTGAGACCATGGAATTTTGCTTCATCATTTGATCGTATGTTCGAGAAAGCACGGCGACTATGAATTAAGACCTTGCCAAAATCATTTCTCAAAACCCAAGCTGCCCCACTCCTCATTTGAACCTTATCACGATAGACACCGATATTGCATTTGAGCCATCCAGATGGAGGACAAGACCATGACTTCTTAACAACCGTCATAGCTTCTTGATCTTCCCTAAGCCTCTGCTTTTCGTTTTTCTGAGCCAACATCCAAAAGTCCGCCTCTTCCTTAATCTTGATGACTAATTCTTCAGCACTACTTTGTTTTCCTTCAAAGATGATCCCATTTCTGTATTTCCATAAGTACCATACAATCCATGGAATAGCATTTCTGACCTCTTCCGGAATCGAGATATTCTTCATCATTATCAAAACTTCATGGAAGTTCGAATAATGTGATCTCTTATCAAAACCATTCTCAATACAGGGAACATTGGCCAATGCCCAGACCTGTCTAGCAATCGAACAACCAAAGATAATATGGTTGATAGATTCACCCTGAAAACCACAAGCTTGACATACTGGGTCCATTCTAATTCCTCTCTTCACCAACAATTCTCCAACAGGGATTGCATTACTAACCGCCCTCCAGAAGAAAGCCTTGATTTTTGGAGTCGTAGAGATCTTCCAAATCTCTTTCTTGATATCATTCAGAGAGGGTCTCGCTTCAGCTTCTTGAATAAATGACCTGTTAATCAAACTGTTGATGAACCAATATCCAGATTTAACTGAATAACTACCATTCCTGTTATGCAGCCAAACCCAATAGTCATCATGGTCAAAAGCAATTTTCATAGCCAGAATGCTCCTTATGTCCTCCTCATAAAAAAGCTCCTCAAGTTTCTCTAGATTCCAGCATCTATTTTGATGATCAATCAAGTCACTAACTCTGAGCATTAGGTCAACAAGGATATTCTTCATCAAAGGTCTCCTACTTCCATTATCATCAATCCAGTTCTCAGTCCACACAAACACAGAGCTTCCATTACCTAGCTGTTTACGCAGACCTTGAACCAGAAGTTCCTTCCCAAATTGAATGCTTCGCCAAGCATAAGATGGTCGGGGACCATTCTTTGCAGACAAGAAATTCGAAGAATTGAAGTACCTGCTCTTGAAAAATCTAGCAAAAAGAGAATCAGGATCATTGATAATACGCCAAGCTTGCTTTGCCAACAGCGCTTGATTGAAGCCTTGAATGTCCTTAAACCCCAATCCCCCTTGCTCTTTTGCCAGACACATCTTGGTCCAACTTAACCAGTGAATCTTCTTTTTATGCTCTAGAGAATTCCACCAAAAATCAGCCATAGCCTTGGTAAGATTTTCACAAGACTTTTTTGTCAATTTAAAACAGGACATTGCATACACGGGCATTGCCATCGCTACCGCCTTGATTAAAATCTCCTTGCCTCCCAAAGAAAGAAGTTTCGCAAACCAGCCAGATAAGCGATCCTTCAATCTATCATAAATGTAGGCCAAAATTTTGGTTTTGGATCCGCTGAAACATTCAGGAAGGCCAAGGTAAACTCCTGAACCACCTTCTTTAGTGATGCCTGTGATCTCCTGAATAGCAGTTTTAGTAAAGGTATCAACCTTCGAACCAAAAGTTATAGCTGATTTAGCTTCGTTAACCTTTTGACCTGTGGCTTTTTCATAAACCTGAAGAATCCTCATCAACTCCTTAGCTTGTTCCCTCGTTGCTTTACATATCAGAAGACTGTCATCAGCGAAAAGCATATGATGAATCATCGGTCCTTCCTGTGAGAACTGAATGCCTTGAATAGCTTCACATTGAACCGCCTTTTCAATTAAATGGATAAGACCTTCAGTACACAGAACGAAAAGGAACGGAGACAAAGGGTCACCTTGTCTGATCCCTCTCTCTGGCTGGATGCTTCCAAAAGGCTGATCATTAATGAGTGTCGAGTATCTAACCGTTGATACACAAAACATAACTCTTTCAACCCAGACAGCCTCAAACCCCAAAGCCAAAAGAAGAGCTCGAAGATAACCCCACTCCACACGATCATACGCTTTCGACATATCTGATTTGATGGCCATGAATTCTTTTGAGATGCTTCTATCTGTCTTCAGAGCATGAATAACTTCATGTGCAATCAGAATATTATCTGTTATTAGCCTCTCTTCAACAAACGCCGATTGGGAAGAAGAGACAATGACAGGTAGGAGAGGTTTGAGTCTTGAAACCAAAATCTTCGAGATAATCTTATATAGAACCGAGCACAAGCTTATAGGTCTCAAATCCGACATAAGAACAGGATCATCAATCTTTGGAATTAGGCAGAGATGCGTGTAATTCCATTCAACAGGAAACAAGCCTGTTACGAAAAAATCACGAACCTCCTTTGTAACTTGGTCTCCAACCGTATTCCAATATCTTTGGAAGAAAAGACCGGTCATCCCATCCGGACCAGGGGCACTGCTTGCATTGATAGAGAAGACCGCATCCTTAACCTCTTCTTTACTGACATCTCTAGCAAGATCCTCATTCATACCATCAGAAACGCGTCTAGTGAAACCTTCAAATAGACTAGTGAAATCACCATTGGAAGTTGATTTGAATAATTTGGAGAAATATTCAGAAGCAACTTCCCCTTTAGCAGCTTCAGAGAATTGTTCTTGACCATAGGCATCAATTAGTTTAATGATCCTTTTCCTTGCTCTGTTTGCTTTCACTGAAGCATGATAGTATTTGGTGTTTAGATCCCCCTTGATAGCCCATTTATCCTTGCATCTCTGCTTCCAAAACAATTCCTCGTCTCTATAAGCCTGGACGAGTTCAGATTTGAGAAAATAAATTCTCGATGTTGAGGGATGCAAAGAAGATTGCTCCAACTCCAAGGCACATTGAAGCTGCTTGATCTTATCACGAGAATTGATGTTTTCTTTCTTCTTCCAATTACTCAGCGCTTTTCTACATCTCCTCAATCTGTCTGATACCTTGGTTTCGAAAAGAGGATGATCTGTTAACCAAGCTTTCTTGATTTCTTCTTGCACACCACGCTTATGTAAAAATCTCCCATCAAAACGAAAGCTTCCTCTGTAGGGATCAGAAGAGGAGAAGAATTTGACCAGAACTGGCCTGTGATCCGAACCCCGCTTATCCATGAAAACCTGATTGGAGGCAGGAAAAAGCTGAAACCAACTCTTGTTTCCGAAGCTCCTGTCCAATTTAGATTGAATAGATAAGGTTCCTCGCTGACCGCCCCACGTGAAGCAATTCCCTGTGCTTGGCAGTTCCGACATATCAGCAATCTGAAGCATATCATTAAAACCTTGAAAAGAAGCCTCACTTCGTCTAGGGCCTCCGATCTTCTCGTCATTGTTTCTTATTTCGTTAAAATCACCAACCATACACCATGGTTCTTTCCGATAAGCTCCAATGCGCGATAGTCTTTCCCATAGCTTCGGTCTATTATTCTTAACCGGTTCACCATATATACAAGATACAAAAAAACATTCCTTCCCAAACTTTACATAGCAGTCCACCAAGTGTTTATCTACAAACTTGAAATCAATTTGTACAGAGTTTTTCCACATCAATGCTAAGCCTCCGCTGTACCCAATAGGATTAACTGTCATAACCCTATCATAGCCTAGCCATGTCTGTAGATCCACCAAGTCATCTCTGTTGTGTTTAGTCTCCATCAAAAACAAAAGGTCCGGGAAATGATCTTTGCGCATCTCCCGTAGTCTTGGAATGACCAGGTCTTGTGCACGGCCCAAGCCCTGGCAATTCCAACTGATCATAGACATTTAGATATTGGACGGTCCCTCAATTGGGACCACCAATGGTTTCTTAAACCTTGCAGAGCTTTGAGATGGCTCGACATCTTCCTTTGCTTTCCTCTTCGAATCAGTGAAGACACCTTCTCCAAACTTAGAACCTCTGTTCGCATCTGCCTTTAATGTACCCTTGCCATTAGCCTTTCTGATGAAAGTACCAGGTCTTCGCCTACCCTTAGGTTTCTTTATCGGAGTCCCGGAAGCACTGGTTACGAAAGAACCAGCACTATAACCCGTTGAACTCTGAGCAGAAAATTCAGGGAGACTAGAGTCAGAATGAACCATCAAGAGAGGCATGGCAGATACCACTTTTCCAGATTGAAGAGTTTTGGTTCCCGCAGAAATAGCATTTGTCATCAGCTTATCAGGTCTAGGAGTCTTCACCTCTTGAGCTCCGAAATCATAGACATGACCCTTTCCTTTATCCAGAATCTTAGTGACAGACGGAGGAGGCTCTAATCTTAAGTAAGTCTTCTGACCAACTGGATCATTCTCCAAATCACCAAAAGACTTCTTAACTCTTTCTTCTCTTGCTAATCTCTCTGCACCTTCAGCAGCTCGCAAGTAAAGTCGCATATCCTCCATAACTTCCTTAGCAATCTTAGGTTTTCCAGACAAAGCATCAAAACCTAAGAGATGATCTGGAATAAGTCCAAACAGCGGATCAGATTCCTCTAAAACCTCATTGATCTCCTGAGACATACTCTCTGCAGATGATCCTGATGATTTCTCATTCAACATCTTTGTACTCCTATAGATAGAGCACGAAAGTTGTTCATGAGTTAGTCGCTGACACGTATAACACCGTTTCTGAATCCTTTCATAATCATACAGGATGTTCACAGTGTCACCACCCGGCGTTGTTACTTTCTTGGCTCTTCGGAGAGGTTTTGAAACATCGAAACGTACAAGCACCCTTACATACTCTTTGATTTGCGGCTTGTCTGGATCAAAAGCAACCTCCACTACTTGACCCGCGAAATCTCCTAAGGACCATAAGGCTTTCTTCGTGTAGTGGTTTATCGGGATGTTCCTCATCTGAACCCATACCATGATAAACTGAAGATAATCTTCAGGAGGTTTCTCCACCCATCTTTCCAAGACGATGGGCCACAGATTGTGAGTGTGAACGCCTTTGTTAAGAACGTCAAGCATATCATGCTCGTGAGTAAAAATAAACTGGAACTTTTCACGGGTGAGAGCCACTCCTCTCACTCTACCATACAACTTCCACTTCCGAGGCATGTTGAGAATCAAATCTGCCATATCCTGACACTGAGGGTTTAATAATCTGCCCACCAAGCTAAGTGCGTTCCTACCCGTTGAGTAATACTCCGGATGATCAGGAAGCACAAAGGGTTCTTCATCTTCTTCAATCGAGAGTTGAAGAAGCGCGTTGTCCAGGTGAGAAGCCATAGAGAAAACCCCAAGGAGAGATAACCAGAACGAAATTGATAGATCCCCAAATTTTAAAAACCCCTTTGATTTAGAGAAGAACACAGATGATCTTCAAAGACAAACTCTAAGATTTTTAACGATCAGATAGGATAACGATGACAAAACCAATAAAGAGGAAACTTTTAAGATAATAAAACGTGATAAACCAATTATTTATTTGCGGTTAGTTTAGACGTAACTAATTTTTTTTTTTTTGACATCCGACGTAACTAATAATGTTTATTGAGACGTAGGTGTTCTATATCTCTAGTAGAAATACTGGTGGAGCTCAAATTAGGCACGCGCAATCGGATCCCAATCGAGTTTTGGTTTTATCCAATCAGATCCTGTTTTTTCGGGCTTATCAAAATTAGCTATATTTGGGTTATATGAAAGTCGAGTTCGAGATCGGTTTGGGTTCTATTGGGTTCAGGTTCTATCGGATTTGGGTCGGGTTATTAAATCTTCAAAAAACTGGTACAACCCGATGTACTTTCAAGTTGGGGTCTAAGTCGGTTCTTCCGTTTAAAAGTACATGATTTGTATCTACTTTGTAATTAAAACATAAGTAAAATCAGTTTTTCTGTTTTAAAAATACATAATTTGTACATATTTTATAACCAAAACATAAGTAAAATCGATTCAAAAATAAGAAAATAATCTCAAATTGATCATTCAAAATCAAACGAAAAGGTAAACATAGTTAATGATAAAAAGGAAACCAAATAAATGAATGCATAAAACGAAAACCAAGTTCTCATGAAATGAAAAATATTATTCAATGAAAACAAAACCAAAACCTAAAAACTTCAAATTTTAACCGCCACCTTCAACCATCAACCTTCGTGTAATATATATAATTATTTTAGATGTTCAATAATATTTTAGTGTATTTTGGATACACATTAGGAATTGAAGAAAAAAAACATATTTTGAAGGATGTTATCTATTTGATTATTTCATATTTTGTTATTTTATTGTACCTAACTCGAAAATATATAAGTAAGTAATAAAATTAATAACAAACTAAAAGGTATTAAATAAAGGGCAATTGTCAATAATAGCACCTTTTGAAGTTTATGTCCCAAAAATAGCACTAGAAGGAAAAAGTCAAAAAAATAGGTTTCATTAAAGGGGTAATTTATCCTTATACCCTTTGTTATAAGAATAAATAAAAAAACATTTCATTTCCTTCGATCGCGAATCGTGTCGTCTCCTCTCGGGAATCTTCAAACCCTCACCGGCACTGTCGTCTCCGACTCGGGAATCGTCGTCTCCGGCTCGGGAATCATCTTCTCCGACTCGGGAATCGTCGTCTCCGGCTCGGTAATCATCTTTTCCGGCTCGCTAGTCATCTTCTTCGGCTCGCTAATCATCTTCTCCGGCTCGCTAATCATCTTCTCCGGCTCGCTAATCATCTTCTCCGGCTCGCTAATCATCTTCTCCGGCTATCTAATCATCAGCGTCACACTCTCTACTCTCAAAATCGGACACAAATCACTATGTAACTTTTTAAAATTAGGGTTTTTGAATTAAAATTTGGGAAGCTTGCGTTTTGATTTTGATTTGTTTGTTACTCTTTCTTATTAACCAGCGAAGCAAATGAAAGACTTTTGAATTGTGGGAATACAAAGTTGTTGGAGCGTAATTCATCTCTTTGAGGTATGTTGCAGATTCAACCTTATGTGTGTTTTCTTTCTGAGAGATTGGTCTCCTGGTTTTTGCTTGTGTATAGACTTGCTCGTTTTAACGTAATATGATTGGTAGACTTCAGGAAGGATTTGTATAGACTTCAGGAAGGATTTGTATTGTTTCAGGAAACCCTTCCTGAAAATTGGATTTTTTTTCTTTCTTGTCTACGCAGGATAGAAACAAGATGGGAGATTCAGTACCTCTAAAACTAGCACTGCCAGAGCTGAAGTATCCTATTGGTTCACAGCCAAAGGAAAAGTCAGCAATCAACCAATACTCTGGCTCAGAGTATATCTCTATTGTCAAAAGCATCCTAAAACCAGATGAGATGATAAGAGTCCGAGGATCATTTCTGGGACCTGTAATGAAGCTCAGTGAGAGAGGATTGAAGTTATCAGCAAAGATAGTCTACGCCATTCTCACTAGAAGCATCGTTTCTGTCAAGGAGAATGAAGCCTGGTTCCATTTCGGTGCGCAGCCAATGAGGTTCTCTATAAGAGAATTTCATATGATGACAGGCTTGAAATGTAGTGGTGCATTAGAAGGACCACGAAGGGAAACCGAGAGATTTAATTGGGAATTGCTAAAGGGGCGTAGTCATAAGTTAAGTGACGTGGTGGACCAGCTCAGAAACACAAGAGAAGATGCTTCTGAGGAGAGAGTATGCCTCGCAATGCTCATCCTGGTAGAGAGCATATTATTGCGGAAGAGCAAAGGAGGGAGTTTTCCTTTGGAATATGCGAAAAATGCACAGGATATGACATATCCATGGGGAAAAGAGGCTTACATTGTGCTCCTGAAGTCAATTCAAAACGCTGTCGCGAATCATTTGGAGAATAAATCCAAATTTGAGTTGCAAGGTTATCCTCTAGTATTCCTTCTTTGGATACTAGAGTCGATTCTTTGCTAAGGGATAAGTTCAGTAAGTGTGTACCAACAGTTGAGGTTCCTGGGCCGACTTACTTGTGTGAAAAATACACTGAGGTAGAGAATCCATCACTTGATAGGGTTTTACAGGTTGAAGCTGATACAAAGGTAAGCTTTTCCAAGTATATGTTTCTCAGTTTATTTGGCTTCTTCTTTTTAATATGTTTCTCATTGGTCTTTTTTTAAATACTCTCAGCTGAAGGTCCATTGCATACTACCTTCTATTCCTCATGATCCAGAAGATGATATCTCCATTGAAGACAAATATAGTGACGAGCTGGAAACAGTGAAAGATGTAACAAAGAAAGGGTACAAGATTACAGCCGATGACTGGGAAAATAGGTGTGTAGACACATTTGACACATTGGATGCTCTTATTCAAATGATGGCAAATAAGGAGACTGGCCAAGCTTCTACTCCGATTGATGAGGATTCAGTAAATGAAAAAGTGAACAGGATCATCACGGTAATGGAGGAGAATCTGAAGAGCATGAAGGATCGAATGTCATTACTGGAAGAAGAAAACATACATCTTAGAGCTCGTGTGTCAGAGTTGGAAGGAAACAACAATGTTTTTCCCACTAACGTGACACAAAAGGTAAATTCTCAAAACATCTTCTTTTACATTTGCATTTTCAAGTATTTTTTGGAAGATCTTGTACATATTCTTGAATGCCTTCCTAATATTTGACAAACAGCGATCCAGTGGGACACCTTTATCTCCAATGTCTCACACGCAACCATCGAGTGAGACACCTTTATCTCCAATGTCTCACACGCAACCATCGAGTGAGACACCTTTATCTCCAATGTCTCAACAGCCTAATTTGACACATGAGGTATGTAACCAATAAATATTGTTGAGTTTTGAAGTAATATTTGGAAAGCTTTTGTACTTCTTGAATGCATTCCTGATTTTTGCAGGAGACAATGATTGAATCAGCTGCATCTCCAAAGTCTCAACAAAATGAGGTATATGCTCAAAAATTTTAAGAAAATATTTGGAAATTCTTGTACAAAATCCTGAATGCCTTCCTGATTTTTGCAGGATTACACGCAACCATCGAGTGAGACGCCTTTATCTCCAATGTCTCAACATCCTAATTTGACACATGAGGTATGTAACCAATAAAATATTGTTGAGTTTTGAAGTAATATTTGGAAGCTTTTGTACATATTCTTTAATGCATTCTTGATTTTTGCAGGAGACAATGAATGAATCAGATGATGAAACTCCTGCCCTTGATACTCAAGTATTCTCTCCTAATCTGACAAAAGAGGTATATGCTCAATGATATTGTTTTCACAGTTGGAGTTTACAAATTAGTTTTGGGTGATTTTTTTTTACATATAAAGGCTTTTCTGATTTTTGACAGAAAGAAACAAAAACGTCTACTCCAATAGCTCCAAAGAGTATTGAAACTCCCGTTTATACTCCAAGTCAGACTCAACAGGTACATGGTCAAAAACAAATCTTGGATTTTTAAGTTAATGTTTGGAATCTTTAGAACGTACTCTGGATTGACTTCGTGATAATTTTTACAGATTGAGAGAGAGCCATCGGATGACACGCCTGCCCTTGATACTCAAGTTTTTACTCCTAATCTGACAAAAAAGGTATATGCTCAATGACAGTTGGAGTTTACAATTAGTTTTGGGTGATTTACATATATAGACCTTTCTAATTTTTGGCAGAGGGAAACACAAACCTCTACTGATGAAACGCCACCCAAAACTAATCAAGAAGAAGGAAAACTAGATGATGAGGTAATATTTACTCTAGAAATTATAATTGAATGTATTCATGATGGTCTTTCCTGATATTTTTTGCAGATTGTGATTGAGTCACCTGCTGCTCAGACTCAAGTTTTGCAAAAAGAAACACTGGAAATGAATGAGACACCTTCTTCTCCAATATCTCCAAAGAGTATTGAGGCTCAAGTTTTTACTCCAATTCAGAAACAGCAGGTAAATGTTCAAAAAATCTTGGAGATTTCAAGTAATGTTTGAAAGCTTTTGTACGTGTTTTTGATCCCCTACCTGACTTTTTTTTGTTTTTTTTGCAGACGGTAACAGAGGAAACGTATGAGGCTACACAGCCATTGACTGAGATCATTTCAGCAAACAATAAAAAGGTAAGCATAGAAATGTCTTTCATAAGTACAACTTGAATTTTAAATTGTAGAAACTTCTTCATAACTACCTCTTTTATTTTACTGTTATTACAGGAGGATACACATGCTGTGCATCACACACCTTCCTCTCCATTGTCTTCACTAATTGCACTAGTTATTGAAGAAAATAAGAATGCTTTGGTAAGAAGAAATATTTAAAATGTTTATGTAATATTTTTCTATTCAACTAACTCTTACCATTTACTTTTGTCTTATAGAGTGAGACAGAAACTGCGACCCAATATTTTTCTACAAGTGAAGGAGAGCATACACAATCAAGCAGAAAGAATCAAGCAGAAGAATATCTCAAGGATACTACAGAACCTACTACTGAGCTAGTTTCCACAGATGTTTCGAAGACACAGCCTCTTACTCCGCAAACACAGCACCTTCAGACAAGTGAGGGAGATCAATCCGATGAGACACCATCAGAGCAGAATCAAGCAGAAGAAAATCTCAAGGATACTACAGAACCTACTACTGAGCTAGTTTCCACAGATGTTTCGAAGATGCCGCCTATTACTCTGCAAACAGAGCATCTTCAGACAAGTGCTATAGATTTTTCAGAAACAAACGAGGTATGCATCGAGTATATTTGATCTTTAATTATTATTCTAACAATTTAAAACCGCTGATGTTACTGAATCTTCATTTTTAATAGGTTGAAGTAAGCAGGCTTCTAGCTCACTTTCAAATAGGCGCAGAGGTTGAGATTTTGTCTACTGATGACGAAATATGGTATCCAGGAAAGGTTGTTGATCTTAAACTGTGTGAAGGACTAGAGGAGCTGACAGTTGAGTACACGACACTCTTCACAGACCAACATAGACTTCAGAAACTTCAGGATACTATCACGGCTGACAAAATACGTCCTGCAACACCAACTAGTGACCAAAAATCCTTTGAGATGATGGATAAGGTAGAAGCCTTTTACAACAATGGCTGGAGCAGCGGACAAATTAGCATGGTACTTGGTGATAACACATACTCGGTGTGTCTCTATACTTCTATGGAAACTATTCTATTCAAACATTCAGATTTGCGAATTCATAGAGAATGGAAAGATGGAGTCTGGAAGATGGCAGATAAGGTAAATCATAACTAGAATTATACTTCACGTGAATTGTTTGATATACATACATTTTAGTTTCAGGAATGGTTTCCAGAAATTCCGATTGCAACAAATTTGATAATATTTTGCTTGGTGTCTATTGTTTGATTAAAGGTGAAGCCTGATAAGAAAAGGAAAGCTGCTGCCTCATCACAAAATTCAGGAATGGATAATGTTTTCCTAAGAAGGAGCGAGAGGGTGCCTAAACGATCTAGAGACACAAAAACTCCATTCAAGTCTGACAGAAATCCGGCTTTAACTGTAATACCTGAGATTATACCTGCAGTTGATCCGTTTTCAACTCCTGCGGAACATAAGCTTTCAAGGCTTCAAAATTGGATGACATTAAAGCCCGGCATGCATGAAACGTAAGCATGTTTCTGTCCTTGTCTATATATTCTTATATTTATGTATAAGAGGTTTGGTAATTCCTTTGAATCTTTAATCGACTGCAGGTCCCTATCAATCAATGATAATAAGATAAGGAAATCTTTCTTTCAAAGCATGGAAAATGCAAAAAAGGACCTTAAGAAAGAGGTAATTTGTTTACATATGTTCTTGCCTTGAGCTTTTTTTTTAAAAAAAAATTCAGGAAGGATTTGTTTAGTTTCAGGAATTATATAGTAACAAATTAGATAATGTTTGCCTTTTTTTTTGCAGCACATTGATGGAGCCTTTGCAATGCTAAATTGCAGAAGAAATGAGAATGCTGCTTGGTTCCACAACTACAAGATTCCAAAGGCGTGCTTCCTACCTATGGAGTTCTTGCATTGCTTGCTCTCTGATGATTTGGCTTACAAGAAAGAAAAGGTCAAAGGTAAAAAGATTTTCAACGATTTATTTAAAGATACTGTGAGAGGGAAGGTATATCCAGAGAAGACATGGGGAGAAGATGTTGATGTTGTGTATGGGATTACTCTTGGAAAAAAAAGCAATGTCTGGATTGGGATGGAAATTCATTTGAAGAAGAAAAGAATCACAGTATATGATTGTTTTCAAAAGGAAAGCAACAGCATTGATATTCCTCAAGTGAAAAAGTTGGCAGGTATGTATAAACAATTTGTATTTGATGTATTCAACTGTTTCTTGGTTTGAAATATTCAACTGATTCTATCTTGATATTGATTTTTAAATATGACAGTGTTGATTTCTAATCTGCTGGTGGAATCTTCTGGTGATGAGGTAGATAAAGTGAAGATGATTCCATTTGAGATTGAGCAGGCACAAGGTTTACCCAAGACAAAACATCCTTTCAACTGTGGGATATTTCTTGTCAAGATTCTGGAGTGCCAGTCATTGAAGATAGGAGACATGACAAAGATTAATGATGACAATGCATTGGAGCTAAGGAGAACCTTGTCTTGTGAGATCTTCAACCAATTTGTGGATGAGAGCTTTGGGAAATGAGAATGATGCATGAAAACATTTTTTGTTTTAGTTAAGACTCGGTTTTAGTTATGACTGTTTATTTTGTTATGTTGTTGGCGTCTGATTACATAAGAAAGATTGGAAGGATATCAAGTATTTTTTTGGGTATCATATATCTTGGAAGGTTAAAATAATGTTTCTGGATGGGTTTCCAGAAAAAAAGTTAAGTGTTTCAAATGTAAAAAAGAATGAAATGAGATTATATACTAAGGATTGGACATGTATATGGTAAGCTTAAAATTGTGATGTTTACAGACAACAAAAATTTAGAACCACAAAGGATCGAACCCAGAGGGAGAGAGTTTGCGTATTTGGATAGTGTGGGAGTTTAGCCACTAGGCCAAGAAGAATCATCTGTTAATGGATTACATTTAATTTTATTTAACTCCAAACTGTAACACAAAAAAAAATTAAAATTGATTTTGAATCCACCACATATCGAACCCGGGGATAGAGAGACTTTTGAGTTATGAAATGCCTTGGTTTAACCGCTGGTCTGAGGAGAATCATCTGTTAAAGAATATTACATAAGCATACTTAAACCAATTAATATAGGATAGGTTTCCAAAACAATACATTTCGATTGAAAAAAGACAAAACTCTTGCCGTCTCAACACTCTCGCCGTTTCAAACTTCTCGAATCTCACTCGTCTCCGCCTCTCGAATCTCTCTCTCATCTCCATATCTCTCGATCTCCGACGAAAACCCATCTCCAGAACTCTCTCTCTCTCTCGATCTTTTACGCGAGCTCTCTCTATTCTCCGAGAAAAACCATTTCTAGAGCTCTATCTCTTTAAGGTATGTTGCAGATTCAACCTTATGTGTGTTTTCTTTCTGAGAGATTGGTCTCCTGGTTTTTGCTTGTGTATAGACTTGCTCGTTTTAACCTAATATGATTGGTAGAATTCTAGTTCATGTGAAAGCATGTGTATAGACTCAGGAAGGATTTGTATTGTTTCAGGAAACCCTTCCTGAAAATTGGATTTTAATTAATTTAGACAAATAAAATTTTTCTTGTTTACGCAGGATAGAAACAAGATGGGAGATCCATTACCATTAAGACTAGCACTGCCTGAGCTGAGGTATCCGATTGGATCAGAGCCAGAGAAGACGATATCGATAAACCAACACTCGATAGTTGCTTATATCAAAACTGTTAAGGAAATTCTAGGAAATGATGAGTTCAACAGAATAAGAGGGACGTTTTTGGGACCGGTGATCAAGCTTGGAGAGAGGTCTTTGAAATTATCAGCTAAGATAGTGCACGCAGTTCTCACCAAAAGCATCAAGACAGTGAAGAGACACGAAGCATGGTTCCATTTTGGTGCTCAGCCAATGAGGTTCTCTATAAGAGAATTCCACATGGTGACTGGTTTGAAATGTAGTGGTGAAGCAAGAGAACCACGAGAGGAAACCGAGAAATTTAAGTGGGACTTCCTAAAAGGGCGTACTCATACAGTAAAGGACGTGGAGAAGCAGCTCAGAAACACAAGAGAAGATGCTTCTGATGAGAGATTCTGCCTTGCAATGCTCCTCCTGATTGAGAGCATACTACTACAGAAGAGCCTTCTCGACGGTGGCACAACTTTTACTTTGGATTATGTGAAAATAGCGCAGGATATGGATGTCTTGATGACATACCCATGGGGGAGAACAGCTTATAATTTGCTGTTAAAATCACTTCAGAGAGCTGTCGACAAAAGCCTCGACAAAAACAATTATGATTTGCAAGGATTCCCTATGGCATTTCTTATATGGATACTTGAGTCAGTACCTTTGCTACAGTATGCATTCAGTCAAGTTGTTCCTATTCTGAGCGTTCAACCGTCTACCCCAATATTTTTGTGTGAGAAGTACCTTCAAATAGCTTCTCCACAGCTGATAGATGTTCTCCTAATTGAAATCAAAGATCATGTAAGTTTTTACATTATTTTTTTCTTGTTTCTGTTTTGCCTTATGATTCTCCATTTAAAAGCTAATTATTTTTATGGTTTCAGCTTAAGGTCACATGCATCCTACCTCCTATTTCTAATGATCCAGAAGCTGATGTTTGCATGGAAGACGAAGCTAATAAAGATCTGGATGACATGGCCGATTTATCCAAGAGAGGTTATAAGTTTAAAATTAGAGATTGGCGAAACATGTCAGTAGACCTATACGGTGCTAATGAACAAATAAGAAGAGCATCTTTACTGTTTGGGAATGGAGGGATGAGTCAAGCTTCTTCTTCGTATCAGGAGGAGTCTTTGGAATCAAAGATCAACAGAATCAGCGAGATGGTGGGAGATAATTTAAGGATCATGAACGATCGTTTGTGTTTGATTGAAAAAGACAGGAAACAGATTAAAGAACGTGTGACAAAACTAGAGAAACTACAAAGAGTTACTTCATATGAAACTCCAAACAATGAGGTAACTTTTTTTCGGAAATTAAAATTAATGTTTATCTAGTTCTTGATTCAGTTTTTTTTTTGAGTTGTCAAGTAATTTTGGAAGATGTTATACATATTTAGGATTGCCTTCCTAATTTTTGTTGTACTTGCACAGACTGACACAACTCCATTTCATGAGACGGCTTCCAGACAAGGTGAAGCCAATGCAGATCAAGCAGATGAACAACTTAACAATGAGGCAAGTATAATTTTGAAAACTGTTGGTATTTATAAAATTATGAATTTGGTTGTACTTAAATTAATTTTTGGAAGTTCTTGTACGAGTTCATAATCCCATTTCCTGACTTCAGGATACACGAGAGCCTATGAATGAGATCACGAAAGAGACACCTGGTTCTCCAATAGCTCAACAGAATATTGAGACTCCAGTCCTTACTCCAATTCAGACGCAGCAGGTACCTTCTTTAAAAAATTGGACTTTTCAAGTAATTTTTGGAAGCCCTTGTACGTGTTCATTCAACCATTCCTGAATTCAGGAGACTCACGAGCTTATGAATGAGATCATTTCACCAAACATTTCCGACACACAGCCAAATACCCGAGCTCGCAGAAATCTTTTAACAAAGCAAAATAAGGTATTACTTTCATTAAAACCTTTAATAAATATACAGCAACTATCAAAATGACTGGATATCCTTGAATCTAAACCATCACAGGATGTAGAAAGCAGAGTTCAAAATCCCTTTGAGATCGGAGCAAATGTGGAGATTTCATCACAAGATGACAATACTTGTCATAAATGGTATCCAGGAAATGTGTTGGCAACATATTTGGTTGATGGGGTTGAGATGGTGAAAGTTGAGTACTCCGTCCCGTCTCTGGACGAAAAGAAGAGGAAAAGGAGTGTTGAGACACGTGTATCAATTGACAGAATACGTCCTCAACCACCACCTGAGAGATCTGGAGCGAAGAAAAGTTATGAGCTAATGCAGGACGTGGAGGCGTTCGACAATGGTGCCTGGTGCGCTGGAAAAGTTAAAGTCATTTTGTTTGATGGCTCGTGTTTTGTCTCTTTGAACAATTCTAAAGAACAAATTTACTTCAACCATTCTGAGATGCGAAAACCAAGAAAATGGGTAGATGGTGTTTGGGAGATGACAAAAAAGGTAAAACAAATGCCTTGGATCACTTGAATTGAAAAATAATGTCATTTGTTTAATATCTTGGTATTGATTTTCAGATGGAAGAAGAGCAGACGCAGAGTGTGAATCCAAGTGAAGGAGATGGTGATAAAAAGGTATGAAATATTTATACATCATACTAGGAATTAAGATATAAATGTATCTGAATTTTTGTCATTCAAAAAGGGGAAGGCGAAGGCTGTCGCTTGTAAGAAAAATGAAGCAGCTGGTCCATCAGAAGATGGTGTTGGGAAAATGGCAAAAGAGGTAATAAAAATGAATAAGATCCACTTGAATTGAAGTTCAGGTCAATAGTTTGATATATCGGTTTTGTTTCACAGATGGAAGTAAAGCAGGGTTAGAGTGTGAAACCAAGTCAACACGATCATGCAAAAAAGGTATAAAAAATATTTTTACTTCATATTAGGAAGGCATTCAAGTATAAAGATAAAAACGATCCTGAATTTTTGTCTTTATTTTTAATTAAAGGGGAAGCCTGATGTTGGTAAGAAGAAGAAAGCAAATGCTCAGCCAGTAGATTTGCTTCATTTTCTACAGCGAGAAGAGAAGAGGCCAATACGACCTAGAAACCCTCCTATACCTGTAACACCTGAGGTAAACCTTCCAATTGATCCATTTGTGACACCTGAATTTCCTCGGTTTTCAAGGCTTGCACACTGGATGGATCTACGGGGCATATATCGTGTGTAAGCAACTTTTTGTCCTCGCATAAATATTCCTAATTTATTTTGTAAAAGTTTTGATTGATACTAGTTAATTTTATCAACTACAGACCGTTTTATATCAATGGAAAAAAAATTGAAAAAGAGTTCTTTCAAAAAATGGACGATGCAGAAAACAATCTCAACAAAGAGGTAATCAAC
Source organism: Brassica rapa (assembly GCF_000309985.2). NCBI lineage: Eukaryota > Viridiplantae > Streptophyta > Magnoliopsida > Brassicales > Brassicaceae > Brassica > Brassica rapa. The sequence goes on from NC_024803.2 coordinate 27,775,138, forward strand.
ACTCTGTTCTGTCTTCTATTTGATTGTGTCATATGTTTAGGAAGAGGTTGAGTTGAGCTATGCTATATGTCCATGTTATAGCAGTTCTACATGAAGTTTCTAACTATATTGTTACATTGGCAGCACATAAATATTGCATTTGAAATGCTAAATTGTAAGAGGGTTGAGCAAGGTGCTTGGTTCCGCAACAACAATCTTCCAGCAGCATGCTTTGTACCAGTCAAATTCTTAGAAGTGGTTGGGTACGCTTATGAATCTGTCAGGAAGCCACATAAGAAAAAACAAACGTTATTGGAGGGCTGTGTAGGCGAAATTGTGAAAGGTTTAATACATCCAAAGAAGGTATGGCTGGAAGATGTTGATGTTATATATGGTGTCATTGAAGATAAGTTGAGCTATCACTATATTGGGGTGGAGATACAATTGATGGACAACACAATCACACTCTTCCATTGTGGTCTTCCAAAAGCAAATATCAAACGTGCTCTTAATCAAATCCAAGAACTGGCAGGTAAAAACTCTTTGTGATTTATTAATTTTATCATTCAGTGTAGAAAAATCAGTTTAATTTATATTGTTACATTGATAATGGATAGGATTGTGAAAGTATGCGTATCCTGAAAAAAGAATTTTAGCTAATTTAGAAAATAAAAGTTTGTCACTTGCTGCTTGTGCTTGTGATGCATTTTTACATATTCACTTTGTTGTCTGTTGGTGATTGATTTATTGTATAATTTTGGGTATTTATGACAGTGTTGATTAGTGCCATAAAGATGGAACTTCTTGGTGAAGAGGTTAATTTCGAAGATATCAGTCCATTTGAAGTGAAGTTTGCATAAGGGCTTACAAAGACAAAATTTCCATACAACTGTGGTATTTTTGTTGTGAAGATGTTGGAATGCAGGTCACTGGGATTGAAGAGCATGGCTAATATAAATGATGAAACTGCGATGGACTTACGAAGCAAGCTATGTTGTGAGATCTTCGACCAGTTTATGGATAAAGATTTCCAGGAAGGTCAAAGGAAGTGAAAATGTCATATTTGTTCTACTTTGTTTTCTACTCTGTTTTCTACTCTGTTTTCTACTCTGTTTTTCTACTTTGATATTAATTATCCCTAACGTTTAAGTTTTAGTTTGTAATGAATTATCCCTAACGTTTTTTTCATTTAGATTGTTATTGAAAAATTTTTAGGATGTATTGATGAATTGTCAAATGCTTATGGTACTTTTAGGATGGGTTTCCAGAAAAAGAGTGAGAAAGCAAAATGCACCAAAGCCTAGCAAATTCCTTTAAAGTTTACAAAAAAAAATGAAAAAGAATGTGATCCGATGTTGATTGAACTCGTGAACTCTCGAAAGATGAATCAAAGTGTGCAGCCGCTGTGCCAAGGGTGTTATACTTGCCAAAAGCTATAATAAAACGAAAATAACTTTTGAATATTTAATTAAAAACAGAAAAAAATGTAAGTATACACAAACGGGGATCGAACACGGCTTATTGTGTGATAAGGGTACACTAAGAGTAGAAGGGCTTGCCACTAGGCTACGGTGGATATTCGATAACAGAGTAAATGTGAACTTATTTATTCACAGACGATAGATTTATATAATCTGGATATCATTTTAGGTATTCAGGATATCTTTCTAAAAACAAATTCCTTTAAAGTTCACAAAAAAAAAATGAAAAAGAATGTGATCTGATGTTGATTGAACTCATGAACTCTCGAAAAATGAATCAAAGTGTGCAGCCGTTGTACCAAGGGTGTTATACTTGCCAAAAGCTATAATAAAACAAAAATAACTTTTGAATATCAATACAATACTAAAAGGGGAATAAGGGCTCCCCTCATGCTTCCACGTCCTCAATAATAATCAGCCAATAGGGTGTCTTTTTTTCTCCACGTCATCTATAAATTGGGACCAGGCTTTTGGGATCTTCGATCTCCGTAAATCAGTTCTCTGCGCCTCATATACAGCCCAGGTGAAAAACACTTGACAAACCCTAATCCTCTAAAACGTCCATCTACTCACTCATTTCATTCAATCTGTCTTCTCAGTTTCATCTTCTTTGTAATTAATCAAACAGTTGAGTAATTTATTTTGAGAGGGAGAGAAACAGGCGATCGATTAGGGTTTGTGTTCATCGGAAATTTCTATAACGATCGGAGGCATGAGCTCGACGGGGAATCTGATAACGTCAATCCAGGGCCTATCAGCGAGCTCCGGGGACTTATCCGCACTCCACCGTATTCTCAAAGGAGCTGAGGAGACGCTCCGAGCCGATTCGGATCTTGAACTCTCTACTCTCGAACAGGTTTGTGATTTTAACCCAAAATTTTCGTCACCTAATCAGTATTATAAACCCTGAATTATTTATCTCCTGACAGAGCACAAGAGCACAATGATGCACGGGTCCGTACCATCAAGCAGTGTTCAAATACTTGCATCAAACCATGAAAGATTTACAGCCTTTGTGGACTGAAAGGTGATCTCTATGGTTAGCTGTATATGTATTTATATTATCTTTGAGTTCTATTGTTCATCTGCGTTTTAATTATCACTACTTACACCCACGTTAAACTTATACTCTTTGTTAAAAAATATTGTAGATTTTGTTGGCCACGTGAAGGTGGTGAATGGACAGCTCCCATCCTTGACGAAGTGGAAATAGCAAACACACGGCGTCTTATGATGAATGAATGTATGTGTTCTATTGACTCTCCCAACATCAGTATATAATATATGTATTTAGAAATACTGAATTCTAACGATTAGGAGATAAGAAACTGTTCAAAATCTAAATCATATCTACACAATCAGTTGTATTGAACCTAACCCTGGTAGTTATAATCTTTTGCAGGGTACCTGTTATGAAGCTGTACTTTTGGGACAAGACTGCAACAGATTTCTGCAAGAAATTCATATCCTCTGAAAACACTCCCACCATGCTTTAACTACTATTAACACAAAACGTCTTGGAGGTAATAATTCCTCTCTTTAGATAGCTAACTCACTGCTAATGTTTTTGCAGCATTTAGTTTTTTGCATGTTTCGACCCTCTTCCTCTTTGTAGTCTATGCTTTCATTGGATCAAATTTCTTTGAATGATTATTGTTTCTCTATAGTATTAATTCCTCTCTTTAGCTTCTCTTGCATTGGTTTGTCTTAAGTTTTGATATCAATTGTGTGATTTTTATCATCTGCGACAAAGCTGAAAAGAAGTGGCGTACTTTAGCTACCTTTCCTTTGCTTATAATTATATTCTTTTAGTTGAGTATGAAACCAAGAATTTCAACTAATCTTTGGTTTGGTTCATGCTACATGTTTTTTTGTTCTGAACTATTTTAGTTTGCTTGCTTAGGTTGTTCTATAAATCGTTTCCTTTCTGTAATTGTGCATTGTCTCAACACTTTCAAACACATGCTGAAAGAAGTAGCTATCTATGTACTCAGTAGGTTTGATGGTAACTTCTGTTAATTTTCAAAGGCGGAGCATTGCGCTTATGCATAAATGATTTACAAGTTTTTGGAGGTTCATGACATTGGAAAGACACATGCTTCGTACTATATAGTTTATGCTTTGCACATGGATTCTAAGGTGGAAAACGCCACTGAGATCTTCAGTCTCAGAATATCTAGGTAATGTTCTTCATCATGGTCATCATCGTAGTTTCACAGTCAGCTTTTGTCACATGGCATGATTTGATAGTGTTAAACTTTGTGCAGAAAGGCAAAGTCTATGGAAAAGTTGAATGATTCTTACAAAAATTCATGGTGAGAGCTATGAGAAGATCCAAACAGCTGATGAAGTAAGATACTTAATGTTTCTACCTACCAGGAGGATCCAAAAGAGAATGACCTCTGTCAAGAAGTTGTGGCACTATATTGTCTAGGGGAGATAATCGATAGTGAGTCTCAAATTAACTTTTACTTTTGGAAATCAATAAGCTCTCTTACATGAAAATGATCTCTACAGATAAAAGAACGTTTGGATCAGAAGCCAAAAACCCAAAGCCGAAATTGTAAGTCATTCTGTATTTCTCTGTTTTTAAAATCTTCAAGCATATACAAATTTTACCAAAAAATCTAACTTATTTTGCAACTCCCTATGATATGTGCAGCTCATTCATGGCACCTTCTCCTATGTACACTGACACTACATGCTTGGAGGTAGAACACAAATGATCAACAGGAACACCATTGTACGGATCCACTTGTGGGAGGAGAATGGTGGAGGATATTTTCACCAGCTGCATTTGAACATAGAAGAGAGAAATAGATCAGGAGGGAGACGGTCCCGCCTACCGGCCGAATTCTCAAGTGTGCCAATACCAGGGGAGAAAATGAGTGTGAGACTGAGAGTCGGAATATTTTAGCACTTACGGATCATATCAATTTTCAAAGCTAGGATCATACAAAAAAAGGAGTCGTAACTGAGCTATACACTCCTAGGAAATGGTATGTGGTCTAATTTAATTCTTCCCATAATCTTTTGATTAATCTTTAGCTCGCTATCTTATTTCCTAAGCTGATTTTTTTTGTTGTCTGGTTGTAATTAACAGGTCCGCCTCAAACAAATTGATCACCTTAAAGGATCATTGCTTCTGTTAGTCTTCCATAGTTGTATTTAGCAAAAAGTATGATTGTGTTTATCTTTCAACGTTTTCATTTTTTGAAACATAACTATGATACTAAAAATGTTTGTACAAGTAGTTGTTTCTAAATAATTATTAGTATAAAACAGCGGTGGATATGAAACTATTTTACTAAATTCTTTTTCATGTTCCACCGTCTGTCTTACTTATCACTTATCAGTCGTACTCATGTATCTATAGTACTATTTTTTTTCATCTGATCACTTTTGTTTACTTGAAACTATTATAATTACTAACGTATTTCTATGGTTTTACCCGAGCATAAAAGTTTCAACTGTAAAAAAATAACATTACTAAGGTATTTCTTTGTTAAAATACTTAACATTTTCTAATAATACATGTACAAATAATAAATACACCTATCAGAAAAATATACTAACAATATTTTTGATTAAAAACTGTTTCATGTCTGAATCATGTCTTTGACCACAAATTGACATAAATACGTTTGATAAAGAGTTGCTTATATATAAATTTACCCAAAAATGTTATCTTCAGTAAATTCAAAGAGTTCGATGAAGATTCAACCGTTAAATCATTGAGGTAGTTTTGCTCTGTTTTTCACATTGCTCTGTTTTTCACATTTTCAACAAATGTCATTCATGAAACAAGCAAAAGTGATCAATGAATTCCAAAAACTTTGTGCACAACTGGACATGACGTTAACACAAAGATTAACTGTGTCATGTTTGTTTTATTTTTAGTGTTCCTAGAAAGAGATGATGGCAGAGGTAACTGATGAAACACTTGACAAAGACAGGATGAAAATAAAACTGAAGATTTCACTAAACTATGTAGTTATTTGCATTTCAATCACAAGATACTGATTTGTAGTAAGTAATTTGAAAAGTGCTATTTGTCATATGATTTGTAGTAAATAGTTTCATATATTGATCCTCACTAATGTGATTTGGCAGATTGCAGGGCAACATAATCTTATGATTCTCGACCAGTTTGAATGTTTCTTTAAAGGTCTCTTAGACGCTGATGCTAATAACTCTTGCGTTTGTTGTGTCTTAATGTATTTTTTTGAAGTACAAACAATCATGGCATACTTTATGACCCAATTTTGTTGATTGATTGATAGAGAGGTTGAAGCTTCTCTCCGGTGAGGAGAAGGACCCACACTCTGTCACCACCAAGCGGTTATTGGAGGAGGAATCAAAGTCAAGCCCTAAATGAAGTAGATATTGAAGTCGTAGAAGGAACTTCCTGGCAAGCGTTTTGATTTGAAATCTACGGCATGATTGCAGGTTTATATTTGACATATATTTAATTCCCTTCAGCCATTTTCTCTAAGCATAGTTAAGCCTGAGGTTCTTTTATATTTAGAAACAATTTTAGATAATTAATGTATGTCCCAGACTTCTCTCGATATGTTTAGTCAGATGAGTGTTTGTTTTATGATAAATTTAAGGGAAAGATATGAGATGTTTTTTTTTTTTGGTCATCTAAATTATTAAAGTTTGAACGGGTGATTTAACTACAGCTCCAAAAATGAAGCAAGGCCGAATAACAACATATGCTCAGAAACAAGATTTCAGCTTTTATATGAGATTGCAGTTCCTTGGTATAGTGACTACAACTGCAATATGTTTTCATTTTTTCTGGCATTTGGAAAATTCTGTTTCTCCTTATTTCAGGAGGTCATTTGAGTAGCTCAGTCAGACATTTAAATAACAGTTTTTCACTAAATTTATAAGGTATATACATTTGTTTCTTTGTGCATAATATAGCTAAATGACCACATTGAGAATAACCACAGAAGTAGAGTATTAAAAACAAACAAACCCCGCAGTAACCAATTATTTGCTTAGATACTGGTGGGACTAGCACCATACCAATCATCGTCTATTCTCCTATAGAAAAGCCTTCAATGGCCTACCAATAACAGCTATGTTATCTCCCTTCTTTATTAAACTTTTTAACACTAACTTTATTATTGCATAAAGAGAAATCACAAACCCAACACAATCAAAACACCAATAACTTTAATCTTAAAATAAGCAACTTACAAATTAAAATCGACCAGTTCTCCTTTTTTTGCTAACCATTCAAATAAAACCAGAAAACAAATATTCCATACCAATCAGCTCAACTCAAACTCAACGGTCAATCAACAATTTAAGTCTGCAGCAACACGAATCCACACTTGATTTAACAAAGCCAATGCCTATAGTTTGTTTTAACAGGTTATACGCTTATTTTTATTTTGACATCCGGTATTGATATTATTTATTGATCAACAAGATTCCATAATATTCTTCCTTAATGCTACACTAAGTAGAATCTGTAACCACTTCTGATCAATAATACTCTATCTGTTTCAAAATATATGTTCTAGAAAAATATTTTCTTTTAAAAAGATATATTTTTATACTTCCAATGTATTATTTTGTCTACTAATAATGAAAATAGTGAATTTAAAAAATATTAATTGTATTTTTAAAGTCTCATTGGTTTAGAAATATATGAGATATAAAGTTACAAAAACTATGCATTAATAACTAAGTTTTAAAGTGTTTTAAAGTAATAATAATTTCTGACAAAAACATACAGTAATAATAATATTTCATATAATTTTCAGTGTATTTAACACATACCCCAGTTTTAAAAGTTGTTTAATTTAAAGAAATGTGTATTTAAATTAGCTTTACTTATTATAATTGTAAAAAATAAATTACAATAGTAAGAAAATATATTATGAAAGATTAAATTACATATAAATAAAAACATATAAAAGATTATGTTACATATAAAAACATATAGTAATAATAATTGCTGGCATATAATATAGTAATAATAAATGCTGACAAAATATGATATAAAAGACTAAATTACATATAAAAACATAAATATGATATAAATAAAACATAACAAAGAAACATGTGATTTGGAGATTAATAATATATTTTCTTATTAACCTAAATATGTATAAAAATATATTTTGGATAATAACTACGATTTATTAAATTCTTTATTCATTTCACATTTGTTCACCATTTCATACATAGTTTAGATAGTAAAAATATTGTAAGTTTTACTCATTTCTAATTCAATTTACTCTTTATATTTTTATAACATATCAGTAATATATTGTATATAGATATTTAATACAATATTATTTGAATAAATCCGGGCGTAGCCCGGACAAAATCTCTAGTTTAATTAAAAACAGAAAAAAATGTGAGTATACACAACGGGGATCGAACACAGCTTATTGTGTGATAAGGGTACACTAAGAGTAGAAGGGCTTGCCACTAGGCTACGGTGGATATTCGATAACAGAGTAAATGTGAACTTATTTATTCACAGACGATAGATTTATATAATCTGGATATCATTTTATGTATTCAGGATGGCTTTCCAAAAACAAATAAGCAAATCAGATAACCAAGTTACAAGAACACTAGGCCAAACCATTACAAAATAGTGAAAAACATTGAACAAGTTTTTTATTTAGGTTGTTAATTGAAGAAACAACACAAGAGAAACAAAAGTACTTATTCATTTAAAATAAAAACTGAAAATCAAACATAATGTGGTCCTTAAAAACATAAAAAAAGAAGATGATAACATGAAATTACTCATGACACAGCCAATTTTCGCCAAGTTTATCCCAATCAGGGACTTTGACGTTCACATCAGCAAGCATTCCTTCCGCTTCCGAGTGCTCTTCTTTGAGTTTCTCCAACTCAGCAGTTAAATCAAATTTTCCATCAGCTTTGATAATATCTTCAAGCAACTCGATTTGGACAGCAATTGAATTTGCTTTGCTGGATGCCAGATTCCAATCATTCTCAGATAGCCTGTATTCGTTGGACAAACGAAGAAGAGCCCTGTAATGTACCACAGTTTCTTTTTTCCCCTTATTGAAACCTTCGGCGGCATCACATCCGTAAACCTCCTCTATGGGACGCTTCATCATCTTCTTTGAACTTCCTTCCATTGAAACTTTGTCCTGCAACAAAATCGAAACTAAGATGTTACGATAAAATAGAAATAGAAAAAAGTTCATGAATTGAATGGAAAATGAGAAAAATCGAAAACTAACTTGTATTGCAAAAGGATAAATCAGACGAAATGAAGTGAGTGAATAAAAGGTCTGATATCGTCCCTTATATTTATAGAACTAAAAGGAACTCTTCGATTATTGAAGTCAGTTAAAATAAACTCTTGATTATTGTGGAACTCTTCGATTTTTGAAGTCAGTTACTGAAATAACCAATCATATAACAACCAATCTTGACGAAAAGAAACTCTTCGGTTACTGAGTTACATGATGTCGTTTGGAAGAGACTCTTCGATTCCTGAGATATATGTTTGAACAAAAAAAAATCAACCATTACTCGTAGGAGAGTCGAACCCGGGTCGAACAAATGTTTCGGTATCATAGGTTTCGTGGTTTAGCCGCTAGGCTGAGGAGAATCATCTGTTAGTTGCTTCCACATAATTGAATTTAGCCATACAATTTATAGTAAAATACATTGGAAAGATCTTAGATAGTTCAGGATGGGCTTCCAGAGTATGCATGAATAATATACATGAATATTAGTGTGCTTCTTTCTTAAACTAGAAAGAAATGAAATGAGATTAAAACTAAGGATTAATATCTACACATTTGGAAAAGGGAAAATTTAATAATGTGATTTGCAAATTTTGGAGGAAAAAAAAAATATATATACACATCTCATAGGATTCGAACCTGAAGATGACTAGGAGGAAAGAGGGAACTAAGGTGTAGTAGCCACTAGGCCAAGTTAATTTCAGTCATTACATGTTGTAAGTAAAGTAATATATTTCTTTTATTTTTATTCAACTTAAATTTTTTTTAAAAACTCTGATTAGTAGGGGAATCGAACCCGGGTCGAGTCAAGCGTTACAATTTCGACAGATAGGTGTTTTAGCCGCTAGACCGAGGAGAATCATCTGTTACACTTTTCCACATAATTATTCTTAACAGAAAATGTTGTATTATAAACCTTGGAAATGAACTCGGTATTTCTGGATGGGATTCCAGAATAGTTGAATATTACTGTGTTTTTTTCTAGCAAAGAAGTTTAAACTAAAAATTGAAATGAGATCAAAAGATAATGTTGTATATTACAAAAGTTGGAAGAAATCATACTTATTCAGGATAGGGTTCCAAAAGAAAAAATATATATGGTCTTGTGCATATCATGTAACCATCAAATAGCCAACATCCAAATAATAATCGATAAAAATGTAAAAATGTAGAACTTCATCCTATAGGCCTCTGGCATGTGATCTTGTTGTGCCCTCCTGTGCCACATCTGCTGCACTTGTGGGACTGAGATTTAGATCCAGGAATCCCAAACTCGCCAACGGATCTCTTTCTCTTTGTAGGAGGGCGTCCACTTTTCTTTTTGGTAGCTGGAGGTGGACAAGCCAGTTCATCAATATTCTCTGGATAGGTGGACGTTGACAACTCTCCACCAGGATGTATGCTTTCAGCATAAGCTTTAGCCCACGTTTCTGTCAAGTGAGAAGCATCAACAAAACGGTTTTCATCTCTCTTGATATGCTTAGCAGCAGCGATGGCATGGATGCAGGGGATCTTGTCAATGTCGAAAACATTACATGTGCAATGCCGCTTCTCCAAGTCAACAACAAACTTCATTGTTTCATCCTTCACCTCAAACTCGCTTCGATCAACTTGATACACATTCAACAACATTGCGGCCCCTAACCTAGATACCAATTTCTGCACAACTTTTGGAGTAACCAGGTGCTTATGTTTCGCAGCCGCTTCGCGTCGCTCAAAAAACCAAGTGGTCATCGTCAATCTGATAGTTTCAAGGAGAGAGATAATGGGCAACTCACGAGGCATCTTCAACATAGAATTGAGAGACTCTGCAATGTTGGTAGTCATGATATTATACTTGTTCGCAGGCGCATAGCTTCGTGCCCATTTCCTAAAATCAGACTCTTCCAGATACTTAGCCAATTCAGGACATTTATCCTTTATGTCCTTGAAGATTAACCAGAACTCGTGACACGTATAGGCATCAGCAGCGCTTTCCACCCGAGGTAGCAACCCAGTCTTCGCATATGTAGGAGTGATGTTGCGGAGCAGATGGATCCTGCAAATTCTATGGTGAGATAAGGGATATACATCCTCCAACGCTGAAGAAATGGAGTTAGCCCTGTCTGATACAAAAACAAGATAAGCGTCCGGGATCTTCTGGCTCAAACCTCTAAAGAACCATTTCCAAGAGGCGCCGTTTTCTGCGTCAACCACTGCAAAGGCGAGAGGATATAGATGATAATTCCCATCTTGAGCACAAGCTGCCAATAAAGTCCCATTGAATTATCCCTTCAGAAATGTACCATCTACTGCAATAACTCTCCTCATCAATGAGAATCCCCTTATCGATGGACCAAAAGCCACAAATGCATACTTGAACTTTCCTGCAGCATCAACATGTTGATAAGTCAAGGAACCAGGGTTTGTTTCTGTGATTTTATACAACCACCTAGACAAATTATAATAGCTGTCTTCAGGAGTCCCTCTAACCAAAATCTGAGCTTCTTCTCTCACTCTCCAAGCTTGTTTGTAATTGATGTGAACACCATGCAGCATCCTGACCTGTTCAATGATCTGTTTCGGTTTGAGACCTTCCTTTTTTTCTCCATAATTGCTGGAAATCAAAGAACCCAACAACTTTGCAGATGCTTGTCTGTGGTTGGCTTTCCTGTGTGTTGTATCGCATGTATGCTCATGAACATACTTTTTAACAACGAAAAAATCTGAAACATGTAGCTTGATAGCACGCATCCTCCACGTGTAATTTTCATCAACACAACTCAAAAGCACTCTTGACTTGTTAGAAGAGACAATCTTGTACTCAAACTTCCACTCTAAAGCCCATTTCTTCATCCTCAACATCAACTCTCTCTTTGTCTTAAAATAGCTATTCACCTTAATATCGCCAGCTACTCTCGTGTTTGGTGAAAGTCCAATATGGACAGGGCTAAAATCCGGAAGAGCATTCAGAGGAACTGTAGAAACACCTTCATATAGAAGACTCTGCAAAAGTCAAGTAGTTCTGTAAGGCATAATACTTGATTATGAAGCATATCATGCAAACACAAACAGAAAAAGGGAATTAAGGACAATGTACATGTTTTTCACTCTGCACAGTAGAAAGAATCACTGGATTGGCATTCAATAGAACAGTAGAAGCAAATGTATCAGAAGCTTGAATGTTACAGCTAGCTGAATCAGTACTAAAATCCGGAAGAGCATTCAGAGGAACTGTAGAAACACCTTCATATAGAAAACTCTGCAAAAGTCAAGTAGTTCTGTAAGGCATAATACTTGATTATGAAGCATATCATGCAAACACAAACAGAAAAAGGGAATTAAGGACAATGTACCTGTTTTTCACTCTGCACAGTAGAAAGAAGCGCTGGATTGGCATTCAATGGAACAGTAGAAGCAAATGTATCAGAAGCTTGAGTGTTACAGCTAGCTGGATCAGTACTAACCTGCAAAAGTCAAGTAGTTATGTAAGGCATAATACTTGGTTATGAAGCATATCCTGAAAAGTCTAAGTAAGAAAAAAATCATACAAACCTTAACACACAAACGACAGGTTCCATCAAATGCTCTAGTCTTGGAAATGAAAGTTCTGAGCTGACGAGTATTACCTATCGAGAGTGGGGGGAAACTTTCAATAATACATTTCTTATCCAATGAAAAACCATAACTCAAACTGATTTCTTCCTCTTTAACACTAAAATCTTCAGAGACAATCTTCATCAAATCTTCATACAGTAGATCTTCTTCTATGGAAATGATTGATGCATTCCTCTTCAAATCAACAAGAAACTCCCACTGGAGAGATTCTTTTGAGATCCATTGTCCACAGATGCACAAAACTTCCATTGTTCTACAAAATCAACTTCAATTCATCAACAAATGAATAATATATAACAAAACCTAGATAATGTATAACAAAATGAAATGATTCAAACCTTAATCAAATCAGACACACAAGAGAGAGAATGAGATGAATAGACGTAGAAACGACAGATCAATTGAGAAACGACGACGACGACGATAAATAAACGGAGAGACGACGACGGATCAACGGAGAGGCGAAGACGATGACGGAGAGACGACGACGACAACGACGACGGAGAGACGACGACGACAACGACGGAGAGACGACGACGGAGAGACGACGACGACAACGACGGAGAGACGACGACGACGAAAGACAGCGATGAGGAGAAGAAGAAGCGATGAAACGAGGACGGCGACAATTGATTTCAAATTTGTTTTTTAAATTAGTTAAAGAAGAGGGCATAAGGGTAAATTGCCCCTTTAATGAAACCTATTTTTGTGACTTCTGATCCTGAGTGCTAGTTTGGGGAGGAAAACTTGGTTTAGTGTTATTTGTGTCATTTTCTCTTAAACAAATCACTATATACTATTAATAATGCCAAAAAATCAATATAAACAATAATATATAGAGTTACACAATATATAATACTAAAATAGATATTATATATTGAAAACATTTGTAATAATATCAACTACATTTATAAAATGAAAAACTATTGGCACGGACGTACGGATTAAAATCTAGTTATATTATTAAAGCCTAACAAAGATTACAATAGAGCCCCACACATAAAACAAAGCCCAAAAGATAACAAGAAAAAAAACTGGCAAAAGAATACAGGAAAATAGGTTTTTAAATCCCCAACTATTTGAAATCAGTATTTTTAATACACAACTATCACTTGCGCAGATTTAATCCTGAAAATAGGGGTGGACACTTTACTTGATCTGAACCCGAACGGGTACCCGAACACCCACCCCTACCTGAAATCATGGTTGATTGCACAAAATTAGACTTAAAAAGTCAAAGTTAATTACTAAACAGAAATGTTAGTTGTAAATAGAAAAGAGATCGAATTTGGCTTTCAAAACCCCCAAAATCAATAAAATTGATTATGTTTATGCGATTCTAAGTGAGAGGAAGCAATTCACAGCGACCGAATATCAAACAAGTGTACTTCGAGTGAGAGGATGGTGAAAATCTACTTCCGAACTAGTGGTGGAAGTTGGAAAAATAATTGATTCGTAGAGCATCCAGAATTCTAATTTCGGTAGAGAATGAAAGGTAAACGATTAAGCTCAATCATGTATGAGTCCCGTAGTACATTTTCACCATCCTCTCACAGGAAGTAAACTTGTTTGATCTACAGTCACCGTGAATCGCTTCTGCTCACTCATAAACACATGAAGAAAATCAATTTTAGGGATTTTGGTGTTTTGAAAGCCAAACTCGGTCATTTTTTAAATTACAATTAACATTTTTGTCTAGTAATTAACGTTTGAGTTTTTAAGTCTAATTTTGCGCAGTCACCTATGACTTCGAGACCAAATCTATTGAAGTGACAGTTGGGTATTAAAAGTGTTGATTCCAAATAGTTAAGGATTTAAAAACTTACTTTCCCAAAAGAAGACATTTAGTGATAAAAACTCAAACGAGGGAAACCTAAAAAATTATCAAAGTCGAAAGGAACTGAAAACAACTTAAAAACAAGAGAATTCAACATAAATTTAGAGATATTTAAGATCATAACCCACACCAAAAACTTCTAGACACACTCACCAACAACCTGATGAGTATTTTGCCGCCAGAAACATGATGAAATAGAAGAGCTGTAAAAAGCAAAAACATTCCGAAGAAAAATGTTTTTCAAACTGAACGAAGAACCACTACAGCTTGATCGAAAGAAAGAGCTGAAGAACATTTGAACAGGAGACACCACCACCGAGACCAATCAAGAGAACCGCCGATGCCAAGATAGCACGACCACAATAGAAAGAAACTTGAACTCTGACTAAGAAATAATTCCAAAGAGGACTTTCAATCTCACACATTGACACATCAATCCTACCTAAACCATCTACCGATAATAGGCCAGACACCTCCCATAAAAAGAACTGATTGACTTGAACCACTATGATGTCTTGAACTCACAACCGGAACAAAGTAGGCCATTTTGTAATTCAATGATAGAAACTCTTTTTCCTCTAAGAATATAACCCTTTTATGGCAAAAGCAATACTAGAGAAAACAAAAATTCACATATTTTAATTGAACATAGGGGCCAAAAGAAATTGTTTCTATATTAGTGGAAGTCGGAGTCGGTTCTGCCTAGAATTTTTAAGAAATATTTGTTTAGATTCTAGAAGTTTGTTTCGAATCTATAAGTGGATAAGTTTTTGTTCATTTATCGGTTATAGAGAAACTTGATATGGGTCATGTATGGGGTTTTCATAGGTTGAACCGTCCTGACCAAGCTGTGCACCCGAAGGCTTGGCAGATGGACAACCCGGCCATTCCTCATTTAATTCGATGCAAGTGGTAAGTTTGCGTATCTAATGAGCCTCCAGTTATAAATTTAAGGGTGTGATGCTCCAAAATTCCAAATCAATCGTTGCTTGTATATTTCATGCAATTTCCATCAGTCATTTCCAAAAGTAGTTTAACTTGGATTTTGTCTTTTACCAAAAAAACTTGGTTTTTGTTCTTGGGCTAGACATGAATAGAAAAAATCTTCTACAACAATTAGATATCATAATAGTTGTTGCTAAATTATGTGAGGTATTGGTGTATATTGTACAAAATTGACTATTTTGGGTTTCAGATTTAAACATCTCTTAATACGAAGTTTTATTTTTAAACTAATTTCGGATGGTAAAAGTGGAACATTTATAATAGGGAACGTTTATAAATACCAAAAAAACTTAATTTTGAATGAAAAAAATAAATTAGTTTTAACTTACAGAAGGAAATAATTTGATACTAAAACTAAAACTAGCATTTTAAGATTATCTAGAATTTAGTTACTTTTATTTTTGATTAAAATAAAATTATAAATTTTTAAGATCTACTTTTAAATTTTTTTTTTTTGAAACTTATTAATATTTCTTATTAAGAAGAGCAGAATTTAAGTACTAAAACGAGCATAATTTTAAATGCTAGTGTATTACCAAAAAAAAATAACTAGTTAGAGTATTAAGCTGGATATCAAAAAAATCTGAATATTGAAAAGCCTTACAAAATTTAGTTGTTTTATTTTTATTGAATGAATAAATATCTCATGTTAAAATAATAAAGTAATTATTAGTATCATCCACAATTTAGATAATTTTATTCTTAACACTAACTAATAATAATAAAAAATTAAGTTCTGTTTTAAAATTAATTTTTAAATTTTCTTTAAAAATTTATTAATACTTTTGGGGAAATAACAAAGTTTGAATATTAAAATGAGTACAATTATAAATAATGATATATTAAAATAAATAAAATCTATATCATTAAAGTAGAATTTTTAATAGGATTCTGCCCTTACTTTTAGTTTTATTTACAAGATAATACCATTGCTTTTTTACTAAACTTATTAATTGAAGATATAATTAATGAAAAAATATTTATAGGATCCACTGCCTATATTCACGTTCCTTTTATTTAAATCATATTATCATTTTTAAGAACATAATTATATTTTTACCACAATATATACTGCCGTCAGTATAGAAGTTATATAAATTTAATCATCAAATACAAACCTATTTAAATTGTCCAAAAAATCAATGTTACTTATAAGTCCTCCACCATTGACGATTAATCGTCAGATATAAGTCTAAAGATTCATATTGCTTGCATGAATGAATATAAGGTGTTCACTTTAACAATTAGCTATCAAATATATACATATATAAATAGGTTACTTGGTACATAGTGCATATATTTATGAGAAAAAGATTAGGATAGCACCAAATTAAGTTTTTGTTCCCAAACTAGCACTCAAGGTTAAGAGTCACAAAAATAGGTTTCATTAAAGAGGTAAATATACACTTATACCTTTTGAGTTAATTAATTTAAATCTTAGGGTTTAGAGTTAAAGGTGAGGTTTTGGAATTATGATATAAAATTTTATAAAATAAAAAATAAATACTAAAAAATTAAAAATAAAAATTTAAAAAACAGTTTCAAAAAATATTTTTGAATTGTAAAAGTAAAAAAAAAATTCGAAAAATAAAAATTAAAAAAAAAATTATAAAAAATTTTGAATCTGAAAACATATAATCTGAAACTATAAAAAAATTTCTTTTTAAAAATTTTTAATTTAAATTTTATTTGTTTTTATTTATTTTTGTTTGTTTATTTAATTTTAAACCAAGGGTATTAGAGATATTTTACTCATTAATGAATGTCATTTTTGTGACTTTCTCCTTTCAGTACTATTTTTGAGACAAAAACTCAAAAGATGCTATTATTGACAATTGCCCTATATTTATTAACTAAATTCTTTGCGTTAATATAAATATATATGAATTGAATCTTTTATCTTATGTTGGTAGAATGGAACAGAAACAATAGTATGCTAAATATTAGAAATATATCATCTTACTCACTTTCCAAAATACACCTTTTAAGTTTTGAACAATATTTTCTAGATTCAGTATTTTGTTAATGAAAAAATTATCAGTTATGTACTTATACTTGAAGATAATAAAGTTTTAAAATTTAATTAAAATATTATATTATAAGTATATACTAGATTTCCACCCGCACAACCGTGCGGGTATATATTTTCACAATTATATATATAGATATTTGTTTTACATAATTATTACATATTTTTAATGTTATTCACATATTTAAATGTTTGTATAATTATGCCAGATATAATAATTTTATAGTTTTCATGCTGTAAATTAAAATCATCACATATATATGTTGCTTATTATATATTTGTCTTATTGAACCAAAACTAAAACTTATATAGTTGTCATGTCCTGAATTTTTAAAACATAAAATATATATATAAACATGAAAATATTTTTTTTAATATAAATATTTTCGTTTATAAACCAAAACTATATTCAATTTTAATTTCTAATTATATTTTATGATAATTTAAATTAAAACTAACTAATTTTTGAAAGTAAATTTTAAAAAATTCTAAAAAAATTTTAAAAAAATTTTGTTAGAACATTAAAAAGATTCTAAGAAGATTCTAAGAAGATTTTTAAAAATATTTTGTTAATATATTTTATTATATATTAAAAGATCTAATAATGAACTTATGTAAAATATGATATTTTTTAGGAATGGTCCAAACTAAAAAAATCACACATGAAAAGAAGTCATGACTTCTGTTTTAATATATAAGATTATATTTTATGATAATTTAAATTAAAACTAACTAATTTTTGAATGTAAATTTAAAAAGATTCTAAGAAGATTTTAAAAAGATTTTGTTAGAACATTAAAAAGATTCTAAGAAAATTCTAAGAAGATTTTTAAAAAGATTTTGTTAATATATTTTATTATATATTAAAAGATATAATAATGAAATTATGTAAAATATGATATTTTTTAGAAATGGTCCAAATAAAAAAAATCACACATGAAAAGAAGTCATGACTTCTGTTTTAATATATAAGATTTCTTGAACATGGTGACAAATGCAAATTGTTTAAATGATTATAAATAAAAAAATATCAACCTTTAATATATTTTAGAATTTATTAATAAATTAATAAAGTTTATATGGTAACAATTTTTTTGTTTGTCGTGATATCTTAACCTCCATATTTTAAAATTTTGCATCCACTAAAAACCATTGGTTAAAATTCATACGATTAAGACCTATATAATTTGAATATTATGTCTTATGATTAGTAGAAGGATACAAAATAATAAATTTAGCATAGTATTAACGTGATACTATATAAAATAAAATAAAATAGGTATGTTTTCAAAAAATTAAAAAAAATCAAAATTTTCATAAAATTTATTAAAAATAAATAAGTTAAACATTTTTAATAAAAATATACTTCCAATATAATTTCAAAATGGAAATTTTTTTTTTGACTGAAAATATTTTAAATGCTTATAACATAATTTTACGGGTTTAAATGAACAACTTTATTTAATTTTAAAAATTTAAAAAAGTTCAAACTAATTCAGGTTTAAGTGGAGCAAATCCCAAATGAGATGAATCTAACTTTATGTTTAAGAATTATATGGTAACAATTTCATTATAAAATATTTGTTTAAAAAGGGAAGAAAAACGTACACTATATTGTTATAACACCTTCTTAAAAGAAATTATACTGTTATATGTTCGGAAAATAGTAACAAACAATATTAGATATAAAATGATGATAAATAGCTAGAAGGTAATAAACGCATATGTATATATGAAATATTAACAAAACAAAATGATTGTTACCATCATTCAATTAATTAACTAATCAAATTTGGAAATATAATGAAAATAATTTATTGTACAATTAAAAAAACAAACAATAGTTAACCCATATGTATAAGAAAATATAAAATATAAATTTATAATATTTAAAACAATAGGTTATTTATAAAAAAATTTAGTATTTCTATTAAAATAAAATTTATTACTTCTTTATGTGTGATATTTCATTTTGGACTATCTACTATAAAATAATCACATCTAATTATCATATCATTTATTTTTGTATTAATTTCTCATAAAGTCCCACATTGCCAACAAGTACTTACCAAATTGTGTATTATATGTTTGGGTTTCTACTTATTTTTCTTTCTCTATAGGTCAATCTAAAATAGTGACAAAGTGAAGATGTTAAAAAACCTTTATTTTTCAAAGTAATAATTCACTCCACACCCTAAAGGAAAAAGAGTTGGATCAAAAGTAAAGTCTCTCTTACACCCAAAAAAAAGTAGTCTTTCACTTTAATCTCACATCTTTACACATCCAACGACAAAAAGAAAGAGAAGCAAATGTGAATAAAATTATCTAAGTTTAGTTCATGATTCCACCATGCTCTGATATTTATAACAATAATTACAAATGTTTACTTAGATAATAGAGTTAAAAGAAACATTTCTTACCGTTTTCTTTAATTTTTTTTTGTTATGCGTGCATGTTGTCTAAAACATCTGTAAGTAGCTTTGAATATAAAGGAAATTAAATGTGAAAATACAAAAATAATGGGAAAGAAAGACAAGGAGTGCGGAATCTTGGATAAAAGGACACTACCCTTCCCTGTCTTTGCTCGCTGCCCGAAAAGAACATACAGAAACACTTTCTCGTTTCACACTAATAGAAAGAGAAAGAAGTGGGAGATAAAAGAGAGAACACTAGAGGGTGAGAAAGAAGAGATAATGGCTCCGAACAACAATAGATGCAAATGGAGTTCCATTTTCATGCTTCTTCTTAGTCTCTCCCTCGCCGTCTCAGTCGCCGTCGCCACCGACAAGGCTCCTCTGGTAGAAGATGGTACGCTTTCACTTACCTTTGTTTTTTATTTTCTTTTCGGTATTTGTGTGATGGTTCTTTTTTACATCGTTTATGGGTTTCCAAAGAATGACTTATTCAATTAGCTTATTAGATTCGATTTATCATTTCTCCAACAGATTCATCTCTCTGTCTCGAAAACAGAGGATATTAACTGAAAGAGATTGCTTTCAGAGTATTGATTTAGGCAAAAAAAAAAAAAACATTGAATGGAGCTAAGGAACTAAATAGAGAGTTTAGGCTCTAGGGTTTTGCTTTAATTATTTTCTTTACTGTTGCTACTTGCTAAGCTTTAAGTAAAGTTTTTTTTTTTTTTTTAGCTTTAATTAAAGTTTATGTACTGATTAAGATTAAAAGTCAAAGTAGAACTTATGATGTCGAGTAAAAGCAGTAAACAAGCTACATTCTATCTAGAAGAATCCCCATTTTACAGTTCCAGTTAAGCAAGTAGTATTAATATATATTCTGGGGAAATCTGGTATTTCTAATTCAGTCCGTCGCATTTGAAAAGAAACGAAAGTTCTGGATCTAATTGTCAATTAATAATAAAATAAACCATTCATTCTTTCGGCGGCGGAAAACCAATTAGAAAAGAAGCCCTTGTGCTTCAATCAAGGCTTACGAGATTATTCTCTAATTCACATCCGCAAATAAACTGTCTTGGAAACTCTTTTTGTGTGTGTGAGAATGTTGATTTTAACATTTTAAGATAAGATTTATAAGTTTGAAGTTCTTGAATGCTACTACTTCAAGTTGTAAAGCTGAAAAGGGGACAATGAGAGAAAATGTCAAAATCAATAAGAAAAGGGGAAGGGTTCCCGCCCATTAAAAGGTGGTCTTTTGGGCTGTAGTGTTGAAACGACATAGTGCTGCATAAAACGACATCTAAATGACCCAAGTCACGTAACACTTGTTTGAGTTTTTCAACACGCTTTCTTTATTTTTTCCACCGAAAGTTACATTTGTCTCTGTTTTCACTATTTGGATTGGGAAGTAAATTGGGATTTTGTGTTGTGTGTAGACATAAAAAATTGTTGGTAATATAGTCAAAAGGAGTCTTGAAATAGGTAGACCCAACTCGGACAATGTGTGGTCCCGCAAGTTATAGCATTTAGCGAGACGACACGGGCCCTATGGGCGGGCACGTATAAGACGTTTCGAGCCTCATGTCTTCTCCTTATTTTCATGTACCTATCATCTTCTCTCAAGTAAATTAAAGTGTTATGTCTAATCGACTATCAATTTGAGAAAGACAGAAAAGATGTCTCTTTTCACACAGCTAGCTAACTTAAAAACAAACTTGAACGTGATAGCTTGGCATTTTGCGCAGATTTTGTCTATGCCACTGATCAGATATTCCAGTTTAACACATTGAGTTAATTACTGATTTATCTGTAATAAAACTGTTATTATAGGTTTGGTGATAAACGGCGACTTCGAAACGTCACCGTCAAGTGGCTTCCCTGACGACGGAGTAGTTGATGGTCCCGGCGAGATTCCAAGCTGGAAATCCAACGGCACGGTGGAGCTAATCAACTCCGGTCAGAAACAAGGAGGGATGATCCTCATCGTCCCACAAGGCCGTCACGCCGTACGGTTAGGCAACGACGCAGAGATCAGCCAGGAACTGACGGTGGAGAAAGGTTCCGTCTACTCAGTCACGTTCAGCGCGGCTCGCACGTGCGCTCAGCTCGAGTCCATAAACGTGTCGGTGGCGTCAGTGAACGCAAACGAGGGTGACACGTTGGCGTCACGGGATGTGGATTTGCAGACCCTGTACAACGTTCAGGGGTGGGACCCATACGCGTGGGCGTTTGAAGCCGAAGAGGATCATGTTCGGTTGGTTTTCAAGAACCCTGGCATGGAGGATGACCCCACTTGTGGGCCCATTATCGATGATATTGCTATCAAGAAGCTATTCACTCCTGATAAACTCAAAGGTAAACTCTCTCTTGTTACCAAAATTAATCCTTAGTTTCTCTATATTTACTATTTTGTCACTTAAGTTTTTAAATTGTTCACTTTTATCTACACCAAAGAAACCTTACCATTTCCCTTTTAAGCTCGAATTTATTTGTTTTGTTTATTATGGACCCAAGTTCTTCGATTGATCATTTTCGCCTTTACTTAAAACATTTGCAGATAACGCGGTTATAAATGGAGATTTTGAAGAAGGTCCATGGATGTTCAGGAACACGTCACTTGGTGTCTTACTTCCGACGAATCTCGACGAAGAAACGTCGTCCCTTCCGGGTTGGAATGTTGAATCGAACCGGGCGGTCCGGTTCGTGGACTCAGATCACTTCTCGGTTCCAGGGGGCAAACGAGCCGTGGAGCTTCTCTCAGGGAAAGAAGGGATTATTTCGCAAATGGTCGAGACCAAAGCAGATAAGCCTTACTTATTGTCCTTCTCCCTCGGCCACGCAGGTGATAAATGCAAGGAACCATTGGCTATAATGGCATTCGCAGGCGATCAGGCGCAGAACTTTCATTACATGGCGCAAGCAAACTCCACTTTCGAGAAAGTCGGTTTGAATTTCACGGCAAAGGCTGACCGAACCAGAGTCGCGTTCTACAGCGTTTATTACAACACGAGGACTGATGATATGAGCTCTTTATGTGGACCTGTGATCGATGACGTCAGAGTTTGGTTCGCAGGGTCGAAGAAAACCGGAGCTGGTTTTGGGTTTGGAGTTTCGGTTTTTGTTCTTCTGGTTATCGGTTTAGTTTAGTAAGTCGGGATTTAAATTTCCCGGTTTTCGCTCATGTTATTGCAGAACAAAGAATTCTTCCAGGATTTTGTATGTTTATCTATCCGGTTAAGCATTCTAGAAATTCGAAAGTCTTCATTTTTATTCAAAATCAATGTTCTGATGTAAAATAAGAAACTTCTCATGTTAAAAATTTTGAGTTATTTTTGCATATATATATTCATAACATGTGACCAACGTCAATTAAAAAACCGTACCGGAGATTATACATTTCGATTTGGTTTGGTATAAAGAATAGGGTTTATATACTTGTCCGCTCGTCTCTACAAATATAAAAATTGGCTCTGCTTCTCTTTCAGCCGTTGTCTCCGATTCACAAATACACTTCTTAACTCTATAGTCCGCAATGCTCACGGCGATTTCATGAGTAGATTCTCGTAGCTAATAAATTAGGATTCCTCGTTCTTTTTCCCATTCTTAGCTTTCATGAACATTTAAGATTTCTGGATCTATGATTTTCGGATATAGAGACGTAGAGATTAGAGTTAGTGTTGTACTGTAGCTTTGTTTTATTCGTTTCGGGAGTATTAGATGATGAAGATGATGAGATATAGCAGGTACTTAAGATCAGTCTGTTGTATCCTTTGGAATGTTTCTTGGTGCAGCAGCTTTTAACTCTGCTATGCCGAATCTTCCGGATACTCAGTCTGAGTGACTTTTCAAATGAGCTTCTTTCTGATTCAGTCATCTTCTACTTCCCTTGTTCCAATTTTGTTTTGGTTCCAATTGTTTTGTTTCTCGGCTTCTCTTTTTGATATCTGCACCATAAAGATTTCTTTTTCTTATGCTGTGGTCTTTATAAAAAAGAAATCTGTTTTTTTTTTTTTTTTGCAAGTTCTGTTTAGCACTCGATGTATGTTTTGGTAATGTTTTTGATTAGAATATGAGTTTCTCTTATTGATGATTGGTTTGTTCATCATTGATTTGTGTAGATTGACATATTCCGTCTCCATCATTTACAAATGCGGATTACTTTCTGTTTCAAAGAAATCAATTTTTTTTTTGTTGTTTTATATGTGATTTTTTTTGGGTTATTATTGAAGTTATTGAATTCTTTCACTTTGTTTATCTGGGGTTGTCAGGAGCGTGAGTTCTTGTTCTTAGTAGCAAATCCATGATAAAAAAAGTGTCTTTTAACTATTATGGAGGGTTGATAAATAGATGGAAGAGATGAGAAAGAGAGCTAATTGTGATAAAGGCAACGAGCTTCCTGCTCTCATCAACCTCCTACCCACTGTGATTTTTGGCATTGACAAATATGTCCGAACTTGTATACAAAACAAAAGGGTTTGTGTGGATAAGGATGAGAAAGCAAGATTGAAGAGGCATATATTCCTTACAATAGGCCGCAGAGTGACATATGACACTGAGAATATTGCGTTTGTTGAGAATTAAGACTCACCATGAATCAAAAGCAAGGGGCTCATGACTTGGGTTTATGTGATTCAGTGAATGATGTATACTGTACATCAGAGAAAAGATTCTGAGGTCACCTTTGCTTATAATACCACCGGCCTGTCACCATTCAATATTCGAAGATTCAGTAGTTTCAAAGCGAGAGAAACAAAACAATAGAAGAAGAAATATGTTAACTGGACATAAGCAACTAGTGCTGGACATAGTTGTTTGAATTAATTTAACATTTTTTCAAAAAAAAAAAAACTAGTGCTGGACATATAAATCGAAAATCGAACCGGTTAGGAGTAAAAAACAACAATTCGAAAAAGAAATATGTTTACTCGACGTAAGCAACTAGTGATGGACATATAAATCGAATAACCTGACGATCTGTCTTTTGAACCAAAAAATTTAAGCTATAAGGAAACTGAACGAGAATTAGATGGATAAATAAACATAGTTTATATATCTAAAAATATTAATTATATTAAATTTAAAATATCAAAAAATTAAAATACACAAATATCTGTTATTGAAAAATGTTAAAAATTATCTAAATTACAAAATATTTTGTCTGAAAAATTTGAAAAGTCTATTTTTAACTTATATTATTTGAAAACCGAAAACAAACCGGAATCAATTTTTTTTTAATATCTGATTAATTATGATATTACAACGATGAGAAATATTACATAGACGATTCTACAATCGACAATTCTAACGTCTGACTACACCACTCCGAACCGCCCTATAAAATTCATGTTCGATGATACGTCCTTCCACCAAACTGAAGACCTCTTCCTCCTGTAACCCTTTTTCTAATACTATTATCCAAACCAAACTAAAAATTGAAGTAACCGGATGTATAAGCTTCTAAGCAACCAATAAGTTGTTCTCGTTCAATTGATTTGCGGCGACCCGGTTAAAGAGTTGGTTAGTGAAGCCGGTTAAAGATTTGGTTTGTCAATCGACTCAATCCTCGTCTTTTGATCCCTTTCACTCGTCTCGTCTCTCTTCCTCAAGTCTTTTTCTTTTCATCGCCGATCTATCCGCCGTCGGCAAAAGCGGCGGAATAATTGGATAATCCTCAGGTCTCCGCTTCACGCTCGTGTTGGGGGAAATTAGATTGATCGGATCTGTCTGAATGATGGACGAGGAGTCAGCAAAAACTAGAGAGACCACCGTGAATCAACAACAACAATACTATTACGGAACGTTTCAAGGCGTTGCCAATTATCCTCCTCCCGCTCCGCCACCGCAATTACTACCGCTTCCACAACAACCTATTGCCACGAGTCCCTTGCTTCCTCCTGTACATGGTTATCAAAATCTCCAAGGTTCCTTTTATCATTTTATTGTTGTGTGATTGATTACTATATGATCTCTTGCGTATTTGTTGTTTTGTGATCGTTCCCTGTTTGAGATTGATACAGGTCATGGTGGTGGTGGTGGTTTTGTGAATTATGCTCAAGGATACCCTCTTGTTCCTCGTATACTTCTTCATATCTTATTCTTAACTTTTTTTATTAATTTCTGAATTTGTATGTGACGTTACACATTTGCTATGTACGATTTGATTGTGTTATGGCCAGATAATGAGGGTTGGTTTTGTTACATTTTGAATTTGATATTGGTTAATGATGATGCTGTACGGTAGTGATTCTTGGTTTTTGGTGTATTTAGAATATACAGTTGTTGAGGTTAGACCGGTGAGAGAGCATGACGTTCCTGTTCCTTGCTGTGGCTTTGGCATGGGCTGGTTCTTGTGAGTTCCTTCTTTATTTCTTTTGCATCTTATGTATCCTCTCGTTATGAATTCTACTTTACAAGTCTTGCCTAATTCGAAATTCACTTGATCCTCTTGATTCATTATTTCGTGTATAAGATCTAAACAAACATTAAGCTTGAACTTGTGGAATCTCGGTTCTTGGTTAGTAGATTTTAGAATATTATCATTATATATCTAGTTGTGACAAAGAAAACTGCGAGTTTGTTGTGGAACTTGCCTTTGACAGGTCCTTCTGATCTCTAGTCATTATTGTGGGATACTTTTGTAGTTTTAAAACTTTGTCATTCTCTCATATGCTTGTCACTTGAATGTTAAGTTGTTTTGGCTTTGTTCCTAGGTTTATTATGGGCTTCTTGTTCGGTGGGATCCCTTGGTATCTCGGTGCTGTTATTATTCTTTTCACATCTGTTGATCATCGCGAGAAGGCTGGTTACGTTGCATGTTCTATCGCTGTGAGTTTCTCGATCTCCTGTCTCTTTCATTACCTTTGCTGCAGATACACGACTTTAGTCTCTTATACATGTCATTTTGCTGTCTCATGTCTTTTCCAGTCCGTTGTCTATTTGATTGCCGTCATGCTCGGGATGGCTGGGAATATTAACATCATCTGGTGATCTGGGTTTTAAATAGCGCATGGCGAGGTGAGGCAACAAGTGTCTCGCCTCTCGCCATGCGCCATGGCGACACAAAGCGTTCGCTTTGTGTATAAACTTAAAAACGGTACTGAAAAACGTAAGCATAGATAGAGAGTGATAATTTTCTATCCATAACTCTAAGTTAGGTAAAGATATTGATAAAGTTTAATGAGTTGAGACATAAGGGAATTTTGAGCAAAACTTTATGACTGAAAAAGAACTTAGAATATGAGAACTAACCCTAAAAGCAAAGAAGAGCTAAACCCGTGAATAGAGAGAACAGTAGAGAAATATCTGAGGAATAGCTTATAGGGTTGTTTAACTCTTTTATAGTAGTTTGAATTAGGATACTAACTATAGATTATACTACACGGCACACCTACTCTATTAAACCTAGGTTGGTTTAGTAATCTAACTCTCCACAAACCAAGTTGGTCTGAGAAGAATCTTTGAAGCGTCGCTTTGCACGCTATAGGAGCTACGAGTATAGCGACAATAGCGACCGCTTTGGACACCTCGCCTGGCCTTGGGGTCTTGAAGCGATAAAGACATCGCTAGACCTCGCCAAGCGCCATGGCGGTCATAGCGGTCGCCATTTAAAACCAAGCTGGTGATAGATACTACCTTACAAATCACATTTCAATAACGTATATGCATCATCATAACATAGTGATTTACAAAAGCAAATGTTGTTATTTTGTGTTGTGTTTATTGGCTTTCAACTCTGATGAATATGTTATTGATTCCTTTGGTGGCATCTTCATGTAATATATTTTTGTGATCTGCTTTGTTAATATTTACAGTATACAACTATACAAGTTCCATTGAAGTTGGATTGGACATGTTTCAAAGTCTAGTGAAATGGAAAAACAAATCAAGCTAGATCATGGGAAAATAAAGCCTAGTGAAATGAAAAAAATTATTAAGCTACAAGAAAAGAAAGTATTTGGTCGTACATTCCTAGAACAGGATTATTCTTTCCAATAGGATACACCACAACATGTACTAGGACACCGAGATGGCGTGTAAACAGAGTCAGGTTCCCTTGAGTGAGAGAGAGATTTGAAGTTTTTTTTTTTCCGATGATCATTATTGAAATAACCATAATGTTCAAACAGATCACTACAAGCATAAAATATGTCTGCATTAAACAAGATTTGAAGTTCAAAAATTCAGGGAAAAAAAACAAAACAATAGTCGCCCAGTAGAAAACATATGTCTATTAATTTTCTAAACAAATGATCTCTCTATTATTTTTGTTAAAAAAACCTAAATTTGAAATCTCAACTCGACCATTAGCCATGTTGAGGAAACGACGACGACGCTGGGACATCATATCTTCCACGGATTTTCGCAGCAGCAACCTCACACAGTTCCTCATAATACTCCTCATACCTCCGCAACAACTGTTTCTCCTCTTCGTCAGTACTCTTCACCGGCAACGACGGTGCATAAGCAGGCTCAGCCATCTTCAGTTTCTCTTCTTCCGCAGCTGTTTTGATCTCCATCAGATTGTTGAGGTTTTTGCAGAACTCGTCCATCTTCACTTTCTTATGAGCATCCACGATCAACGATGACGACGACGAGTTGCCCTCGCCGTTGATGATTCCTGAGTGATGGTTTCCGTGGAGAAACCGCTGTGCCACGTCATCGAAGGAAGGGCTGCCAAACGTGAACGGTTTTCCTGAGCCGGAGTAGATGAGAAATCCGACGTCGGCGCCGCAGAGAATGGAGAGCTCACTGAGCTTAGTGTAAATTCCGTTTTTACGCTTTGAAAATGTGATGATTCTGTCTTCGTTTTTCGTCACTTTTTTAATATCTATCTTTTGTCTTCCTCTTGTCTTTTTCCCTCCCATCTTTTTGGCAAAGAATATGAAATTACACAAAATGGAAAATAGATAATTTAGAATGAATTGTTGTTACAAAAAAAAAAAAATTGAATGAATTTTCTTCTTCTTGTTTTAGTTAAGAAAATATTTTGTTACTGTTTTCTGAGAGCAAAACTATGTTTTATAGATAAAAAAATGTGGTAGTAATTATTGTATTGCATGAAATTTAGTCAATGCTTCAGTTTTTGTTTTTGAAAATTTGATTTCTGTAAGGTAATCTTGTGAACGAGAGTTATGTCATCTGTGACAGTCTTAGATGCAAATTAATTGTTCTTCTTTTATACTACACCGGTCAACAAATCAATTAATTATCGTACCTCCTAAAACTATGATGACATGACTATCACTCACAATGTTACCTCTATTTAATTTACAAGAAAATGTCAAACTTAAAAACAAAAAAAAAGTTGAATCACTAACTAACTTTCATGCAATAGTTAAACTTGATGGTTTGAAATTTTTAATTACTAGTGAAATAATCTATAGTATGAAAAATTATTATACTTTTTCTTTCTCTTTAATGAAAAACTCAATTTTATCTAAAATGTTTCTATTTTTCCAAAGAAATTTTAATTCCCACTAGTGGCATTTTAGTGTTTTGGTTTTGAGCATATGACATATATATTAAAATAGAAGCATTTGGTTTTATTGCGTTCACACTATATTGGCCACGTTACATTATCGCATTACTTTAAAAATAAGAACAAGAACGTATTGTCTTAATATAGTTTCTCACAAAACTTTGGTGTTTTAAAGACAAAAAGTTTCTTATTTTGCTTAAACTAAACACAAGCATTTATCATTTAGCTCATACCGATGAACATTCTTTTTCTTTAACTATTATTTAGATTTCATTTGATTTTGCATGTATTTAGAAATTATAAAACGAAACCATTGGTTCGACATAAAATTGTCTAAAATTCATATAACATGGAACCAAACAAATAATAATAGTTTTTCTATCAACGGAAACGGAAACGGAAAATTCAAGAAGGCTTATCCGAAAAAAACAAAAATAAATAAGGATTATAATGATATTTATATTTTAATACATTAAAAACCAAAAAAACAACCTAAAACCGAACCAATATCCAAATTAAACATGACCAATGTATTTTTATCTACAAAAATAACTAAATTAACAATCTCATCCATATTACCTAGTAACTGTAAATAAAGCTCAAACATATCATGAATTTGAGTCATAATAATCAAGATGATTCATTAATTAAATGCCCAAATTCAAAAACTCAGTAGTATCATTTGAGAATAACATTTTACTACACACAAATAAAATTTAACCTTAAATAAAATCAAAATTTTAGTGGTCATCTTTATTATACACATAAAATTCATACAGAATAATATCTTTTTGAAAATCCATTATATACAAACAATATTTTATCATACACAAATCAGTAGGAAACAGCTTTAGTCATATGTGTTTATTTTTAAAACATAATTACTCAAAATTACAATATAACAATGTACTACAATACTATGACTACAATCCATCAAGATCGTATCAGATTCGACCACGTGATATATCATTTTCTAAAAAATCAGATTCATTTATTTGCGGCCATGTGTTTGTTTCTATTATTCTTTTAGATTCAAATCATTTTTAATAAAGACTACTTCGAAATGGTTTGGATTTTTACCTGGTTTAATCAAATTTTTAATTAACAATTTTTTTCATTAAATCTGAACTAGATTATATACAAGGCGTCCGCCGGGTCTACCGATTCGACCATTGTTCTAGGTTAGATATGAGAACAGTACTCAAAACTCAAATATAATAGAAAAAAATTTAAATTATTATTTTCTAATAAAAAATTAGAAATTCATGCAAATTTTATCAAAATGGTCAACAAACAAGATATCCAGCTTTAAAAGAACATGTCAAAAATAATAGTAGCTTCTAAATCGAATATGGATAAAAATAGTGTATTTTGATGGTTAAAAGTATTATACAAATACATGACACGAGAAATTCATTTTCAATTTATAATAGAAAATTCATATCGTTACTACATTTCAATAATGAGAACATATTGTTCTTCAGTATAGAAGATCTATACTATTAGATCACACATAGCATCTTTAAATTTTATTTTGAACAAATACCACACTTTGAAAAAATAAATGATAAAAACATAAAAACTCAATAGTTAAGATTCAAAACAAAAAAAAAACAAATATGGCAATTTCTAAATCAATTTTCGATCAATAAGTGAATAAAACTACGAACATTAACATTTGGATAACAATATAATTTGGAGTTGCGATATTTTTACTTTAGAATCATATAGATTGTATAGTTAAATAACCATTAGAGATCAGCTGAGATTGAGCTCCAAACTTTGACACCAATGCCTCTTCCACCCAAACGTGGAATGACTGTGGAGTCTCCGGTCAAGACAACAACATGTTTAAGGTGGTGGCAAAGAGCGGCATTGTGAATATTCCCTTTTGCTTTAGGGTCTGCTTATCTTTTTCTGATGTCTAAGACCTTTTATCTATCCATCTATGTTTGCTTTGCTTCATGTTTTTTTGGAACTTATTTTGTATCGTCGATCACATTTATAAGGATATCCCATATTTTATATCTATTATGTTATATATGTATACTTTCACATTTTACAGATTTTACTTGCAAAAATGAATGTTATTTTTTACCTTCTAAGTTTTTTAACTTTAAAGTATGCATCTTAAAACCAGGCGTGTGACCTGGAGGTGATTAACATGAGGGCAAAAGCCCAATATGGTGAAACCACCAGAGTTCGAGTTCCGGCCACTGGAAAATTAATATTTCGTCATCGCCAAGGACAAAGGACCGACACTTGGCAACACGTGACTAGTCAGGACCATTTCTGTGGGGCCAGGATATCCCTATAAAATTTAAAAAAAATGTGAAGATGATTATAGACAAAAATGTGGTAGTAATTATTATATTGCATGAAAATTAGTCAATGCTGAAGTTTTTTTTTTTTTGAAAATTTGATTTTTGTAAGGTAATCTTGTGAATGAGAGTTATGTCATCTATGATAGTCTTAGATGCTAATTAATTGTTTTTTTTTCTTTTTGACTACACCAGTAAAAAAAATCAATCCATTATGGTACCTAAAAATATGATGACATGACTCACTCACATCAGAGTCAACATGAGTGTGTGAATGTTTGCTGTCAAAAAAAAAAGACTCACTCACAATGTTACCTTAAGTTAATTTACAAGAAAATGCCAAAATTTCAAAAACAAAAACCGAATCATTAACTAATTTTCATGCAATAGTTAAACTTGATGGTTCGAAAATTTTAATTACGAGTAAATAATCTATACTATTAAAACATGATCACTCATTTTTTTCTCTTTAATGAAAAACTCAATTTTATCTAAAATGTCTATACTTTTCCAAAGAAATATTAATTCTCACTAGTGGCATTTTAATCTTTTGGTTTTGGCATATAACAATACAGCTCAAACAAATCATGAGTTTGGGTTATAATAATCAAACATTATTCATTAAATAAATGTTCAAATTTGAAAACTCATCAGTATCATTTGAGAAAAACATTTTATCATACACGAATGAAATTTAGTCTTAAATATAGTCCATAAATCAAAATTTTAGTGGTCATACTTTTTATACACATAAAATTCATTAAGAATTACATCTTTATTAAACTCATTATACACAAACAATACTTTTATTATACACACACCAGTAGGAAACAGCTTTAACCACATTTTTTTATTCTTTAAAATCATAACTACTCAACATTACAATATAACAATGTACTACAACAATATGACTATAGCCCATCGAGACATATCAAATTCGACCACGTGATATATTATTTTCTAAGAAATCAGATTCATTCATTTGAGTCCACGTGTTTGTTCTTTTAATTTCTTTAGATTCAAATCATTTTTAAAAAGACTACCTCCAACTAGTTAATAACGTTTTGTGGGTTTTTACCGGGTTCGAAGATTTTAAATTAAATATTTTTTCAACTAATCTGAACTGGATTATATACAAAGCGTCATGTCTACCGATTCGACCACGGGTCTGGGTTACATACAAAAAAACTGCTTCAAACTCAACCATTATAATAGAAAAACTTTTAAATTATTTGTTATCTAATAAAAAGTTATAAATTCATCCATATTTTATCAAAATGGAAAACAAAAAAAAGACACACACGCTTTGAAAGAACGTGCCAAAAATAGTAGTAGCTTCTAAATAGAATATGATTAAAAATAATGTATATTGATGGTTAAAATTATGATACAAATGCATGACAAGAAAACACATTTCCAAATTTAAAATCGACAATTCATATCATTACGACATTTCAATAATGAGTTTTTTCAATATAGAATATATATACTATTAAATCACATATAAAATCTTTAAATCTATATCAAACAAATACCACACTTGAAAAAAGCAAATAATAAAAACATCTATACTCAATTTTTAAAAATCAAAATGAAAACAATTGTAGTGTTTATATCAATTTTGGACCATAAGTGAAAAAGCGAACTCGCATGTTAACATTTGGATAACAACATGATTTGGAATTGTGATATTTTTACTTTAAAATCATATATATTGTATATGAGTTGTAGATAATATAAAATTTCAATGTTATAAACAGTAAATAACACATAAATAAATTACTTTTATATTATACTTCTAAATTAATAAAATAGACAAGTTAGAGACTCAAAATTTTATAATTTGAAAGATAATAGCTTTATTTGTAATAAACTTAAAACATATAACATCAGTTAAATCAAACTCAATAAGCACCTAAAGCTCTTCCATTTTTCTCGTGTCGACTTGTGTCTCAAGCTCTTCATACTTGTCCAGTAAATTCCAGATGCAATCTTGAAGTTTTGTTTTGAGTAACGCTTGAACCGGTCCTTAATTTGGACCCAGTGTATACTTTAATGTATGGAGTCTTCTTTAGCATTCATACTGTGTGATATTGAAGTAGTCTATGGTGACTTATGTTGGACATAATAGTAAATATTCAAAGTCTTACTTCATGTTTTATTCCTCGACTGAAGTAGTCGATGGTAACTTCTGCTTGTACTTAAATTTTATCTCTTTGTACATTAGAAAATTTAACATTTCTTCCTCAATCTTCAATAAAATTAATATAAATACTACCGATCCACAAAAATTTCTTTACACCTCTTCATTCTCAAATAGAAATAAAGCAAAAGCAAAAAAGTTCTTTCATAATGTCTTCTTCAAGACTCACAATTGGAGTCCAGTGAGTGCATTATCCGAAGTGTCAGCAAAGCCATTGGGTGTCAGTGGAGAGAAACTGAGCTTGGTTTACTTACACAACCATTGGAGATCAGCAGAGTTTGAGCCCCAAAATTGGACACTAATGCCTCCTCCATCAAAACGCGGAATGATTGTGGACCCTCCCGTCAAGACAGCAACACGTTTTAAGGTGGTGGCAAAGAGAGCATCATTGAAGCCGGTTTCGTGATTATTCACTCTTGCTTGGATCTACTTATCTTTTGATGACGTTTAGTGATGTGTTAAGACCTTATTTCTGTCTATGTTTGCTACGGTTGTTTGCTTCATGTTTTCTGAAACTTATTTTGTATTGTTGGTTACATCTATTGATCACATTTATACGAATATCCCATATTTTATATATATTATGTTATATATGAATATTTGCACATTTTACATGCAAAAATGAATGTTATTTTTAACCATCTAATTATTTAAACTTTGAAGTATGCATCTTAAATTAAAGAAGATGATTTTACGGATACCTTTCAGCCATATCATCATATAATAAGCAAATAATGAGCAGATAATGAGGAAATAGTGAGAAGAAGAATGTCGTTTGTTAATATAAAAATAGGTAAAAATTGTGGAGATCTAAGTTTGAGTGGATCATCCGATTACATAGTAATTGAGTTTGTAGTTTATTTGATTCATTAAAGATTGAATACTGTATTGTATAACTATAAAAAGATAATTTAATATATAGACAAAAAAAACCGTGGCTAGAATATTATGTATATAAAGTTATATTACAATTTCTATCTTTATACAATCCTAACCATTGTACCTCTTCATCTTTCTCTTTTGTTCTTCTTTTTGTTTTCAACTCCATCACTTTTCATTTGATCTAAATTTCATATACCAATATGATTAAGTCAACCAACTATGTTAAAAACATATACATCACTTACATATGACATATTTAGAAAAATTCAAACAGACATAAATTTCACATTCTATTTTTTTTTTCTTAACAAGAACTTTTAGTTCTATTCTATATTAATTTTTATAGAATAACACATACTTTTAAACTCAGGAATTCTATATTTTAAAGTAAATACATTTCATATTGAGTCATTTAGCTAAATAATGTTTGAAATGTGTCTATAGAATGCAATTGCTCTTTCATATTTACAGAAACCATATACGCATCAGATATGCAGTTTAATTGTTAAAACATTCAATCAAATGAAATACTTTCACATGTATATTACATGGTTACCAAACATGGAACAATTTTTTTTATAATTTTTGTACTTACATCAATCATATACACAACATAACAGAGGTCCGGCCGTCCAAATGATCGACATCTACCTACCACAAATACATAATAACTAGGTGATAATCTGCGCCGTGCGCGGGGTATAAAATCTATAAATGAATTTTGATTTGAATAATGTATAGAGTTTATATTACGTTGATTAGTGGTTATTGAACGTCTAAAATAATGAAAAAAATTATAATTTTGTTTCTACGCATAATAATTACAATTCAAAATATAACTCAAACGGATTGAGCCGTATTATAAAATTAAGGTATAAGGCCGAGAAAAAATTGTAAACCATATTGTATTGTATCTAACTTATTGGGCTTACAATATCAAATGGGCTATGTTTTTGTTTTGTTCTCTATTTACTCAAGAGAAGCGACAGAAAAAAAAATCTCCACGGTGTTTCGATGGTCGGAATAGAAAGGGGATAAGGGTTTCTCAATTCGGATTGCACCCAACCAGCGAAAAAGGTGATGTTCCGTTGAACTTAATCAAATTGTAACCTAAATCTAGATGTAAGATTGCAGAATATTTGTCGAATGTAATGTTGTCGTTTTTTTGTTTTCAGATTCGATGGCTTAAACTGGTTCGCTTTCTTCAGCGAGGGTTCGTTTATCTTAACAAATGTGTGAAAGGGTTTAGTGTCGATGGTCTTAACTGATGATGGTATACCTAGTGTGAATCCCCTTTATATATAAGAGAACGTTAGGGTCGTGAATATGTTATTTCAATATATTATAAATTTATGAGCACAATTTAATGTTTCGCTTGGCAACCAAACAATTTCCTTTGTTCAATCAAATCGTTATTTACTATAATATTTGTTTGACAATATTACCTTGTATAAGAA
The DNA here is from genome assembly GCF_000309985.2 of Brassica rapa. Classification (NCBI taxonomy): domain Eukaryota; kingdom Viridiplantae; phylum Streptophyta; class Magnoliopsida; order Brassicales; family Brassicaceae; genus Brassica; species Brassica rapa. The sequence continues at coordinate 27,811,080 of NC_024803.2, forward strand.
AGATCTGATATATTGGAAGTATAGTTCTTTGAGTGCATATCAAGTTAATGTACGAACGTGAATATATTGAATTAAATGCTCTGAAGAGGAACATTATAGAAATAAGCTCCTAACAAATATTTCCTTTGACTTTTACAGGAAAACGTGTCGGCAAAGCAAATCGAAACCACATCCAATTCCGGTTTTTCTTCGAGGTATGTTAACAATGTTTTTCGGTTAAGCTATCCAGTGGTTAACGATTTTTTAGAGTTTAAAAAATTAAAAACTATCATACATGACACAATTACAATATAATCCACTATTTGCATTTAAATCAGTGTACATATTATGAAATATACATGTAATTTTAAACAAATGCAAAAATGCCATCATGTAACATGTGTATGTTACGTTATAACTAAGTTTAGTAGAACTTGAGAAAAAAAAATAAAAAACTTGCGAAAACTTTATTAATTATACAGGAACAAATAAATATTTGCTACAAAAGTTTGTTGAGTATCGATGGTTTTATTTATCGTACATCAGTTGAACTAAGATCAAGTTTTGATCCATGTGTTACACATTCTGATAAACATATATAAACATTTTTTGAATTTCGAATGTTCAATGACAGGCTCATGTTTAAGTTTAGGATGTTAAATTATAATGTTCACTGATCTTGCCCCATTTCATATGTTCATTCAGTTTTTCGTATAGTTGTAACGGACATCACCTGTCAAAAAGTTTAAAAAGAAATAGAGTTATTAGTGGAACTGGTTTAAAGTAGAACCAGATTCATTGATGGGGGCGTAACTTTCGTAATCATTCATTTTACGTATATTAATATAGAATAACTTGTCGGTAGTTTAAATATAGGTTGGTCCATACGACCAAAAAATGTAATCTCTAGTAAAAAAAACATTTAATGTGTACTCTGAGGAAGGCTGTCAGGCTGACATGTCAGCTTTATACTTTAAGTTACAACTTAAAAAATGCTTCCCAATTAATAGAAAGGGGATAACAAATCTTATATTCTTTGCACTGAGAGCACCATTATCCCTAGCAACCCTAATGGGTATCTTAATCATTTTTTTACTAATAAATATGTGTTAAGCACTTTATTTAAGAGCCTTCTAATTTTTTGCCTCCAATGCAAAGTTTTTATTTTGGGGTTCTTAAAATATGAGTTTGACAAAGTGATTAAAGAGATAAAATGGGAGAAGATGACTTTAGTGTTGTTACAAAGCGAGAGAGAAGATGAGTTTTGTGTTGCTACAAGTGGAGAGTGAAGATTATATAAACATAAGAAGAAGATACAGAAGAGACATAGACACAAGCATAATTGATTAAAAAAAATAAGCATAAGACACAAGCATATGCGCAGAACCATAACAAGAACATATGACATTAGCCCTGTTCGGGACGAAGACGCTGCGTCAAGCGTCCAACAAACAGAAAAGCACAGTAACAATGGCAATTGACTTCAGATTTCCGGCAACGATGTGAGAGTTTGGACGCTAGATTGGCTGTTGATTTAAAGTTTCCGGAAACGATGACGCTGTTAATTCCAGCGTCCCAAAGCATGTCTAATCTAAAGCTTGAAATGATTACTGCTACAACAGATGGAGAAATGCGCAGAGCCTCTGATGTCGCAACAAAATTAAGGGCTGCAGAATGAGAAAACAAGAACCAACAAAGCTACAACCTTTTAAAACCAAGAAGATAAGTACGAACTACAACCTTAAAGAAAACAAGAACCAACAAAGCTACAACCTTAAAGAAGAATATGTTGACATGAAGCAATAAAGAGAGGAGAATGAAGTAAGAAGCAAGAGGGGAACAATTACATCCGGATCAAGCAATCACTCAACTTACCTTGCAAGACAAGTCTGTCCGTACAAGACAACCCTAACTTGGAGTGCAAGGCATAAGAGTGACTGATGTAGAAGAGAAGAAGGCAAGAAGAATGTTTGGAATCGCCTAAGGGAAGTGGGGAACCATTGGGAGTGCAGGTCACGGGTCTGGTTAAGGATTCAAAGTCTTCCCACCCGTTAGGACCTGTCACTATCCAGGACCACTCTGCCCATCTCTCCTTTGTCTTAACCTCTTTGTTTATTGTTTCCTTAATGTCGACATCTTGCTGTAAGAGTTCTATAAATGGGTTGTTCCCATAAACAAATGAATTCAAGGGAAAAGAGTTCTCTATTATTCTCTTTGTCAATCTCACTCTCTCCCTCACGGATTAACCTAGTTCTTCTCTAATCTATTCACAAATCCTCCTTAAACTCTCACATTAATTCTCTAAAACTCTCATGGTATCAGAGCAGCTCTGCTCTTGAGACCTAAATCTCTTTTTCTTCCGCAAATTCTCTGTGTTTCATTTCTATTTTTGGCAAAGTTCATCCTGTTCTTGAGGTGTTCTTCAAACACATTTCCAGAATTTGCCAAAAATAGCAAAGTTTATCCAAAACTTTTATTCTTCTTTCTCTCTTGATGGATACCTCTGAGAACCCAATGATGGTGATGATACCAGTTACTCTCAAGGGTCCTAACTACCTGACATGGGCAAGACTTGCCAAAACAGCTCTCGGAGGCAGAGGTCTTTGGGAGATTGTTGAAGAAGGCCGCCCCACCAAGAAGACTGTCCTAGGAGAGGATGGCAAAGAAGTGGTGGTTGCGGATGCTGGGGATAAGAAGAAAGGTCAGGAGGACCTCATGGTGTTGTCTATCATCCAGAATAGCCTCGCCCCTTCTCTCCAAGAGGCTTATGCATTTTGTGAAACTTCCAAGGAGCTGTGGGATACTCTCAAGAAGGTGTATGCCAACAAATCCAACATCAGCAAGGTGTATGAAGTAAAAGGAGCAATCAACTCTCTAAGTCAAGAGGACACAGACTTTGATGCTCATTTTGGGAAGTTCCGGTCTCTATGGGCTGAGCTAGAGATGCTCAGACCTGCAACAGTTGATCCGGATGTTCTACATGAAAGAAGGGAGCAAGATAAGGTCTTTGCCTTGCTGCTCACTCTCAACCCAGGGTATGATGACCTTATTAGGCACATACTGAGGAACAAGGAGCTCCCATCTCTAGATGAAGTGTGTGCTGAGATTCAGAAGGAGCACGGCTTAGTGGATCTCTTTAAGAGAAAGGGAGAGCTAGTGATGGCCAATCAAGCTGAAGGAGCCGAGAGCAAACCTGCCGGAGTAGCCAACAAAGGGTACTACAAGCTGGAGGAGAAGAAGGTGTGGGTGTGTGATCATTGCAAGAAGAAGGGTCACGGCAAGGACAAGTGCTGGATACTTCACCCACACCTCAAACCGGCTAAGTTCAAGACTGATGGCCGCGCAAACTATTCAGGTGATGTAGGAGAAGCTTCCACAGCCTACCGCACTCATGAGAGCAAGGGAAACCAGGATGAGTCCATCAAGAAATCCAACATTGAGGCACTCATCAAAGCTCTCAAGGAGTCTGGTAAAACTCTTGGTACCTCTGTTAGTGCATCCTATCAAGTTCCTAGGAGTTTATTCACTGCTTTTCAAGTCTCCCATGAATCTGATAGAGTTAAACCCTTAGTCATAGACTCATGAGCCTCTCATCACATGATTAGTGATCTAAACTTGATTAAAAATATTACTCCTGCAGTAGGAAATGTTATGATAGCTGATGGTAACAAGGTTCCAATTAAAGGCATAGGTGAACTTAAATTATTTGAGAAAGATTCCAAAGCCTTCTACATGCCTAGTTTCACCTCTAATTTGTTATCTGTGAAAAAGGTGACCAATGAGTTGAATTGCAATGTTATATTTACGCCTGATGATGTCTACTTTCAGGATATTGACTCATGTAGGTTGCTTGGCAAAGGTGTGAGCAAGGGAAACCTGTACTTGCTAGAAGACACTAAGCTTGCATCCGATCTATCTGTTGCTTTCAATTCAAGTTTTAATTTCCCTAAAGATGTAATGTGGCATGCTAGATTAGGACATCCCCACTCTCGTGCCTTGAACATCATGTTGCCTAGTATTTCATTTCAACAAGATTGTGAAGCTTGTATCTTAGGAAAACATTGCAAAACTGTATTTCCCAAGTCTAGTACAATCTATGAACACTGTTTTGATTTAATCCACTCGGATGTATGGACTGCTCCATGTCTCTCTAGAGAACATCACAAATATTTTGTGACCTTTATTGATGAGAAATCCAAGTATACATGGATCACTCTCTTACAATCAAAGGATAGGGTCTTAGATGCATTCATAAACTTTGAAACATATGTCTCTAACCATTATAATGCCAAAGTTAAGATTTTGAGATCAGATAATGGAGGAGAGTACACCAGCAATGCATTCAAAGCCCACCTAGCCAAACAAGGTGTAATTCATCAAACCAGCTGTCCATACACTCCACAACAGAATGGTGTGGCCGAGAGGAAGAACAGACACCTCATGGAGGTCACTAGGAGCATGATGTTCCATACAAGTGTCCCAAAGAGCTTCTGGGGAGATGTGGTCCTAACTGCATGCTACTTGATCAACCGAATTCCTACCAGAGTTCTCCAAGACCGATCTCCATTTGAGGTATTGAATAAAGCTAAACCATCCATTGATCATATGCGTGTGTTTGGGTGTCTTTGCTTTGTTTTAAAACCAGGAGAACTAAGGAACAAGCTGGAGGCTAAGAGCACAAGAGCCATGTTCATTGGGTATTCACCAAACCAGAAGGGCTATAAGTGCTATGAACCAGAGACTAGGCGAGTCCTAGTGTCTAGGGATGTGAAGTTTGTAGAAACCAGAGGGTACTACAACAACAAGGACTGGAATGAGCTGGAGAACCTGTCTCAATCCGCATCGGATAGAGCAGCCAATCTCAGACAAGTCATGAGGAGACTTGGGGTCAGCTTACCTATGGAAGAGCCGGGACAAGCAGGATCAGATAATGTGGGAGGATCAAGCCGGTCTGACGAGCAAACCGAGACAACTACAGATGAAGTTGAGATACAAGAAGCTGCTCCCCTTGATCCTGAGGGGGGAAATCAGAGTGAACCACCAGTTCATGATCAAGAAGAGCACCATGACCAAGAGGAGGAAGTGGAGGATCAGAATCAGAACTTGGAAGGTGGAGAAGGAGCTCAGAATGAAGAAGCTCAGCCAGTGCTTAGGAGAAGTATCAGGATCAAGAATCCGGCTACAAACTGGAACAACACCAGAGTCTACTTCAATGCAGAGGCAGTAGCTCACCCACCCAGTAGAGTGTGCTCCCTAGCTCACTATCCAGAAGAACATCAAGCCTTTGTGGGTTCATTGGATCAGGAATGGATACCAAGAACATATGCAGAAGCTATGGAAGATGACGAATGGAGGGAATCAGTGAATGATGAAATGGGAGCCATGGAGAGGAACAACACCTGGTATGAGACAGAGCTTCCAAAAGGAAAGAAAGCCGTGACCAGCAGACTCATACACACCATCAAGTACCTTGCAAATGGAAAGCCAGAAAGAAAGAAGACCAGATTGGTAGCAAGAGGATACACCCAAGTGTATGGAGAAGATTATCTAGACACCTTTGCACCAGTGGCCAAACTTCACACAATCCGGATCATTCTCTCATTGGCAGTAAATCAAGAGTGGGATCTTTGGCAAATGGATGTGAAGAATGCTTTCTTGCAAGGTGAACTAGAAGATGAGGTATATATGAGACCTCCTCCGGGAATGGAAGAGATGGTGAAACCAGGGAATGTACTCAGACTCAGAAAGGCCATTTATGGTTTGAAGCAATCACCAAGAGCTTGGTATCACAAGCTGAGCACTACACTGAATGGGAAAGGCTTTGTGAAATCTCAAGCGGATCACACACTCTTCACTCTCACCAGCAAGCAAGGGATTGTTGTGATTCTAGTCTATGTGGATGATATTATCATCACTGGTTGTGACAAGGAGGGGATCAGTTCAACCAAGACCTTTCTTAAAGCCGCATTTGATATCAAAGACCTAGGGGAACTGAAGTACTTCCTTGGCATTGAGATGTGCAGATCAAAGGAAGGATTGTTCATGTCCCAAAGAAAGTATACCCTGGACATCTTAAAGGAGGCAGGAGATCTTGGAGGAAGACAAGCCAAGACACCACTTGAAGAAGGTTACAAGGTACTGCGAGAGGGGGAGTATGAAGATACTCCATTTGAAGATGTCAAACAGTATAGAAGGATGGTTGGGAAGCTGATCTATCTAACCATCACTCGGCCAGATGTGTGCTTTGCAGTTAATCAAGTAAGCCAGCACATGCAAACTCCCAAGGTTCATCACTGGAACATGGTGGAGAGGATACTAAGATACTTGAGAGAGGCGCCAGGTCAGGGTGTATGGATGGCTTGCAACAAGAACACTGAGGTGATAGGATACTGTGATGCAGATTGGGCTGGGGACAGAATAGACAGAAGATCAACCACCGGCTATTGTACATTCATTGGAGGAAATCTGGTCACTTGGAAGAGCAAAAAACAGAAGGTAGTGTCTTGCTCTAGTGCAGAAGCAGAGTACAGATCAATGAGGAAGCTAACCAGTGAGCTTATCTGGATAAAAGGGCTTCTAGGCGACTTGGGAATTGAGATCACCACTCCCATGACCATGCATTGTGACAACCAAGCCGCAATACACATTGCATCCAACTCAGTCTTCCATGAGAGGACAAAACACATAGAAGTGGACTGCCACAAGGTAAGACAAGCAGTAGAGCAGCAAGTGATTCTCCCATGTTATACAAGAAGTGAGGATCAGCTGGCTGACATCTTCACCAAGGCGGCCAGTAGCAAAGTTTGTGAGTCCATTCTTCCAAGACTTGGACTCATAAACCTCCCATGTCAATGATCCCCTCACCATGGAGTATTCTACTCTTTTTCCTTTGCTTGGTTTTTATCCCAAGTGGTTTTTCCAAGTAAAGGTTTTAATGAGGGAATGCTTCATGGTTTCCAAGCTTGACAATCACCACCGTCAAGCTTGAGGGGGAGTGTTGACATGAAGCAATAAAGAGAGGAGAATGAAGTAAGAAGCAAGAGGGGAACAATTACATCCGGATCAAGCAATCACTCAACTTACCTTGCAAGACAAGTCTGTCCGTACAAGACAACCCTAACTTGGAGTGCAAGGCATAAGAGTGACTGATGTAGAAGAGAAGAAGGCAAGAAGAATGTTTGGAATCGCCTAAGGGAAGTGGGGAACCATTGGGAGTGCAGGTCACGGGTCTGGTTAAGGATTCAAAGTCTTCCCACCCGTTAGGACCTGTCACTATCCAGGACCACTCTGCCCATCTCTCCTTTGTCTTAACCTCTTTGTTTATTGTTTCCTTAATGTCGACATCTTGCTGTAAGAGTTCTATAAATGGGTTGTTCCCATAAACAAATGAATTCAAGGGAAAAGAGTTCTCTATTATTCTCTTTGTCAATCTCACTCTCTCCCTCACGGATTAACCTAGTTCTTATCTAATCTATTCACAAATCCTCCTTAAACTCTCACATTAATTCTCTAAAACTCTCAGAATAGTCGTGTACGTCACCAGATTTGGCACCAGACCCATCTCGGGAATTTCGTCGAGCACCTTGTAGGCACTCTCCACATCGTTCTTCTTACACAAAGCTTTCACGAGGAGATTACAAGTGAAGATGTTGGGAGTGATTCCAAAAGACTCCTTGTTGTTCTAAACATGGAGTGTACCAGATTGAATCTCCCGTTCGAGATCAATCACACGTTTTGGAATTAAAGCCATCTGATTTCACGGGAGAGAGATAGAGATGAGAGAGAGGAGGAGACTTCTGTGTCTGACGCGTGTTTCATAAGCGCTGGTTCTTCCTCTTCCTAATTAAGCAACGCTGCTTCGTTTAAAAGGCAATTTTCTTTTTTTTTAAATCAAAATTAATTTAAGCAACTCAGTTAAGCAATCCCGATAATCATGCTCTGATGATCTTCAAGTTATTACCTATGGTTACTTTTATACTTTGTGTTTATAAGATTTGTTCTATATGACCACTAAAATTGAAAAGTATATATTAGAGTATCTTGTGTATTTGATATAAAACTCATGTATAACGAAGGATAATTTTTTTAATTTATATGAGAATTATCACTTTTCTGTAAAAAATATTAAATGGACATTGGTGAACTTTGTCTCCAACTTTAGCTATATGATTTGTCCAAAAAGTTATAGTGGCCTTTTTTACACGCGCCTTATTTTAAAAAATAAAATTTAAATAAAATTTTATAAATGAGTATATTAGTTCCAATGTCCTCTAAGAACCAGCTTTGGTTTCAACCAAACCCTAATCATGGTGGTCAGAGGGAAAGACACGGTTCCAAAAGCCGAAGACATTAGGGAGCTAGCTTTGCAATCTCGTCACACATCATATTACATGGCACAGAAAAGACTCGAAGTTGTATTCAATCGAATTAGCCCCGTTACGGTTTACGATCCATCCACCGCGAACAAATGGAGAAATATCTCTTTTAATCGCTTTTCATGCTTAATATTGTCAAATTCAGACCCATGGACGATGTTAAGTTGTGTTCTGTCTGATTTCCTTCACGAACATGATACTTTGGTTAGAATATCCTAAGCTATTCTCTCCTCAGAAATTAAGAGAGTTTAATGTCAACATCATGGAAACGGTCTTTGTATCCCTTTGAGATGGTGTTGCTTTCGTTTTTGCCGCAGGCACTTCTGTGAATTACCTGTCTAACAGTCTAAGCGTTTATCTTTAAACTTGTAAGTTAATGTTTTACTTTTTTTTTTCAAAGAAAAAGAAAACTCAAACCTTTAGAGCTTGATTTTGTTTCATATTCTCTCTCGACTAAAGACCACCGCCGCTTAATCTTTTCGCTTTTCCGGCGGTTGGCGCTCCTCGCCACCACCGGGAGTGTCGCTCTCTCCCTCCCTTTTGATCTACAATCTCGGTTATGTGTTTTTGAGATGTAGAGATAGAGGTTGCGAGCTTGGAGCTGATTTGTTGTAGATTGGTGCAATCATTTTTTCTTGCCGACGTCGTCCCCACTCTCTCGGTTTCGGACTCATCTGAACGGGATGGAGTCTCGAAGCTTGCATCTTCCTCGTGGGGACCGGTGAAGCTCGGCGGGTGCAACCGGGTTGAGTCTCTTCAGATCTCTATCCTTGCTTCCTCATATCTCGTGGTTTGTGTTCTAGTCTTTCCGGCTTTGATTTTCTTTTTGCAATAGCGGGTTTGTTCGCTGCTGGTGTTCATCATTGTTGCGTACCATGGTGAACCTGGTCATGGCTGTGGTGATTCGTCGTCTCTTTGGTTAGGGCCTTATATTTATGGATTTGTGTTTAATCGAGCCTTCTGACGGGTTCACTAAAATGATGCTAGTCTTCGTTGATGTGTTCTATCCGGGTTGTGCTCATGTTCGTTTCATCTCGGGTATTCCCTCTACTTTCGTTTGAAAGATTATTTGGTGGTTCTTCTTGGTTCAAGACTGTTCGACAGGCTGGTGGTGCTCTCGTTCTGCTCCGCTGCTTCGTGCTAGGTCCAGTCTCTTATTGGTTCAAGCTTGTTCGATATTATACGTCAACCGTTTGTTGTTATAGGTTATATGAATTGCACTTGTGGCTTCACCGAGATCTATGATTATCTTGGGATGAGGGTTAAACAAGAGATTCATATTTACCTTTTCTCCCATCAGTTTGTGCTGACTGGGAAGCAACTCTTTACTCCATGAAATATTCCCGAGACCTTTGAAATTGTCTCAGTAATCTGGTAGTGTACTATGCTATGGAGATAACAAGTAATGTCTCCTTTGGTTACAGCTTTGAGCAAGCTGGATTTGAAGACGAGATGCCATGGAATTGGTCCACAAAATCCAGTATGTTTTTTTTTTTTGAAACTGGCTTTCGTATTTAATTGCAGGAGAATAAAACGTTTACAGCCTAAGCTTAGTGGAGAGCAAGTGCCCAATAGAAAAGATGAAAGAACCCAATTAAACCCAAGTGCCCAAGATGGTAAGACCCATTAAGTAAAAGCCCAGAAGCAGTTTGTGATGGGAGAGAGTAATGGAAACGTCAGGATTTATTAAGACCGCTGGAACCAAGCTTGCATCATCTCAGAAGCGACGATCGCGTTTGATTGCCGTAGAGAACCAATCTTATTTCGAATCTGCCGGTCAATAGTTGTGTAGATCGTATCCACAGATCGGAAGGTACCCGCATGCAGTCTGGTGTTTCGCTCGTTCCAAATCCAATATTGTGTTGATTGCCAAGCAAGCAGAGCAAGCGACTTCAAGGCTCGAGGTAGAGATAGAGCGACCATTTGGTTTAGGGAGGCATTCTAGTCACGAGAAGGAGATATGCCACATCTCAGCGCAACTCGGTTCCATAGATCAAATGAGAAGCTACATTCCCAATAGAGGTGATTGCGTGATTCAGCGCTAGAGTTACATAAGAGGCAGAGAGGGCTTACTGGTAGACCCCATCCAATCATTCGATCACGAGTTGGCAATCGGTCTAGTGTCGTTAACCAGCAATGGAAGTTTTGTCGAGGAATGCTTTTAGAGGGCCAGACCGCTTTTGTCCAAGGGACAGCTGGGAATTCACCTCTCAGGTAGTGATAAACCTCCCCTGTTTTGAATTCTTCACTGACTTTCCCTTCAATTACCCACTCGTAGTAGTCCGGTTGAGAGTTAAGTTGGACAGTTGTGATGAATGCCAGGAGGTTCAGTTGCTCTTCAGATCTTGCGTTTGGGAGGAGCCAGGATCCGTTCCTGTTCAGAGAAGCAACAGTGGCGTTACGGTTGATGCCTAGTCTTGAAACCAAGGCCCCTAGGTAAGTGTCAAGAGAGCCAAAAGGACTCCAGTTGTCAAACCAAAACCGCCCCGATCGCCCATTCTGGATCTGAAGTCGGATGAGTGGAAACACCACACTCTTGAGCTTAAGAAGTTTGTTTGAAAGCCAGGAGAAGGAAGTCTTTGGGTTTGTGGACCAGTAGTTATGTATAGAGCCTTGAAGCACAACCTCCTTGAACCACGTTATCCAGACAGAGTCTGGTCTGAAGAACAAAAGCCATATCAGCCGTAAACAGCATGCAAGATTCCAGGTCTGTAAATCCTTTATCCCAAGTCCTCCCTGCTCTTTAGTCAACACGGCAGTACTCCAAGCAACTCTTGCTGAATTATGGTTCTCAACATCTCCCTTCCACAAAAAGGTACTGCACATAGAGTTAATTTTTACAATACACGCTTTTGGCAAGATAAAAGCCGAACACCAGAAAGTATTAATCCCTGCTATTACGGTTTTGATTAGTAGGTGCCGCCCCGAGAAGGATAGAGACTTGACAGACCAAGAGGAGAACTTTGCTTTTATTTGTTGGAGTAGTGGCTCACAATTGGTCAGAGAGAGCTTCTTTGAGCACAGAGGCACACCTAGATAGCGCACCGGTAAGGTCCCACAAACCATACCTGTCGAGGCTTGAATGGTACTGACTTCTTCATCAGAAAGCCCTGAAGCAAAAAAAACTTGTCTTCTGCATGCTTACAACCAGGCCTGATCTTTCTTCGAAGTCACGAAGTACTTGGAGAACACACTGCACAGATTCGATCGAGCCATCTGTGAAAATTAAAAGATCATCTGCAAAAGAAAGGTGCGTTAACTTTGTCTTTCTGCACTTAGCATGATATCCCATTCGATTTTGCTCTGCCACTTTGTTTAGCATGTGAGATAAGCAGTTCATTGCAATAACAAAGAGATAGGGAGACATAGGATCTCCCTGCCGCAGCCCCCTTTTGCCTTTAAAATACCCGTTCACTGTGCCATTATACCCTAACATGAAGCTGGGTGTACAAATGCAGGCTTTAAGTCTTCTGAGAAACTGAGCGGGCATGTGCAATCCTTCCAAACACGCGAAGAGAAAGTCCCAAGAGAGGGTGTCAAATGCCTTTGCAATATCGACTTTAATGGTAATTCTCTTACTCCCTTTGTTCTTGTGGTAGCCATTAACAAGCTCACTAGCTAGTACCAAGTTCTCTACGATTAATCGCCTTTTTACAAAAGCAGTCTGCGAGGGGAGAATTAATTGTTGCAATATTGGCTTGAGTCTACGCACTAGTAATCTTGAAATCAGCTTGTAGATAGTGTTTAAGCAGGCGATGGGTCTGAACTCAGTTATTTTTGTTGCTCCCGGAAACTTTGGAACTAAAGTCAAGATTGTTGCGTTAGCCGTTGCAGGGAGAAACCCGGAGACAAAAAAAGTGTTTTACAGCTCCTATCACTTCATCGCCTAGCACTTCCCACGCCGCTTTAAAGAAGCCCGAAGTAAGCCCATCAGGACCAGGGGATTTGTTGGGGTTCAATTTGAACATGAGGGACCTGATCTCGTCAGAGGAAGGGACGGTCTCCATCAACAGAGCTTGGTCACTTGATACACGATAAGTTTGCAGCTCATGAAACCAACGGGCGTCAGTAGAGGTAGGGGAGCGAAAGAGAACCATGGGGGCCAAGACGGATTGAAAATGGGCCAGAGCATGCATACTCATCTCCATTGGATCATAGATCCAGTCTCCCGCATCAGTGAGGAACGCACGGATAGCGTTAATGGAAGCTCTAACTTGACATATGCGATGGAAGTACGAAGTGTTCAAATCCCCCTCTGTCAACCAGTTTATCCTTGACTTTTGCCTAAAGTAAGCTTCTTCTATTTCACGCAGGAACAACCATTTTTGATGGAGGTCTCTTTCTTCTTGGAAAGTCTGAGGAGTTGGATCAGCCAACGCCCTTACCTGCACATGTTTAAGCAAACTGTAAGTGTCATTAACCCTCTCCTGAATCTGTGAGTAGTTCTCTCTGTTTAATAGTTTTAAGTCTCTCTTTATTTGCTTGAGCTTCCAACACAGTTGTGTTAATGTTTGGCACAGACTTCCAGCATGAAACCAGGCTTCTCGAATCACCTCGGCGAACTTAGGGTGCTTGGTTAGGTAGTTTTGGAATTTGTAGGGATAGGTTCCAACTTTAGGGAGGGTAAAGGCTAGGTCAAGGATACAAGGGGTATGATCAGAGGTTAAGGTAGGATGGAATGAAGCAACGGCTTGGGGCAGGGCAGAGATCAGAGGGGAGTTTATTAGCAACCTATCAAGCTTCTTAGCAATAGGATCAGTAGGTTGCTTATTAGTCCATGTATGGCAAGTACCCAAGTATCGAAGATCGAACAGGCCAGCCTGAGAAAGACAGTTTTGGAGCTCATACATCAGGGAATCAGCGTAGCAGACTTCAGGACTAGAATGCTCATAGTGATACATGATTTGGTTGAGATCACCTCCCACAATCCAACAATTATTATCAAGATCATAATCACTATGAGTTTGAAGCAGTTCCACCCAGAGGTCTGATCGATCCTCACTAAAGTTCGATGCATACACCGCAGAGTAGTAAAGAGCAGGTTGGTTTGGTAGGGTGATGACACAAGTGATGCATTGCCTGGACTGCCTAAGGATTCTTACTTTCAATGGGTCTCTCCATATCAAGATTATACGGCCATCAGGGTCTGATAGGTGATTTGAAAAGTGATTCCATCCCGGGCAGAGTAATGAGATAAGAGGGTTTAGAAAAGGTTCTTTTACATGAGTTTCTAAAAGGGCAACAAAAAGAGGTTTATGAGAAGAAAGCCAGTCTATAAAGGGGTTATGTTTTGCCGGGTCATTTAGACCACGAACATTCCAAAAAGAGAGTTTAACACTCATTAAGAAGCAAAAGTAGGACCCTCAGAAGGAGGGGATCCCAAAGAGCCAAACAAAAGGTTAGAGGAGTTCACAGGGCCAGGGGAAGGGTCAGGTGTTAAAAACATAGAGTTAGTGGGGGGGGGGGGGGGTTTGTGGAAAGCGAAAGGGGGCCAGGGACAGATAGGAGATCTGGTGGAGCGAAAGGATTGGGTTTTAGCGAGAGGGGTGGAGAGAGGGTTGGAGAGGAGCGGGATCTTTTTAGAGAAGGTCGAGGTGGAGGGTCAGGAGAAGAAAAGGAATTGGGTAGAAGAGGCAGGGCAGCTAAAGAAGAGAGAGCAGTAAAAGGATGAAGGTTCTGGTTTTGGGTTTTTTGAGGGGTTTTGTTTTTCTTGAGAGCCCAGCGGGTAGAAGATTTAGAAGGACCCACGACAATGAAAGGAATTTCTGGTTGAGGTTGGGAGAAGGTTACAGGCTTAGAGATAGGGGGTTTGGCCAAATTTTGGGAAGTTTTTGTGAGGTTTAGAGCTGGGTTAGGGGTAGTTTTAGGGATAGGAGACGGGACAGAGGAGGATGAGGATGGGATATCATTTGAAGGAGGGGTTTCTTTAGGAGGAGGGGTATAAGTTAAGCAGTTTCTAACAATGTGACCAAGTTCATGGCAGTATGAACAAGTAGGAGGAACCCACGGGTAATGGACAGAGACCTCAACCACTTCTCCACTCTGCCTTTCAAATTCAACAATATCAGGCAGAGGCTGAGTCAGATCAACTTCAACCTTTACATGAGAGACGGTGAGATTGATCAAGTTTCGAGTGAATTCATCAGTCTCTTTGGGATGACCTACAAGCCCAGCGACCAGACTGAGTCCTTGCGTATGCCTGAGATCAAGTGGAACTCCAGTAAGATGAGCCCATATCTTAATTGCTTTGGGAGGGGGGGTTGCCTTTGAGTGCCTGAAGTCCACTGTGCAGTATGAAACATAGTATCTCCTACGTACCACACACACTTATCCAGTATGTTGGTTGGATCTTTTTCTAATATGGATTGTTGTTTTTTGCTTGGTTGAGCTTTACTTATATCACCTACTGGTGAGTGTCTGTTACTCCTGTTTTGAGTTTGTACTCTCGGAACTTTGTCCAGGAAATGTTTGAATTAAACAGTGTTAAAAAAATGTTTTACTTTTTAAACTGGAGAGCATATAATATAATGTCAGAATAATATCTTATCTTAGAATATCAGTGTCTGGTGTTTCTATTGGCTGTTGACATATTTTTCTGGTGCTTAGATTTTTTGTTCGCTTACGTGGTAACTGTGGGTCCGTTGTAAAAAATCTTGTAACGTTTGAGGAGATGGTTAAGCATCCATTCATAAAATGACACGTATAAGGCTTGATCTCTCTATCTTGTTGAAATCCTGAGAGAATCACTTATGAAATACCACATGTATATCATCACATTGTTATTGAATCTTTCATATAACAATTTATAAGATTAAATGACGACACTTGGCTAGAGAGACAGACGAATGAAAAAAGAGTAGATAAAGTAAAAGCAAGATATTTATCTCAGCACATGCAGAAAACCTCAAAAACATTACATTAATACATTCACAAAAGAAATAATACCATTATCACATCCGGTGTTGAGATATTCATCAAAAGAAGACGAAATAATGAATGTTATATATTTTATTAACAGCTTTTCATAAGGTTAGTGTATGAGTGTTAGCATAAAATGGAGTCCACATATGGTTAAAGCCCCTAACCAAAAGAGAATTATGAAAAGTTATTTGATAAACATGATACTAAAAATTATTTAATTAAAAAAAATTGTAAAAATAGTAGTGATACAAATTGTAAAAATTGTAATTTAATTTTTTAATAGTAACTATAAATTACTATTTTGATAGTAATTTAATTTTCTGAAATTCTAAAAAGAAGATAATTTTATGAGATTTTATGATAGTAATTTTTCTTTCCTAAAATCATTAAAAAATGTAAAAGAGTATTTGGTAGTAATTTTATTTTTTTTAATTCTAAATAATTATAAAATTGAACATTTTCATTTTTTTAATCCTAATTTAAAAAAAAAATTATTTATAATAAATTAGCAAAAATCAAACACATGTTTGATATATATTTTTGTGTTTGGTCACAAAAATAGATTATTATTATTGTTACTGTAAGTGATCTCTATATGTGTTTGATCAAAAACAAATCAAGCTTCATCATCTTATTACATTTCTTTACTATGTAGTATTTTTTCTAATCCATTTTAATTAAAATATTATTATGGAAATATATCATTAAAAAGTAATGGATGAAGAAAATTATTTAACATTGGATTAGTTTAATAAAACGGCCTTATTGTTACTAGAAAATGTGAAGCAAGTAATTTGAAAATAATAATAAAGCACACACAGGAAAAACTACAAATCTAAAATGGAAAAAGTAGAATTGCTTGAATTACTATAACTTGGATACCATTTTTAATACTACCTTAAAAAATACCATAATATTTTCGTTTATAATTTATTGATTATTTTGAAAGTTTAATATTTTGTAGGTGGGATTGAGTTTATAAAATTATATAAAGTTTGAAAATTATATATATTATATTGAATATCGTATATTTAAAATAAAATTAGAAGAAAATCTTAGTTACCTCCAAGATTGTGTCTTCTTCATCATTATTACAATAAAATTATGATCAGCCAAATTTTTATAGAAAAAAATATCGTTATAATTTTCACTCATTTTGTTTTGTTTGCTAACTAAAATATTACGTACTGGAAGGGTGGTTATTAGGGAGAGGTTTCAAGTAGGTTCGATTTATGGAAACCGAGGGTTTGATTGATTTCAAATTTTAATCAAACCAAAACAGTAGACTCGCAATACAAAGCACATTTGCAGGAAAAGAAGAACCCTAATTTCCAAACCCAAATCCTGTCATCCCAGAAGTTATGTTTGGAGCAAGAAGATTGTTGAATTTGAGGAAATTATCTTCATCTCATCAGGAAGAACTGAGATCTGACGTGTCAAAAGCAGTCGAGGTCTCCAATGAAGCAGAGGTCGCTATTAGAGGCCATATGATGGTTGTTGAGTCAAGACATAAGAGTTTGAGCTTTATCTACTCTTCTCTGAGTAGTTAAGCAAAGCAGTGGTTGATGGTGCTTTACCTGGCACACTAGGTTCAGAGACCTCAGTAACACACTGGCTCTGAATCCAGTAGTCTTGGAAGCAGGCGAAAAAACAAATGTTGCTACTCAAATTGTCTCTCATCTGCTAAGACGCACAGCATGAGCTGTTAGGCTATGAATTGGTAGAAAATTAGTTTGGCTCAGAAATGTAGCAGTAAGGGTTTCTCCTCTTCTGTCACCTGCTCCTGACCAAGAAGCTTTCAACCAACTAGACATTATTGTCATAGGTGTGGTCTTGGGTTGGTGGTTCTTCTACAGGGCCACTTGAAGGTGAAAGAGTTCTCTCCCAAAAACGTGAAGGATATGTTGTTAATTGGGTATACATACAACAAAGTTCTAGCAGAGGAGAAGAAATCTAAAGCTGAGGAAACGGCTTACGAAAAATCTTGGGAAATGGCTGAGGAGAAATCTGAGGTTGTGGCAAAGAAGGATGAGTAATTCCAATGGGGGAGTAACTTGGAAAGTAGTTGAATAAGTATCAATCAGTTTCCACCTTTGTATCGAGTAGAGTCTAGTTGTATCATATTTTTGAAATAGCAAGACATTCAGTGAGGCAGAAAAAGAAAAAAATGATGAATAAATAAAAAATGATTTTGCTTTTAAAATAAGAGAAAAAAACAAACATCAATGAGGTAAACTTAGACTGATATACAATATTGCACAAATACCATGATGCAATAAAACTTTTAAGTGAAGTATTCATTAAACATTATAACATGTAATTATATATCGTAACACGTTACACTAAACATGAAAGTTGTGTAACAACATTGTAATTCTTAAAAGAGGAATTATAATACTATGAAACCGTATCAATATTGTCTTGAAAATGACTTAAACCACAGTTTTTACTCAAAGTTAGTGCATTTGAAAATGAGAAATGTATAATTTCATATGTATGACAACTCACTTCTTTGTTTTTTTCCAGCAAGAGTAATGTTTGATGCTCATGGAAGATTTTAATAGTGCAATGGAAACATTCAAAATTGACTTGGAGCATGATCTACTCAATAACGCGCTTTTGAGAGGTGTTAAAAAAGTAATTGCTTTTATAATTACCTATGTTATGTGAGAATCAATTTTTTGAACTAAATGTCTATTTGTCGTTTGTGCAGATGCGTCGTCAACAAAAGCACCACATAGATCTCTAGGATTTGTCGAAAGTGTAAATATCATTAGTCATTTCAAGATATGTATATACCTTTTATGTATAAATATTGGTGTGAACAATTATGCCGAAGATGCAAGCGAGACTACTTCGATTTATCTCGTTGGTGAAAACTGGGTTTCAACGTTACTTGTGACTAACTTTCAGTTGTCCGACTTTGTCGTGAAGCTTTTATCTACGCATTCAAGCTTTGCTTTGAATTCGTTGTCATCTTCTTACGAATACCTATCTATTTTAGCTTTGTTTGCTTATGTAGTTTATGCTTATAATCAAAGAGGATGTTTGATTCCCTCTAGTAGTACGGTTGTACCCAAAAACATTGAAGTTTAATGAAATTAAGTTGTGTTCAAAAAAAAAAAAACAATCATGCCGAAGATACTTCAAGGTTTTGAAGAATTATTGGTCGACATTTGATACTCGAACATATTAGTATTTCTTTGGTCTTTACATTTCGATAGAACATTAAAAGATCCAAGAGTTTCAAGATATCCATTAGAATTTTCAGGTAACTGAATAATGTATCAACGGAAACGATGCTTCTGGACGCTGTAAATTGGTAAAAGTCAAGGACTTACAATTGAAATATCGGTGTTAATAATTCACACAAACTGAAGTTATTTTTGCAAAGTCCCAATGGTAGTAGTGTTACCGTTATAAAGTATACGACAACTCATACAACTTGTGGTCTAAAAATGTTTTGGCTGCGATATGAAAGAATCAAAGCAAAATCTAGTGGACTAGAGAGGCTGCCACATAAGATCAATAAAACGATAAACAAGAATCTCAATACCCAATGAGTAAAGAGATAAATATTACTTCACAGATAACAAACCTTACTCACAATATCTCTATTTAATCCAAACATATCCTAACGTTTTCAATCACTCTCACTCACAAGTTAGTCACCAAAAAAAAAAAAAAAAAAAAAACGTCAATGGCCTCTTCAACAATGGCTCTCTCCTCCCCTGCCTTCGCCGGAAAGGCCGTGAAGCTTTCTCCTGCAGCATCAGAAGTCCTTGGAAGCGGCCGTGTGACAATGAGGAAGACCGTCGCCAAGCCAAAAGGACCATCAGGCAGCCCATGGTACGGTTCCGAAAGAGTCAAGTACTTGGGTCCTTTCTCTGGCGAGCCACCGAGCTACCTTACCGGAGAGTTCCCAGGAGACTACGGATGGGACACCGCCGGCCTCTCAGCCGATCCCGAGACATTCGCAAGGAACCGTGAGCTAGAAGTTATCCACTGCAGATGGGCCATGCTTGGAGCCCTAGGCTGTGTCTTCCCGGAGTTGTTGGCCAGGAACGGAGTCAAGTTCGGAGAGGCGGTTTGGTTCAAGGCCGGTTCACAGATCTTCAGCGAAGGAGGACTTGACTACTTGGGCAACCCGAGCTTGGTCCACGCTCAGAGCATCTTAGCTATTTGGGCCACTCAGGTGATTCTCATGGGAGCTGTTGAGGGTTACAGAGTCGCCGGAGAGGGACCATTGGGAGAAGCAGAGGACTTGCTTTACCCAGGTGGCAGCTTCGACCCATTGGGTCTTGCTACCGATCCAGAGGCTTTCGCCGAGTTGAAGGTGAAGGAGATCAAGAACGGAAGATTGGCTATGTTCTCTATGTTTGGATTCTTTGTTCAAGCCATTGTCACAGGTAAGGGACCGTTGGAGAACCTTGCTGACCATTTGGCTGATCCAGTCAACAACAACGCTTGGGCCTTCGCCACCAACTTCGTTCCCGGAAAGTGAGCGAAGTTTTATTTTGTAATTTGCTTCTGTCTTTTTGAATTCGAGTGAGAGTGAGGAAAGGGTTTGTGTTTGTGATGGATGGTTAAGACTTTCAGATGTAAAATTTGTCAGTCTGTTTGATTCTGTCATTAATTAAATAACTCGTTTCTCTTAACTTGTGTTGTGTGATAACCAAAATGGTTTATGTTCATTCAACTGCAGCCATTAAGCAAATTGATGCAACAATACACAAGTTTAAAGCCTTGATGGGTACGAGCATTATGTCCTTGTGTTCTGTAATAAACTAAAATGGCGTGAGCCTACAGAAAATGCGACTCTTGTTGGCAACGAATTCAAACTAAATGTTTAACAAATTTTACATATTCAACGAATATATTTCGTGCAGCATTATTGAATTTGAGATGAATCTGATAAAAACAAAGACCTGCATGTCACAAGGACGAAGCTGACTAACAAATGACACCTACCATAGCGTTTCACAAATTAACCTTTGAAGATTATTCATAGAAATGCTCATAAGTAAACAAAATCCGTTAAACATTTAACTGAAATCGCAATGGTTCCACACACAAACGATCAAACATAGAAATAAAAAACTCAACTCAGACGAGCAAAGAAGATTCATTCTTAACCTCAAAGAAGTCCTGAAGAGCAGTCATTTTAATAGCACTTGACTTCAAGCTCTTGATTCCCTCAGCAGTGGCCAATGCTCCAGCCACAGTGGTGATAACCGGGACCTTGTAGGCTAAAGCCATTTGTCTCAGCTGCCTCCCATCCTTCTGATCAAGAGCATCGCCTGAGCTTGTGATCAACATCAGATGAATCTGACCATTAGCCACCATATCAGCAGCATGTGGCCTTCCTTCATGCAACTTCAACACTCTCTCCACAGGAATGCCTTTCAGTTCCAGGAAATGAGCTGTCCCCGAGGTAGCAACGATCTTGAACCCGAGGTCGAGGAAGGACACCGCGATTTTCTCCAGGTGAGGTTTGGTCATATCGTTTAAGCTAAGGAAGACTGTGCCTGTTAAAGGCAGCTTCTGACCTGCAGCGATCTGAGCCATCGCAAAGGCGCTTGGGAACTCGGAACTGATGCTCATCACTTCCCCCGTGCTTCTCATCTCTGGCCCGAGTATCACATCACAACCTTGGAACTTCTCGAATGGGAACACAGCTTCTTTCACAGAGATGTGTTTAGGGATGACTTCTTCTTCAAAGTTGAGATCTTTGAGTGATTTTCCGGACATGACCAGAGCTGCATACTTGGCAAGAGGGTGTCCAATGGCCTTTGAGACAAAAGGGACAGTACGTGAAGCTCGTGGATTGGCTTCAAGCAAGAACACATCTCCAGATGATGTGATTGCGTACTGACAGTTCATCAGCCCACAAACATTTAGCTTCTTCGCCAACTTGGTGGTCCATGACCTGATCGTTTCCAAACAAGAAGAAGGGATGGTCTGCGTTGGAAGCATACAAGCAGAGTCACCAGAGTGCACACCAGCTTGCTCGATATGCTCCATGATCCCACCAATCACAACGTTTCCATAGGAATCAGTGAGAGTATCAACATCGATCTCAATGGCATCAGAGAGATACCTATCTACCAAAACAGGTCTCTCTGGGTCAACTTCAACAGCATTCTCCAAATAGGTTATAAGTTTACTGTCATCATACACAATCTCCATTGCTCGTCCACCAAGAACATAAGAAGGCCTCACCACAACCGGGTAGCCTATCTCCTTTGCAATGGCTAATGCATCAGATTCGCTCTTCGCAATGCCTCCCTTGGGCTGCTCAATTTTCAGCTCGTTGAGAATCGCATTGAACCTCTCTCTGTCTTCAGCAGCGTCAATGGAGTCAGGGGACGTACCCCAGATGCGAACGGGCCCCTCACCACTCAAGCTCATGGGCTTGTGCTTGTCCAGATAGTTTTTGATTGGGAGAGCAAGCTTCAGAGGCGTTTGACCACCGAACTGCACAATTATGCCATCAGGTTTCTCAAGGTCAATAACATTGAGAACGTCCTCGATCGTGAGGGGTTCAAAGTAGAGCCTGTCGCTTGTATCATAATCGGTTGATACCGTCTCAGGATTTGAGTTCAACATGATAGTCTCATATCCAGCATCCTGCAATTAAAAAGTTTAAAATAATCTGTAAGTAATTTCCAGCAAAACAGGACGCTTAGATCGATCATCTAACAGACCTGTAAGGCAAAAGATGTGTGGCAACAGCAGTAATCAAATTCAATCCCTTGGCCAATACGGTTTGGCCCTCCGCCCAAAATCAAAACCTTCTTCTTGGTGTTTGGTGCTGACTCGCACTCAAAATCATACGACGAGTACATGTAAGGTGTGTGCGCTTCAAACTCTGCTGCACATGTATCCACTCTCTTGTAAGATGGAACAACTCCTAGAGAGATCCTCTTGGTACGGACTTCTTCCTCTGTTGCCTTTGTAGCAAAGGCTATTTGCTTATCACTAAACCCTCGCTTCTTGACTTCGTAGAGGTCTTCCTTTGTGATCTCCGACAAGGGTGGTCCAGACATTAGATACTGTTCCACGTCCACGAGCTCTTTAAGCTGGGTCAGGAACCACTTGTCTACCATGCTCAACTCATGGATTTCATCAACCTTCATACCCTTCTTCATGGCAGCGTATATGGCATGGATCCTGTCCGGATTTGGAACTCTAAGGCTGTATTTTAGCTGATCCCAGTCCCAGTTTAGCTCTTTAATCTTTGCACAGCCCCATCCTGAGAATCCCGTCTCAAGAGACCTCAGAGCTTTCTGGAATGATTCTTGGAATGTGCGACCTAGAGCCATGGATTCCCCAACAGACTTCATCTGTGTCGTCAGCAAGGGTTGAGATCCTGGAAACTTCTCAAATGCAAATCTAGGAATCTGCATTACAAAGAAACAGACCAAAAAAAGAACCGAGCAAAATAATTATTAACTTTGAACTGGATATTATTGAATAAAACTTCAAAGTCCAGAGCATCTCATAACGCAACATAGAAACAGCTAAAGAAAGAAATAAAATAAGTATTGACTTTGAACTGGATAATTACGGTGTAAATCTTCAAAGTAAAGAGCATCTCTCATTACGCAAACATAGAAACAGCCAAAAGCAAGCACAAGAAAGAGACAGCAAACCTTTGTGACAACATAATCGATGGAAGGCTCAAAACTCGCAGGCGTTTTCCTAGTGATGTCATTAGGAATCTGATCCAACGTATACCCAACAGACAGCTTCGCCGCCATCTTAGCAATGGGGAACCCTGTAGCCTTGGAAGCAAGAGCAGAGGACCTCGAGACCCTAGGGTTCATCTCAATGATCATCACTTCACCATCAGCAGGGTTCACAGCAAACTGCACGTTAGACCCACCGCACTCAACACCAATCTCCCTAATAATCGCAATGGAGTAATCCCTCAGCCTCTGGTACTCCCTATCCGTCAGGGTCTGCGCAGGCGCCACGGTGATGGAGTCACCAGTGTGCACACCCATAGGGTCAATATTCTCAATGGAGCATATAATAACAACATTGTCAGCCAAGTCTCTCATGACCTCAAGCTCATACTCTTTCCAACCAAGCAAAGACTTCTCCACAAGAACCTGACTCGTCACGCTCGCGGCCAAACCGGCTTTACAGATGGACTCAAACTCCTCTCGGTTATACGCAATGCCGCCACCTGTCCCACCTAAGGTAAACGCGGGCCTGATAATCAAAGGGAACTCGCCGATCCTCTCGGCGATGTCGAAACACTCGTCGAGAGTGTTGCCAATCCCGGAAGGCGGAGTCTTTAGCCCGATGCTCTTCATCGCCTCCTTGAACAGCTCGCGATCCTCCGCCTTCTTGATGGCATCAAGCTTGGCTCCGATCAGCTCGACGCCGTATCTCTCCAGGGCCCCGCTCTCTGCTAAAGCAACCGCGAGGTTTAACGCTGTCTGGCCGCCCATGGTCGGTAAGAGAGCGTCGGGCCTCTCCTTGGCGATGACCTGCTCGACGAGGTCGGGAGTCATGGGGGCGATGTAAGTGCGGTTAGCTGTTTCCGGGTCGGTCATGATGGTGGCGGGATTGGAGTTGATGAGAATGACTTCGTACCCTTCTTCTCTTAGGGCTTTGCAAGCTTGGGTTCCCGAGTAATCGAACTCGCAGGCTTGTCCGATTACGATCGGGCCCGCGCCGAGGATCATGATTTTCTTCAGATCGGTGCGCTTCCCGACGATCTCCGGGGAGAAAGGTTGGGTCTTTTCGTCGGGGGTGGATGAGTTGAGGACGCGGGTGACGACGGAGGAGGCTTTTCGATTGAGGCATGGGAGGAGGAAGGTGGAGGAGGGAAGTCTGGGTTTGGCTCTGTAGTTGATGGCGGAGCGGGAGAGGAGTCTGGGGTTGGAGAGCTTGGAGGAGGTGAAGATGGAGGAGTGATTGGGGGAGAGGTGTAAGCAATGGTTGCTGCTCATTTTCGCTATCTTCTTCTTCCTCTCTTCTCTGCCTGCTTTTGGTTGGTGTCGGCTTCTGCAGTGGAGAGAGTGAAGACGTGAAAGGGTTTTAGGGTTTCTCCGATTTTTTTTACTTTTATTTTTTAATTTCTTTTTATTGATTATCCACGATTTCGGCAACGGAACAATCAGTCGAATACTTTACTGACTGCTTTAATGGGAATATATATATTTTTGGGGAAAGAAATAAATTTATTAGACAAATGGTCCTTTTTATAGTCAGTCAGATTATTATTATTATGACATTTGTTTATCCACCTAATCACCTATTACACTCCGACATATTGAGTAATGTTTTCCTAGTTTTTTTTAATTTATTAATATGTAGTTTTTATTTTCAAATTTGGAAGATATTTCTCTATTTTGTTGACAATATATTTCAATTTACTGGAAAAAAAATCTGTCTTATTAAAGTTGAAGTATATTTTTTAAATACCCTTTAATTCATCTAAATATTTACAAACTCCTGCCATTGCCTTAATAATAAATTAATAACTATCTATTTAAAATTATCATTAATTATCTATCTTATTCAGAACATACTCCTTAATATTCTTTAACTGATGAAATGAAAGATTTTGCATATGATGCACCAGATTCACTCCTAAATAACCATCTTTCTTTATAATTTTTAAAACAGTGCTATCAATTTTAAGTATATAAAAGAAATACTTACAACTATTAAATATTTTAAGGTTACAATCTCCCCATATCAATCTATTAAATACAATATTAAATTTGCAAGCTGGTCACTTATTTAACTGATTTTAAATTTGCCCCAAAATGTAATTTGACCCAATATAGCATATCAATACATAGATCTAATCATATTTATAATTACATAACTCATCCAACACATATCTAATAAGAAAAATATATCACATGATCCAGTAATACAATATATGGTCTCAACGATACACTAAAGTAATACAAATGCAACTACTAAATTGTTGTGTTTAGAAATATCTATATATCTATCGTAAAATAAACATTCACGAATGTGCATGAGTTAGTTTTAAAATTATTTATTTTCTTTTTGTATATGGAAAATAAGATTGAAGAGATTCATGGAACCAACTATATGTTGGTTTAGCAGTAAAAATCTGTCTAGTAGACATATCACCATTTGAGTTCAATTCTCGTTAGGAGATACTATTTATATTACTTCAGCTTCCAACATATTGTTGAAATATATTTTTCTTATTAAAAAAAGACTCATGGATTTAGGGCATCTCTTAAGATTGGTTTCATTTTTATTTTTCAGAGTTCACTTTTATAAAAAAAAATGAAATAACATTTATTTCAATGGTTTTTTTTTTATTTTCTGTAAAAAGAATATTCTAACTATATTCTATCTCCAATAATTATTAGTTATTAATTACATTTGTACTTTTTCATATTTATAAATGTTACTCAATTATTATTTTACCAATAATCTATCACAATTAGAGTTTAATATATATTAAACATTATCATTTAATAAAATTATTACATAACACAAGAAACAAACAAAGAATATCATATTTTAGAAAGAAAATATTTTTCTATGAGTTAACAAAAGTGTTTTGAAATAAAAATATGAGACTATTTATCTTTGATTTTTCTTAATCAAGCTAAATAGTCAAAATTTATTGGGTAATTAATATTAGATGAAAACAATAGTCAAAAATTTTGAAATTGATTGGGTAATTAATATTATATAATTTATGGTGACAAAATAAAAATAACTAAAAATTAAGAATCAATTTATAGTTAAAATTTTATCTTATAAAATTGAAAACGTGAACGATATATTTTTAAATTTGAAGATATATTGTTTATTGCTTTGTTGAAGCAAGAAATGAGGTAGAATTGGAACAAAAGTTCTTTCAAAATGAAGCAAAAAAGTGAAAAATAAAATAGAGTTGAGATCACTACAAGAAAACAGGGGGATTCTGATGGCCAAAATCGTCGGATATTCCGACGACTTTTCGACGACTACAACGGTTATATTGTTTATCGGATGTCGTCGAAAAGTCGTCGGAATATTCCGACGACCCTTGTTTTCTCGGAAGTTCGTCGGAATTAGCCGACGGAATTCCGACGACTTCAGATTTTTTGTTTTCGTCGGAAATCGGTCAGAATTTCGTCTAAATTGTCCGACGCCTGTGACGTCCGTCGGAATCTCCGTCGGAATTCGGCGTGTTTTCTTGTAGTGGATGGTCTTACATATCAATGTGGAATCTCGAAAAAAATAAGACCTTGATAACATTGATAAACAAAATGGATACGTTTTAGATAGAGTATCTTAGATTAAAAAAATTCAAAAATACAAAAAACACGAAAGAGAAGAGAAGCAGGTTCGCATGCGAGAACTTTTAACACGATTTTAAGTTTTTAACAAATCTCATATGGCCGCATATTGTCTTTCACCAATTAGATTGACTTAAAAAATAAAAAATAAAATTGAACTTTAGGTAAAAACAGATTAAACTAACAATATTTTTGGTTTGAGATATCTAAATTTAGTATCAACCATAAGGTTGCTCTTAAGTTTCTCGCATAAACCGTGTATTTTTTTTTTTATTTTGTATGGGTGACGTTTTTGGTTTAAATTGTGTTATTTCCCTCTGTCTCCCTCTCTCGATCTTCTTGACTTGACATAATGTAGTGGTAGATAAATTTTTTATTCATTAGTAACTGATCATCTTTTTATTGAGAATATTTATTTAGTACATTACTATAGGTAGAAGAAGCTCTTTATCGGTTGAGCAAGTATAAAGAGTGAGAGACATGGAGATGATCTTGAAGGGGGGGAAGTGTTTCATGCATCAGACAGCCTCTTCTTCTGACTCTGGGAAGAGAGGCTTGAGCGGAGGAAATCTTGTTTGGCAAGGTTCTTGACTGTCCCGTTAATGAATCTCTGGTACCATTTGCCAGATTCTTTGAGGTTTCTATCATCGAGATCGTCCCAATTAACGTAACTGAGTCCAAATCTGACGGTAAAGCCTTTACAGAATTCGTAATTGTCTCCAAGAGCCCATGCAAAATAACCTCTCACGTTGACACCCTTCTCCCTGAAAACAAGAACAATCATATATATATATATATATATATATATATATATATATATATATATATATATTACCAAAAAGAGAAGAAGTTGATAAACATTGGAAGAAAAGCATCCATATAGTAGCATTACTTACTTGATGACCTTACGGAGAAAACATAGATGACTGCAGAGATAATCAATTCGCTTGTAATCCGCAATAGCCTGCTCACGGTTTTCTGAACTGGGCGTACTAAATCCTAATTAAGCCGCCATTGCATGAAAAATATTACACAATATTTGTAAGTTAGTTTCTTGGACCAATTTCGAAAATACAATAATTGTAAAATAACTTTTACAATTATTTTCATTACTATTCACCCTGCGGTAGATTGAATATCGGTCTACTTTTGTGGTTACATAATATTATGCGTGGTATAAATGAAAATAGAGGAGTAGTAGTATGTAGAACTCACCGTTCTCGGTGACATAGATTAAAGGGTTGCCGTAGTTGGTTTTGAAGTAGTCCATCACGTAATAAATTCCTTTTGGATAGTAATAGCTGTTTCCGTTATCTTTGTCTTCAACGAACTGAGCAAGGGAAGCAAACAAATATACATATCAATCACGAGAACATAATCAGTGGTGTTCTATATATTGCAAATAGAATAAAAAATGAAAGAGATATCATAGGGGTGGTTCATTCATATATACCAGTGGACCAAGAAATTCACCACGCGAATTATCATCTGTAAACACAAGGATGAAATAATTGATACTCTCACAAAGTATGTTAACAAAAAGAAGAAAAAAAATATATAGAAAGGTCGTAACTAAGTAGTAATATTGTGTGGTACTTACATGTGAGCTTTACACCAGCGTCCATCATGGCAGTGTGTGTCTCTGAAGGATATGGGTTAGGTTTCGGCTGGGCGTACTGAGTGACGTAATAGTTGAGACCAAGAAAATCATATGAACCGGCAACGAGTTGGGCTTCTTCCTCGGTAAAGTTGGGAAGCCTACTACCCACAATCTGCCTCATGATGTCTGGGTATCTACCCTTTGTTAGCGGCTCCATGTACCTGATCCATGTATATTTTTCCATTATACATACATACAAATACAGTAGATACTGTTACATTTTTGGTAATATATATATATACCATCCATGGAAGAATTGGTTCATCCTCTCAGCTGCTTCTATGGAGGCCGGATCAGACTCATCAAATGGAAGAAACCATCTTGTTATCATCACAGGTCCAATCTTCCCTTTTTGGAACTGTTGGTCACGTGATATTTACATTAGAATCAGATATGTTAGACACCACCTTAATTTTCACATATGGAGACAGCATTCACCTTATATTTGGTCCTGTAAAGATCGACGACCGTGGCATGAGCAAGAAGCTGGTTATGTGCAACGATATAGGGTTCTGTTGAAGAATTTCCGCCGTAACACCTGTGCTTAGTATCAACCATAGGAGAACATCGACCGGGTGCATCTGTTCCGACTGCATAGCCTCTCGTAGGGACTGTGTATAGCTGGTTGATCGTGATCCAGTGCTTTACCTTTCCACCAAATTCTTTGAAACATAGATCGGCATAATCTTTGAAATCTTGTCTGTGCATATTAATATAGAATCATTTCAGTAATGCATGTAACTAAAATTAACCATCTTTTTCTTCTCTTATTAATAATATAAGAAGCATGTCACAAATATAAACATACATGATCTGGCGGTCCAAGAAACCTTCGTACTCATCTTGGAGTGTTTGAGGAAGGTCCCAGTGAAAGAGGGTAACGAAAGGAGTTATATTCTTTTCGAGGAGGGCGTCTATGAGTTTGTGGTAGTAATCAAGACCTCCTTGGTTCACTCCCCTACTCACCTTTCCTTCTGCTCATGTATATATAAATCGTACATTTAAAACACGTCCAACTATATATATACATGTACTGATCGATAATCTGTACGTACTTGGAATGATTCTCGACCACGCAAAGGAAAATCTGTAGCCAGTAGCATTTAGTTCGCCCATAACGTCTACATCTTTCTGCAGTTTCATATTTTGATTGCATCTCAATCGGCACGTAGTTTGTATACATAGTTCAGTCATGAGTATCTACAAATGTACTGAAGAATTAACCTGCCATCTCGTATATGACTCACAAGTAGTGTCTCCATTCTTCAAATCTGACCCTGATTTCTCTGATAGTAATTACAAATACATTAATATGAGTACTTATAACCAACATTCCTGTCATATATGATATATATATAGATGTCACCGTGCAAACGACATACCTGGGTATCGGTGACTGAAGCCATCCCAAATGTTAACACCACGACCTCTCCCTCCTTCGATCTGAAATGAAAAGAAACAACCATGCAAAGTTAGATATTATCATTTTTGAATAGTGTTTTCTATACGTCAAAAAGTATGGTATGTCAACATTTGTTACATGCCTGGTAAGCAGAAGATGCAACACCGAAGATGAAGTCTTTTCCGAAGTTCTTACTGCTTAAAATATCAGTGTTACTACATGTGAATGGATTGTTCTCTTCACAAGTAATTTCTTCGTCAGCTTTGCAACTCGCAGAAGCTAACAGAAAAACTAAAGCGAGCCCAAGAAGCTTCATAGTTAATATGTTGATGTATGTGTTGTGTTGTATGGAACCTTGTGTCCATCTACGGTTTATATAGCCCTTCCTAAAGAAGAGTGACACATACATTTTCTTGTCTTAGTATCTCGACATTTTGGGGAGGTTTAGGTGGGATCATGAGTCCCGTGGGTTCACTTACTTTAGCTCAGTGTTCACCGATTTTGCTTAAATTTCTTGTTTGCTTCCACTTTTTAGTTTTTCATTATCTATTGCAAATAATTTTTTTTTGTTACATAGCACATAGTTGTGTTCCATCTTCAAATTACGGGAACACGTACGACTTGGAACACGTACGACTTGGAAGACGTACGACTTGGAAGACGAATTGTGTCACATCTTCAAATTGATCCGTCGACCAGTGGTGCGATGCAGCATGTATATATGGAAGGCGTGCGCGAACTAGAAAAGACGAATTATATATCAAGATTAGCTGCAGTAAATAATGTTCAAAGCGTCGTCATAACGCCATAAAGTTATTGAAGACTTTTATCGAAATATTATCAAGTGCTAAATCTAGAGTAACACTGATCCAAGGCCACACTTTTCATGAGATCACCGCTAATAATCAACATTATCAAGAAAAAACAATCATAGCATATCTTATTTGTTTTGATTCTTTTGACCTCTCTATATATGCTTTATCACATGAGACCACAGTATCCGAAAGACAAAAGAAAACGAAAACGAAAACCAACAACATTTTTTGCTTTTTTTGGTAACGTTTCTAGATATGATTGGAAGGGTTGAAATGCAAGAATCTTGTGTATTAACCTATAGTTTAACACTTATGTAAGAATTCATAAACTTTAGTTATATATATTTTTTATAATTAGATATTATTTTTGAAAAAATTCTTCTATGACAGTACAAAGCTATGTTTTCAAAGTTCAAACATGAATTAAAATAAACTGTTCGTATTATTTCAAGAATAAAACATTTTATTAAATTTCTGTGCTTTAGGCATTTGGATAAAATAAATTTAAAATTTGGTTAATTAGTTTATGTAAATTTTGCATATTTGTTAAGAGTTCTATTGGTATTACTTATTTAAAATGATATTTATTTTAGTAATTTTAAGTTTGTTTAAAAGAAAATTAACTTATGAGTGAAGTTCTTAAAAATAAAAAATAACTTTAAAATTAAATAATTAGTTATCAAACTTTAGATTCCAATATATTTTAAAAAAATTAATTAAAAACCAAAAAGCAAAATCTAGAATCACCATTCAAGTTTTTTTGAAAAATTAAAATATATAGCAAAATCAAAATTCAAAAATCAGAAACTAAAATGTAAAAACCAAATCTAAAAAATAAAAACTAAAATCCAAAAACCATGTAAACAATCATCACCTAAATAATAGTTTCAGTTTAAATAACTTTTTGGTTTGTTTTTGAGAACTACTATGGAATTCTCTTAATGTTCATTCAATAAAATAAAAACTATCCATGCACCATGAATTATCAATAACATAGACTGTAATACTCTTATTTTTCATTCAATAAAATAAAAATTATCGAGACATATACATATGATTTCATTTTTTCACAATAATCATTTCAATTGTTTTATTTCTTACAAGTAGTAGTTTTGAATCGATTTGGGAAAATTTTGTAAATAAGACCTAAGAGCATCTTTAACGGGGGATTTTAAGTGGGGTTTTAAAGTTAATTGGGTATTTAATTAAATGAAAACTAAATAAAAGGGGAGTTATCGATCCTTAAGAAAGGATTTTTGTGATCGATAACTAAAGGGGTTTTTCCTCCACGTGTCAGCTAACGAAAGGCAAAGCATATATTTTTCTATTTTTCTTTTCTCTTTTTCTTTTCTTTGGTTTCTCTCGGCTTCTCCGCCGCTTCCCTCGTTGTCTCCGCAAGACGCAAGACGACGATGGCTGTCGTTCTCTCCTACGCACCTCCAAGGTTGAAACAAACGTATTGTTTGTTCAATTGGCTTTCCTTTGCACCTCCAAGCTCTCCTTCGCACCTCCAAAGTTGAAACAAAGGTATTGTTTGATCCAATCTTATCTCCTTTCTATATGAACTGTGATTGTACTTTTGTTTCATTCGATAGAATAAGCCTCTGTTGTTATAAATGGTTTTGATTGTTATTTAGTACTGATGACAACAAAAGGCTCAAGCTTTTGAGTTCTTGGCTTATTCCATTTTAACCCACCTTCATAAGTTTTTGTAAATTAGGTTGAGAAAGTAATTGAAGCTGAGAAGGAAGGAGCAAGAGACTTAATCCGGGAACATGGAAAGGAGAAGGCTTTCTCGGCTTTGAGGAAGAAACAGACGCAAGAAGAGTTGTTGAAGCAAGTAGATCTGCAAGTCTTGTCTTCATGCTTGAGGGTGCTGTGGCACAGGCTAAGACATCAAACTCTCCTCCGTCATCCTCACCGCCTCTCTTCTCTCTTCCTCAGCCGACCGTATCTCTGGTACGTACTGGAAAACTAGTTCTCTCCCTTATACAGGTCTCTAACACATCATCATCTGTCATGCAGGTGCTACCGTTGGTATCATGTGCCATACTGGACATAGGAGTAGATCCAAAGTGATCAAAGCTGTCACAATTCAACATCGATCTTCCTTCTCACCTACACGCAATTCCTGACCTAGAGAAGGCTTGTTCCATCAAACCCCTCTCTGTTCCTAAACCATGCCGATGCTCTCACAAGATTTACAAAGGTATCAAACTCGTTTCATCCTCACACGGCTTGCGCTTCTACACAGCAGGCAACATCACCTTACACTGAGTACCATGTAAATAGACATGCCTTTTATTTTTTTCTTCTATATGGTTCCTTCTGAAGCCTGTCATACAAAAACCCTGAAACCATATCTTCTTCTTTAGCATCATGATCAGATAATCCGTTTGCTGAAATCTTTGAGTTCTCTTTTCCATCAGTCTCTGCAGCACTGTTGATCGGCTGATTCATAGCATGGATTCTTCCTGTAACTGAGCGTCGTGGCTGAGAACTAGACCTTTTCTTTGATCCTCCACCGCCACTCGTCAAGAATCCTAAAATCTTGCCAGTTTTTACAGTCTTTGTAGTCGTTTGACAGATAGAAAACGTGTTTGTACCCTTCAAGCCATCTTCTATTGTTTTCAGCCTCAGCTTCCACCTCTCCTGTATTATATATATATATATATATATATATTACTTGGAGGCATCAGAAACTCCAATTGCTTGCAACACAAGCTTAACAACACAATTTAATTTTTTTTAAGAACCCCTAATTAAGAAACTACCACTGGAGCACACATTTTAAAAGTTTCTTAACTACAGTTCTTAAGTACAATTAAAGTTTATTTAATTAATTAAAAAATCATTAAGAAACCCATATGGGGTTATAGGGTTAAAGATGGTCTAAGACCTTATCTCTTTCTCTCCCTGATCTAAAAACAAATCAAAGCAGTAACCAGTTTGCTTCGGTGACCGGAAATCTCTAGCCGGTGCCGGAGGCTCTCCTTTCCTCTCTTCCTCTTTTCTTTTTTTAGCTCCTTCTTCTCTGACCTTGGGCCTCCGATATGCACGACGCTCTGGGGTGATTGTTTTCTGAGCTCTTCGCGTGAAGGTTTGTAAAGCTGCAGATACGTTTAGTCGTCTATGGCTATGTTGTATTGTTGCTGAGCATCCTCCATTCCTTCATTTGCCCTCTACCCGAGCTTTGTTGTCAACTCTCTCTTTGGAAAGCGACGACTTTCTCAGAGATTGTTTGGTTCATGGTCTTCATTCTCTGGAGCTTTCTCTGTTTAGCCATCAAAGTAGTTTTTCACAGTCACATCTTGGACCCTTCTTCGGTTCTCGAATTCTGGGCAATTGGCGTCGGAAGCAAGTGGTCGGGTTGTCTCTGATTGCAGTGTGTCCGCCGGTGGCTCCAATTGTTCGGGTAACTCATGCCAGCTCCATTGTTTTGCACTTGTTAAATGGTGGTGGGGTTGCATGTTTCCTTCTTTGTGCAGGTTCGAATCTCAATAGGCTTCAATGCACCTGGTACCTCAGGTCCGTCTTTCTTTGTGCATAATTGTCAGTGGCACTTCAAGTGTTAATGTGAGTGAGGATGCTCCAGCTCCTCCCTGGATTAACAGCAACCAGATAGCTTTTAGGATGTAAGACCCGGAGTTGCTACCGTGACTTGTCTGTGCAGTCAAACCATTCTCTAGCTGATCAGTTGTATGTCGTACCTATTTTATTCGATTTGCATATCTTGTGTGTCACTGTTATCCCCGTCTCGGGTAGAATCAATTCGGAGTCTTGTGTTCATTTTCCCTTTTGCATTCCAGTTACTTTGCTTCTTTGTTTCTTCTTCCTTGGTTCATCTTTGTAAACTCTGTTTTTTCATTTTATTTCAATATGAAAGCCAGTAAAAAAAAGTAGTTTTGAATCGATTTAGGTCATATTATCCCTTTATAACACAAAAAGATTAACTACAACACTCCACTATAGTAATTAAGCCTTTTAGTATTTATCTGAAATTCAAAGAAACGAACCGAATAAAAATTAGTTTTGAACTCATAAGAGCATGATTATTGGGTGAAACCCATTTCGGGTTTCTAATTTTTTTTTTGTTTTATCTGATTTAAAAAAATATAAAACGGAACCAATCGTGGCCCGCCACGTGTCGTGGAGCCTGCAAAATAGTGTAACAAACTAGTCAAGAGCGATCCGTAATTGGCAACTTTGGTGACCGATTTAAAAAAAAAAACATGGGACCCACACCCTTATTTCATGCAGAAACCCATTTTGGTTAAAGGTGCTCTAAGAATTCAAATAATTTTTGTTTTCCTATTATCCAAAACGCTGAAACTAAATTAAACCCAAACCATCGAATGAGTATCCCAGAATATTTGAAATATAATTTATATATAGTTAATAGATAAATACCATAGGATAACATTTTGATTGATTTAATAATTCATATAGTATTTATAAATCCAAGTAAAATATGCAAATCGGGAGGTTTTCTCTCGGATTTGAGTCTTTGTATTTTTAGCTAGAAAATCCAAACAAATCCATTATAAAATCAAATATATTCGTAAATCCGTACGATTGAATAACACTTGATTTGATATAAAATTTATAAATCGTTAAACCAATAACACCTAATTTTAATACATATTTGAAAATCACAAAACCAATAACACTAGATTTAGTTCGGATTTTTCAATCCATTAAAATACAACAACCAATAACCCTCCTACTTAGAATTAAGGGATGATGATTTAAGATTAAGTTTTAAAATTTTTATAAAATTAAAAACAAATATTAAAATTTTGAAAATAAAAATTTGAAAAATAATTTCAAAAAGTATTTCGAATTACAAAAAGAAAATTTCAAAAAAGAAATAAAATAAAAATTTCAAAAAAAAAGAAATTTATAAAAAAACGAATTTGAAAACATATATGTGAAACTATAAAAAAGTTATTTTTAATTTAATCTTTTACTTATTTGTATTTATATATCTAGGATATAAAGGTTTTTTACCTATTAAATGAATCATTTTGGTCATTTTCCTCCTTATGGTCTATTTTTGTAATAAAAACTTGAAAATGGTCTATTTAGGGGAATTGCTCTAGTTAATATATTCAATTTTAAAATAATTACATATCTAATTTAAATTATAAAGTGGAAATTATATCTGCTGATATATAATATGATAAAATATTTGAATTACTTGAAACTGAACCATGTGAAATTATTCAAATTATATAATATTTTAATCTGATCCATGTTATTATCTAATATTTTATTTAAAAACTTGTATCATCCGATATTTTCATTTAATTGATTTAAGATCATCTAAAATTATCTGAAAACCATAAGTATATCGGACCTTAACATGATTTGATTTTTTTTTAAATGTTAGCCAGTTTTCAATACTTTTTTTCAGAATTAAATCAAAATTAGAAAGAATCGAACCAAAACGGAAACTTGCTTTTTTTTTGAGGAAAACCAAAACCGAAACTAATTTTGAAAAATACCTGACTGGTTCATATATCAAACCAGCTTGCTAAGTCCAAAGGAACCAAAAACCACCTAAGTTCATATTAATACCTAATAGTAATAGATTTTAAATCAATTGTGAAGAAGCCCCAAAAAAAATTGAGTGGATCCGAAACAAACCAGCTTGCTAAGGGCATTTCACATGGTTTTCGAAAAAAAAAATATTAAAATAAGTAAAAGAGGTGAACCTGTCTTTTGCAAGTTCACTGCACTGAACCCGGGTCAACACTGTAGCACAGGTTCCACGGCGCGTGGCGGCCCACGATTGGTCCGATTAATTTTTTTTTTTTTTTTAACAAAATTCAAACAGAAAAAAAAAATAATAAAAAATGCTTTGTGAACCCTCCCATGGGGTTCACTGATGTACATGGCCTAAGTCCAAAGGTTATCTCATCTTTCATAAACCCTCCTAGGCTATACTCTACTGCATACGCCTTCTCTGCTTTTTGTCTCACGCTTCACCTCTATCCATATTCCCAATGGAGCAATCTCTCCGCCACTCTCTCTCCGAGAAATCCTCCTCCGTCGAATCCCAGGGTAACGCCGTACGCGCTCTCAAGGCCTCCCGCGCAGCGAAGCCTGAGATCGACGCCGCAATCGACCTCCTCAACAAACTCAAGCTCGAGAAATCCACCGTCGAGAAGCAGCTCCAATCAATCATCACAAGCTCCGGAAACGGCTCCCTCAACCGCGAGGCTTTCCGACAAGCCGTCGTCAACACGCTAGAGCGTCGCTTGTTCTACATTCCTTCCTTCAAGATCTACCGTGGCGTTGCTGGGCTGTTCGATTACGGCCCTCCTGGCTGCGCCGTCAAATCCAATGTCCTCAGCTTCTGGCGTCAGGTAAAGACTCTCAAATCCGCATTTATCAAACCGGTCGGTTTAGGAATACCGAACTAAAAAACGATTGAATTTTCAAATCTAACTGATCCGTTTTATGCGTACCGAATCGGTTATGTGTATCGAACCAAAACCGATTTAATTTTCAAATCTAACTGATCGGTTAATGCGAACTGAACCAAAAACGATTGAATTGTCAAATCTAACTGATCGGTTAAGGCGTACCGAACCAAAACCGATTTAATTTTCAAATCTAACTGATCGGTTAATGTGAACCGAACCAAAACCCGATTGAGTATGTGATAGCTTTATTCTTATATGGATGTTGATCTTGTTTTTGTTTGTAGCATTTCATTCTGGAGGAGAACATGCTTGAAGTAGATTGTCCATGCGTGACACCAGAGGTTGTACTCAAGGCATCTGGTCATGTGGATAAGTTCACTGATCTTATGGTCAAGGATGAGAAAACTGGAACTTGTTACCGTGCGGATCATTTGCTCAAGGACTATTGTACTGATAAGGTGGAGAAAGATCTCACCATCTCTGCTGACAAAGCTGCTGAATTTAAGGATGTTCTTGCTGTTATGGAAGATTATTCCCCTGAAGAGCTTGGTGCCAAGCTTAAAGAGTATGGGATCACTGCTCCCGACACCAAGAACCCTCTCTCTGATCCTTACCCGTTTAACTTGATGTTTCAGACATCCATCGGCCCATCTGGTTTGATTCCTGGGTGAGTGTTCCTCATTTTATGATTGTTCATGAACTTCCTTCTTTACTGAGTGGTGTTTTGTTTAACCAGTTCTGTTGTTGTGTCTCAGTTACATGCGTCCTGAAACGGCACAAGGCATATTTGTGAACTTTAAGGACTTGTATTATTACAATGGGAGAAAACTTCCCTTTGCTGCTGCTCAAATTGGTCAAGCCTTTAGAAATGAGGTGATTATTACTGCTTTGCTTGATATAATTGGATGTTTTGACCTCAATCTGGACTCTCTGTTTCTCAATGATGTATCGGTTTCAGTAAGTAGCATATTTTACTCGCAGATATCTCCTCGTCAAGGTCTTCTAAGAGTTCGTGAATTCACTCTGGCAGAAATTGAGCACTTTGTTGATCCTGAGAATAAGTCGCATCCTAAATTCCCTGATGTATCAAAGTTGGAGTTCCTCATGTTTCCAAGAGAAGAACAGATGTCCGGCCAATCTGCGAAGAAGCTTTGCATTGGCGAAGCTGTTGCTAAGGTTAGAATTTGTAATTCTATAATGCGCTCACACAGATCCCTGTTTTAAGAATTTCTCATTGATGTCTGAAACTGTATTTGAATAGGGAACTGTGAACAACGAAACTTTAGGTTATTTCATTGGGAGAGTTTATCTGTTCCTTACCCGCCTTGGCATAGACAAGGAACGTCTGCGTTTCCGCCAACATCTAGCAAATGAAATGGCCCACTATGCAGCAGACTGCTGGGATGCTGAAATTGAGAGCTCTTATGGATGGATTGAATGTGTTGGGATTGCAGATAGGTCTGCCTACGACCTACGTGCTCACTCGGTACCTCTAACTTCCTTTAGGATTGTCTCGTTTGTCAGCTATTTAAACTTACTAAGGTAGATTGTTATGTTGACACATTGCTGTATGTCAGGAAAAAAGTGGCGTTGCTCTTGTGGCTGAAGAGAAGTATGCAGAACCTAAAGAAGTAGAGGTATATATTTATTCGAGTCAACATTTCCCATCTCTCTGTTTCTATAACTTGGCTGCTAATATGTTTCTGTTTTCTTTCAGAAACTTGTGATTAATCCTGTGAAGAAAGAGCTGGGTCTTGCATTCAAAGGAAATCAAAAGAATGTAGTTGAATCTTTGGAGGTAGTATAAAAGTACTTCATCATTTTTTCTAAAAAGCTTATTTGCCTCATGGTACTGGTTTTTATTGAAGAAACATGTTTCGTGAAATGTGTTGTAGGCGATGAATGAGAAAGAAGCTATGGAGATGAAAGCAAGCCTGGAATCAAAAGGGGAAGTGGAGTTCTACGTGTGTACCCTCGAGAAAAACGTGATCATCAAGAAGAACATGGTGTCAATCTCAAAGGAGAAGAAGAAAGAGCACCAGCGGGTGTTCACACCTTCAGTGATTGAACCATCTTTCGGGATTGGTCGGATCATATATTGTCTGTACGAG
Organism: Brassica rapa; assembly: GCF_000309985.2. Taxonomy (NCBI): domain Eukaryota; kingdom Viridiplantae; phylum Streptophyta; class Magnoliopsida; order Brassicales; family Brassicaceae; genus Brassica; species Brassica rapa. Next base: position 27,850,071 of record NC_024803.2, read on the forward strand.
CATTGCTTCAGCACAAGGCCAAGCAAGGCAGGGGACGAGCAGTTGAACGTGTTCCGTTTCCCTCCTCTTGTGGCTCCCATCAAGTGCACGGTTTTCCCGCTTGTTCAGAACCAACAGTTCGAGGAAGCAACCAAAGTGATCTCTAAGGAACTCACTTCTGTTGGAATCTCCCATAAGATTGACATCACTGGTAAGTAAAAATCAGTTCTGAAAAAGATTGGAAGTTGTATAGAATCTCGAAACTAACTGAAGATATGTGTGGGTTGGATGTGAACAGGTACATCGATAGGGAAAAGATATGCGAGAACTGATGAGCTGGGAGTGCCATTTGCAATAACAGTGGACTCGGATACATCAGTGACGATCAGAGAAAGAGACAGCAAAGACCAAGTCAGAGTTAGCTTGGAGGAGGCAGCCTCTGTGGTGAGCTCAGTCGCGGAGGGGAAGATGACATGGCAAGACGTCTGGGCTAGGTTCCCTCACCACTCTTCTGCTACTGCAGACGAGTAGCTTTAGCTCCTCCCACCAAATGTTTCTTATAGTTTTCTTTTGTTTTGTGAAAATCGTTTGTTGGATCTGCCCATTTTGATGTTTTTTTTATACTGCCTCGGAATATATTTCGATACCAGATTTGTAGAAACATAAGTTACTTAACTGGTTAAACGTATCAAAGAGATGTGATAGTCTGAGCCCAGAGTACCCCATCATATTTAAAACCTCGACTCGTATACATCATTGTATTGAAGCAGGGAACATAGTGGAAGTTGATTGTCCATACAAAGGGAAAGTTCAATTTAAAGTGTGTACCCTCGGGAAAAACATGATCATCAAGGAAGAACATGGTGTCAATCTCAATGGAGAAGGTGAAAGAGGACCCAATGGGTTTTCACTCTGTCAGTAAGTGGACCATCGTTTAAAATTGGTCGAATCATATTTATATTGTCGGTCGTTGTAGCAAAATCAGAAGACGAACTTTTGAACGTTTTTCCTTAAACAATAAGTCAACAACGTTTGCTTTTCTAAGTGAACAACCAAAAATGGCAGAGACTTGATCTAAAGACAAATTAATCAAGAATTTTAAAACACAGTCACCTTCACGAAGCATAACTATTTTCTGAACTAATTAAAGTCCAAATAATTAGTAGGTTGTCTTGTCTGTGAAATATATACACATACATGTATAGTAAATATATCTACCTATATAAATGTATTCATAAATGCATCATATACCCACCACATATATGACCCAAATAAGTATTTCGATATCTCTCTCTCTGTCTCTTTCAAGATTCGTGCTTCAAAAGCATTGAAGGAACAATGTCTTGAAGAAGACCATAGCCAACAACTTCTCGTAGATTACTAGAGTTAAGACGACTATGTTCGTACGGTACAGATCCCACCGACTGATAATTGACCGGAGGATGATTCATCATAAGAAACTCTTGATGGTGACGTGGGAAGCTACGGAGCAGACCATTTTCACGGTTACCTAATAGATGTTCCGCGACGACAGGACCTCTCAAACTCGATGGGATCGGATGATTGTGTTTGCCTTCGTAGGTTGTGATTACGATCGAGGGATCTTGAAACGATCTCTCTACGCGTTTCTTCACGTTACATATTTGCGTTGTGCACCTATAGTAACTCCTGAAAACGCATACATAACTCTTGCATTCATATTATTTATATATACTTCTATATAAATGAACAAGTAAAATATTTAAATTGGGATGTAGTGAGGAAGTGAACCTTGGATAAGGGCTGTCCTTGACGGCTTTTTGTCCGTATTTTCTCCATCTATAACCATCTTCAAGATGATCAATGTCGCTTTTGGTCATAAAAGCAACCCTAGCTTCTCTTTCCTTCTTCTCTCCTTTTCCTTTACCTTGTTTTGTCCTAACCATACTCATCATCCACAAAGCATATTAGTCTCTAGGGTTTCAAAGGTTAAACAACTATAATAATTTTTAGCGTGTCTGACGGATTGTTTTTTTTTGGACTTATAATCCACCCTTAGTTCACATTTGATAGGTGAAATGAAAGAAGAAAAAAGCTCACAACTGCTTGGAGCTTTCACCAACACCACGTTGGTCTCCTTCATTATCCTCCATTGAGATCTTATCTCCGAGGCTTTCTTTAGGGTCGGCTTCATTGGAGGAAGAAGGGACTATTGGAGAATACGGATTGAGGTTTAAGTAAGGGTAATTCGCTATTTGTCCCATACTGGACGGTGAAATCGGTTGGAAAGGGGAACTATTATTGAAGACTTTTTCTAGTGAGTTATAATCCATTACTAATGAACTTTGTAAGCAATTGGTTAAGCTTGTGAAAGATGTTTCCTCGAAAGAAGTGTTCTTGTGATCAGCCATTAGTTGAAGACGAGGAGAAGGAAGAGGAAGGGGAAGAGGAAGAGAATTGGTTCTTTTAAGCTTAGTTGTTAGGCTTTATGTGGACTTTGGGCGATCAAGTCTTATAAATACGTACAAGTCCATTCAACCTTACTTTATTTGATTGGATATGTGGTCTTTAGTTTTGAATATTCAGTTAAGATCTTATTTAAATCTTTTTGGACAATATAGATACTTTCATTAACAAGGGGCCTGTAAATTATTGAGCTTCCATACAGATATAGTGTATGGAATATACTGTCTAAGCCTAAGCTAAGCTAACGTTTCTATTTTTTATATACAAAATTACACTGTAATCTTCACTCGTGTGCAGTTGGGGTTACGTGGTATAATACCACATGAAATCTAATTAATTATGTATCTTAAACCGCTTTAAAGGCGACAACCTTTAAATTTCCGATTCAGAATTCCTAGTTAAAATCTAGTTTCATGGACACATACCAGTCGACCATTTTGCCGTTTAGAATATTTAGCAGTCAAGCTACCTTGCATTCTGTAAACGGCACCTTCCACGCCTCAAGACACCTTGGCCTTAGTTCACCCGAAAGCGCATTATTCTGTATCAACAAACAAGCTTTGGCTTCAATGTTTAAGCAAAACTTTATAGGCATTATCATCTTAACTAAGACCATGTTTCCTAATTTTCTTCTAGTTGTAAATGTTTTTTTCTGGAAAGTGCTAATAGGTTTAAGTATTTTTTGAAGTGTGTTTAAAATGATTTTACCAACTAATAACGTCCGTCCACATTTCTAAACATATGTTAACCGAATTACGAAGGTGTGTCTGATTTACTACCCTGCAACAATCGTTTTTTCCCGAAAAAAGAAGAAAATTTGCCAACCGAAATATTAAAAATGGTATGTAATTTGGAAATATAGTTTCTCTACAATGGGAAATCAAACAAGATTGAAAGAACACAAGAGGGAAAAGTTGAAAAGTTTAAAATGGTCATAATCTTTAAAGACTTTAACGAGTATAAATATTGCTAAAATATATGTATTTGTGAAAAAGAAAGGTTTGACAATTTCAACTTCAAATTAATTAGCTAGAAAGCTACTGAAACAAAAGTGGTTTATATCTCTAGTTCTATCTACCACACTATGCTTTGCACTTTTTTCTTCCAGTTTTGAACTTTATGAATTCACTTATAATTTTTTTATATAATGGATAGCATTTTGATTTACTATTTTTTAATAAACATAGAAGTTTAGGTACAATTATCGCACGCATCGTACATGTAAGGATAAAAATAACAAAATAATGATTTAGTTAACTTATTTACTTTTCGTGTAAACATACATTTTGGTTCAGACTATTAATAATATTTTTTCTTGGATTATATTACATAATAAGTATGGCGGTTGGTGCTATACTGCTATGAATGTCATTGACTTCAAAAGTAGAAGTAAGATATAAAAAATCCCCGTTTGAAAAACATACGTACATCTTCGCAGATATGTCATACTAGTAATGATCATCACCGTATAGTGTTATGATGTTATCTATCAAATACATAGTTGAAGAGTCAAGACAACATCAATTCTCTATCTGTCTAACCAAACTAGACAGTCAGTGTCCTTAAGAGTTTATTCATCTACGTACATAAGTCCTGAAGAAGAAAATTGAAAAATAAAGATAAAATGGAGGTCAAACATATAAAGCAATGCAAACATTATGCATCTACTTCCATTATCTTTGCACTAGTCAAACGAGAACTTTCTTGGTGAGCGATACCGAATTATATACATTTTATATGCATATACACAAACCATCAAGTGAATAATTAATTAATAGTCTCCGACTTACCTCTCTCCTGAACTTTTTGTATAAAAATTTTGTGTTTATTAATACAAGAAAAACCTCCATCAATTATCTTTAAAAGAGGTTTATATATATACTCGTTTGTGACAAAAAAAAATATATATATATACTCGTTACTTTTTAGCTGCATTATTGGTGTGTGTTGATTCAAAGTCAACGGAAACCACTTGATTTGTGAACAGTCAACATCCTTGATCCTTCTACGCAATAGCCTCACTTCTTTAAAAAGGCTTCACTTTCTTTAGCTTTATATTTACCTCGATAAGATAAGCGTCTACATTGTACTCACAGATTTAAAAATAATCTTATCATATCATATAAAAAATACAAAAAAATATACAAAACGTTAAAGAAGATTTTTTTAAATTATTATTTGAACTTCCGGTCCGGACACATTAATATTATGGATTAGTCGAGTTTGTGTGTTTAGTAATACGTATGCACCTAAACTAACTATAATATTATGGTTGCATGTTTAATGACCATAACGATCAAAAGCATCTAAAAACATAAAAGTTGAATAAGAGGCGTGGTGGAAAATGGCAATGTTCTTTGATTGTTAGAGACAGCGTCATTGAAGTCATGCATGTCACGTGTCTTCCTCGTTTCTTCTGGCTGTGATGACCCAAGCCCTATGTCATTTAACAATTTCTTTTAAATTAAAAATTTGCGTGCTTTTGCCTCGTAATAAAATTGTAGCGGTTCTTAAAGTTGGAAAAAATTCATAACTATATGTATATTTGTTTTTGTACATCTATTTTAAACCCTTAAATGTTGAACGTAAGAATAGGTCAACAACACTATATCTTAAAAATTAAGGAGCCAAAGTCAGTGACAAACAAAAAAAAAAGGAGCCAAAGTTTCATTTACTCACTTTTCGTTTCACCAGGAACCGAATGTAAAGTTATACAGACAAGAAAACAGTCCTGGTAAAAAGATTCATGTCTGAATATTTGTTAGAAATGGATTTTCGAAAGATTTCTGAAATATCATTGATCAAATTTAATTGATTGGAAAATAATCAGTTGAAAATCTATCTTTTTGGTACTTAACCTATCAATTTTTTTTTTTTTGATAAGTATGTGAATTTTCATTACTGAATAACGATGCATGAGATACATTTGCTTTTGAAGAATCAAAACCTATTGCATCTAAGATAAGCTAATAAAGCAAAGGTCAGTGACTACATTTCTAACAATGCATGAGCTACCAACAGATTAGAAAGTTGGTAGATAAATTTCAAAGAAAATGTAACCACTGTGCATCATTTTTCTAATCTGTTGTTTTCTTTATCGATATTTGCTAGTTCAAATGTTCAACAGTCGTAAGTAAATTAATCTTTAATGGTTCTTTGAACTACATCATTGTTGTCACTACCAAAACAATGTAAGCTGTTAGTTCTTTTAGAAAATAACTGCTTAATATGAATCATAATTGTCAACAAAAGAAACATATATCATAATTTTGCTAAAATGTTACTAGTTCTGCAATGACAAATATATATGAGACTTTTTTTAGGATAGCATTTTTAGTTTATTTTCAAAAAAATAATAATCAAGAAGGAAAATGACCAAAATAATTTTTTTAAAGGGTAAAAATATATTTATACTTTAAAATTAACTAATCTAGAGTTAGGTTTTAAAGTTAAGGGGTATGGTTTTGAAGATAAAGTTTCAAATTTTAAAAAGTAAAAAAATATATATTAAAATTTCAAATTAAAAAAGGCTATTTTGATAATTTTTCTCTCTAGAAGCTATTTTTATAACAAAAACTTAAAAATATCTATTTGAGAAAATTGCTCAATATAAATAGCTTATTTTTAAAACAATTATTAATTTCTGATGATAAATTTATCAATTGATCAGCTTCGTAGCACTATACATTATTTTTTAGTCGATCTACGCAGACCGATAAGCAAGGTGACAAAGCAGTAAGTTAAAGCAAACATTCAGTTGAAAACCCTAGAATTAAAGTCATCTCCTTTCAAAGGAAGAGACATGGTTATAAGATTAGATACATTTACTTTCACAAGTAGTTTAACTTGTAAAGCTCTATAATCAAAACTCAAAACCACACAATTTAATTTAGATTTCATAGGGTTTCAAGAAAAACATTAAAGTGTGACTTTGAACCACTCCTGTCAATTATAATTTCTAGTTGAGTGTGACACTGACAAAGGTTATGAATGCTTTCCTTTTTTCATTTATTTTGTCTACATGGAGAGTGAAAATTAAAGAGATTTACTGATTTAGCAAACTTCGACGTCGCTAAGTCATGTTCGGAGCAGGTATTGTGTTTGGCGCGTTGGTAAATGGCAATATCTGAAATAAGAAACTAATTTTAATAATATGTTAGTTATTTAACTAGTACCAAAATCTTCATTTAGCTAATTATATCATTGAAAGATACAGTAAAAAACTCTGTAAATTACTAATGTTAGGAGTATTGTATTTTATTAATTTATAAAAGTTTCCTTTTTTTAGATTTTTCTATTTAAAATATATTTTTTATAAAAAATATATATTTGAGATTACCATATTTACATTAATTAAAATTATGAAATGCGACTTTAATATGGTTTTTATTATATGATTTGGTGTATATAAAATACATTTCATAGAATTTAAATATGGTTGTAGATATAATTTACTAAATATCTTCAAAATATATTGTAGTATTAAGAAAATATAAAAATAATTCTATTATGAATAAAAATAATAATACAATGGTTTGTTTAAACTTATATAAAATGCATATACATATAAATGATTCATTTACGATTTTAATGGGACTACATATTTACATATGATTTTTTTTAAATGTTAACTTATTATTTTATTGATCTGTGTCATATTTTAAATTAGTCCAATTTGGAACCGTGGAAATTTATTCAGTTATCATGTTTATTAATTTATCTAGTATTAATTTATTAAGCATCAATTATAATAACAATGATCTAAAAGTCAAATGTCAAAAGAGAAAAGCATAATAATTCTAAAAAAAACAATGACTGGAAAATGTAAAAGTCAAAACTCAACGTCTAGGCTCAATTGAATTCGATATTTCAAGTTCAGTATCCACTCCACTAGTGACATTTCCATTACTATAACGAAGAAAATCATCATTCTAGTAAACGGATTATTGTACGGCTTTTATATTAAGAAAAAAAAATAATATTGTTTGAAAACATAGATAACAATTAAAAAAATAGTGTTGTTTAGATTCATGAATAACAATATATTAAAGAAAAAAAAGAGCTTATGCTATAAGAAAAAATGGAAATTTATTATATTATGAAAACTATATATATGGACAAGCTTTAAAATATACGAAAAAATGGCTGGCCAATTTAGTTACCTAAAAACATATTTGTCTAAAATAATCATAAAACAAAATTTAAATTTTATATAAATAATTCAAATAAAAATATTAATTTAAAATTGATTTATATAAAAATTGTTTCAAAATATACATATATTCAAAAATTAATTTTACTAAATATTTTTTTATAACCATTATAAAAATGGTTAAAATATATTTAAAAATACAATACAAAGCAATTTCAAACACCAACGTAAGTTATGATTTTTATATTTCATATTAAGTTTTAAAAATATAATCTATATGATTATTTATATGATGGTACATATAAAATACTATTAATTATATGATTATTTATATGATGGTAGGTAAAAAACACGATTAATTATATGATGACACATATATGATATTTAATAGTGACATGAACAAATGAATAACAACATATTTTTGCAATATTATATCTTATATCTTATTAAAGTAGAAATACGTTTGAGAATGTTTGGAAACAAGAATAACATAATTAAAAAAATATATATTGTTGTTTGAAAATATAGATAGCAGTATATTAAAAAAAATGCTTATGGTATTAAAAAAAATTGAGGTCCATTATATTTTTTATAAATTATTTGTTTGGACCAGATTTAAAATATACAAAAATGACTCAATCTAATTATTTTTTTGTGCATTTGGTCCAATCTAATTAACTAAAAGCATATTTTGCCTAAATTAATCATTAAACAAAATTTAAAACAAAAATTGATTCAAAAATATACATGTATTCAAAAATTGATTTTTACTAATGTATTTTCCAATAACCATTATAAAATTGTTTTCAATATATATAAAAAAAATAATATACAAAGGAACTAATAGATTGAGTAAACCTTCTTTCTATTTTTTTTTATGGACCACCGAAATAGAATTAGATATACAATACTAGAAATAACTATAATATTTAATTTATAATATCAAATAAACAATAAAAAATAATAATATATGAATGTATTAGTATTCTTTTATTTGTATTACAAATACAATAATAGCCAAACAATAATATATAACGGGACCATAATTTTTAAAATCCAACAATTATCAATTAGTTATGAATTTATAATGTTCTTACAAATTTAAGCAAACATCTGTGCGGACGCACGTGTGAAGATTTAGTTTATCATTAAAAACCGAGTCACAATTTATTGGCATAGTGGATCTACGCAAAAGATGGTTTATCGAATCATAGTTATTACTTAAGCAATTGTTCAAAAAAAAAATTGTACTTAAGCAAATGAAGAACAAGAACATACAAGGTGAATTAAAGTATATGTGATTGTGATCATTCTTAATAAACTCAAAACGATTTGATAGTAATTATTACATTTGAGACTTATGTTATAACGTTTAACCAGAACAATCAAACGTGTGAGTTTGAGACGTTGAGTAATCTGAATTTGACAAGCTAACTTCGATACAAGAAAAATAAAATTATTTCAAAAAGAAACTTTCTTAAGAAGAGAAAAACACAATGCCTCCTTTCTCTTTGATTCTTTCAGGTAATAACTAACAACTTTGAGTGCCAAACCTAACTAATAGCATTGTATTTTTTGGTAAAATTACATAGTATTTCTGGAAACGTTATAAATAAATATAGCTAGGAAACGTTTGTTAGAAAGTTGAACTATGGCGTCATTTATTTGACAAATGATTGCTTTCATAAACAATACTATGATCCTAAAAATAATGATAAAAGTTGAACTATGGCGTCACTTACTTGAAAAATGATCGCGTTACAGTCTCGGTGACTGAGTTGGCTTTAGTCACCTTCACCCGCCGAGATAATTGAAAATATTTATTTGAATCGGGCAATTGTCAATAATAGCACCTTTTGAAGTTTATGTCACAAAAATAACACTAGAAGAAGAAAGTCACAAAAATGACATTCATTAAAGGGTAAAATATCCCTAATACCCTTGGTTTAAAATTAAATAAACAAACAAAAATAAATAAAAATAAATAAAATAAAAATAAAAAAAATGAAAAATGAAAAAAAAGAAATTTTTTTTATAGTTTCAGATTATATTTTTCAGATTCGAAATTTTTATAATTTTTTTTTGAAATTTTTTTTTCGAAATTTTTTTTTATTTTCTTTTTATAATTTAAAAATACTTTTTGAAACTGTTTTTAAAATTTTTTATTTTTATTTTAGTATTTATTTTTTATAAAATTTTAAACCCTAATTCCAAAACCCCACCCCCTTAACTCTAAACCCTAAGGTTTGGATTAATTAACCCAAGGGGTATAAGTGTATATTTACCTCTTTAATGAAACCTATTTTTGTGACTTTGAGCCTTGAGTGCTACTTAGGGAACAAAAACTTGGTTTGGTGCTATCCTAGTCTTTTTCTCTTTTGAATCATTGATAGTTGGATTAATTATCAAGAATAATTCAAGAAAGTAAAATTAGTCAGAAAAAGAAGCAAATGACTTGAGAAGAGGAAGTTGAAAAGAGAAGAAATGGCAAAATGTATAAAATGCGAAGTTTCAGTTTCAGATTACTCTTTTATCTCAAACCCAAGCATCTGGAAGATCATTAAGATTCTTCACTCAAAATAAACATATTTCACAACTGAACTCAACAACTTAACAGGGAGATCTCCAAAGAGATGTACAAAGCACATCATAAACATCTCCTTTCATCATTCCTAATCGTCGAACACCCCACGACGCCTCTGGATCTGTAAAAGATAAACAACACTTAAATAAACTAAGAACAAAGCTTTTTGCTTTAATATCTTGTGTGTGATAGAGTACCGTGACTTTTGTTTGTTTGCTAGTTTGGCTGTTTATTTGTTCCAGCAGCGTTATAAGCCGTTCCTCAGAAACCTGTAAAAGAAAATCAAAGTAGTTCAATAACTCTTTAGATGTATAGTGTCAACATAAACTGAGTACAACCAACGGAGAGTGGATTATATATATTACCTTCTCAACAATCTGTCCCATTTGAGCAGCCCTCAAAATAACATCCTCTACGCCTCTAGCTTTCTCAGGTTTCACCAGTGCAATTCGTGCAACTATAGGGAAAAAATACAAGCAAATGAGAAAGTAGATGAACTCAAGAGCATTTTAGATGGGGACTTACTTCTCTCTCGGGCTTGGGAAGACAATATTTGACTAAGCATCATTTGTCTACGTTCATCAGCTTCCCTAAACATATATATGTTCCAATCAAAGACTAGAGTTAGCTCCAAAATCCAAATTTATATTCAGCTAAAATGACATCAAGGATACACACACACCTTTTGGCATCTTCTTGTGCTCTCTCTTGATCTGGATTCTGCTGACTGCCTTGCTTCCCCTGCTATTTAAAATTGTTGGTCATCAGTACAATAAGCCACCATAAAGTTGCAATTCTTTTTTCTTTTGAACAAAACGAGGTATATACGTGAAGGCTGTTATTAAAAGGATTTACAGTGCCATGTTGAGCCATCAGCTCTTGCATCCTCCTCTGTCTAATAGCTTCTAGTTCTGGATCAGCCTACACAGTACACACACAAGGAAGTAACAGAACAGAAGCAAACTTTTAACATGATACAGTGCCATGATTGCTCACAAAGTTGCATTCTTTTTCATTCAACACCGAACATAACTCATTTGTTCTTTACTAGATTGACTTCAGACAGATCCACCCATATAACTCATTACTGATTCAAATCCTAACTAATAATCACATATTTTCGAAAGTAAAGAAAAGGCTATCTGAACTAAAAACTGATTCTTTGCATCTGTTTGTTACACATGAAAGAATACTGGGTGCGAGATAGAGATTGAAATCTCATCTCATTCAAAGGAACCTACTTTTCAATCGAGAACACAAACTAATGACTTCGAGAAGAAATCTCACCATAGAAGCAGTCTTTGCTTTTCTCTGGATGCCAAATCGATACTCCGCACCGCAGCTCACAAAACAAACACCTCAAAAACCAACACAACAGAGTAATAAAGCTCCAAAGGAAAATGCATTAAGCCCAAACGTTGCGTTTTTAAGACGCGCTCCATCGTTTTTTAATATATTCGTCCCATCTGTTTTATTGTATTACGAATTCACCCCGTGCACTTAAGATTTTTAAATTTACCACCTCGCCCCAAATCTATTCGGAGATTCAAAAAGTCGAAAATCTTTGCAATACCTGCGTAGTGGAATGGAAATAAATTGAATTTAAACTAAATAAAAATTTTAAATTGATATAAAACTCTTAATTTATCTTTCATTCCTTCAATTCCATCTATTCATGAGATTTTTTGTTCCTAAATACTTTTTAACTACGTTCCATCTCTTTCCACATATTTCATTTGGAATTAGTGAGATAAACATTTTTTATTCAACTCAAATGGTAACATTTTAATGGAATTTTTGTGAATGACTCATTCCACACAATTTTATTCTAAAAAATATACATCCAGTTGCAGCCTAAAGCTATTGACAACATGTTGTTTTTTTTTGAGAGTTTAACTTTGTATTTCTATTCTAAGTTTAGCTTAAACACTTCAATAAATAGAATATTTTGTTCTAATTTCTTTCACTATTGTTAGAAGAAAGATACATTATTAAAACATTGTAATCACTACTCCGCTCGAGCTTGATGATCAATGAAGATGATGCAGTATGATATGTTGCAACTGCCATTTTTTATGTCAGGTTAGGCAGTGGTGACTAGTAATTTTAAGACTTGGAATTGCTTGTTTAGTCGAGGGCCTAGAGTTTATATTAGAATAAGACACTTTGGTTGTTTCATATCTGTAATCTACCACACAAATTTCGCACTTATTAGGCCCATAAGTACGGGTTATTACAAATTTAACTCTACACTTATGATAATAGCCATTTGGCCCCACACCTCTATGGACCTTAAGAGAAAATAAAATTATTGAGTAGTCAAATGTTTCTAAACCCTTCAATCTGAGAGCTTGCCTTTGACGTTTCTAAAGAAATCAATGTTGAGTCGCCATTTATAGCAAGTGAAACCCGAAACAAAAAAAAAGAAACACACACATAATTCAGAATATATAAAGATAAAGAGCATAAAAGGCATGATGATGGTTTACCTATACATGTCAGGCCATTGATTTAAGTCCTACTCTGATTGTTTGAGAGAAAGATAAACTAATGATTGTTTTAAGAACTCGTTTGAGTATGGAGGAGGTATATTGTCATCGATTACCCAGATTTTGTTCCTTGCAAATCCATATTGATCCACTAAACCACAATCTACAAACTTTAGACACACACAAACAACTCAATTACAATGTTACATTCCAAAAAATACAACAATGAGAGTACTAACTTAAAATTAATGATAATAACAAATATGAACGAATCTCCGCAGTGTTAGAGCAGCAACCGGCTTTTAAATCGGCAAGGAGAGTGTATGAAGTCGCCATCGTCGGAATCGGGTGTTAGAACAAAGTATTCTTCTGGATCATGTTTGAGTTGTGTTGTCCATCGTTGAAGGCTGAGATATTTAGACTCGAAGCTTCAGCCGTTTGCTGTGGTGTGCGAAGAGGGATAATCACGAAAAATTTGGAGTTAAGCACGTAGTAATGGAAGGTTGAGACGTAACGGAGATTGGATTGACGATTTAGCTTCTGAGAATTTCGTCAGCTACTCGAAGAAGCTCGCATGCGTGGAGAGGAAGAAGCAACCTAATACTATGATGGGTTTTGCATAATGGTTTCCAAAGGGACAATCGCAATTCTGTAATAGAAACACAGTTCTGGAGATGTGCATCAGTAAACCGGAATAACATGAAATTTAATTTAGACGCGGGATGGTTTAATTAGTGCCAGGTGTCAAAAAATGTCTATATCAAACTGATGACGTGGATGCATGAGAAGAGATGCAATCCAACTTTATTTATATAGATAAGACAGTTTGCTTGTTTTATATCCGTAATCTACCACACAAATTCTAATTTCTTTACATATTAGGCCCATAAATACGGGTTATAACAAATTTAACTGTACACTTATGATAATTGTCATTTGGCCCCACACCTCTACGGGCCTTGAGAGAAAAATAAAAACAAATGACCCAAGAAAGAAGCCAGTTCCGCAACAGCTGCCTGCGACAGACCGATGAGTCGGCTCTTGCTGCCTAGGCTTTTCTCGATCTCTAGAAAACAGGTAAAAACCAAACTAATCTCTCTCTAGCTTCGTGTATGTGTATGTGCATGTGTATCTATAAATACATATCTTCCATTGCCTCTCTCTCATGTTTTTAGGTTCTAGCTGCGTCATCGTTCCGCAATCAGTACGACGGACGTCACAGGAGGTAATGGTTTGCAAAGAACGGATTTTGATAAACTGGGTTTGATATGTCTGAGTCGAGAGAAATGAAATCGTGTTCCCTGATTTATTTTTGTTAATAATTAGAGTTTCTTGGTGTATTTGCTGTTATTATCCGTTTAATGGAGTTCAGTAGGGAGGCTAAGCTTCTCTAGTTGGATGTAAAGGTGAAAGCTTTTTTTTTTTCTTTTGCAATTTTCCTTGCAGCTTTGTTCATTGGACGAGTGCTGCTATGTCGCGTGCAACTGGTGGCTCCTCTGCTTCTGTAGCTACACCATTTTGCTCCTTACAAGGTACTATTAGTCCCTGCTCTATATTTCGATATTTCAAATGAAATTTTCACTGATCAATGAATGTCTGAAGAGTATTGTTATGATTTTCCATGTCACTGCGCTTATAAACCACTTCTTTACCTAATTGGTTGAATGATACAATTGGTGCTTATATACTTCAGGATTTGTAACCAAGATACTTCATGTATCTTACTTTATTAATTATGGTATTCTTTTTGCTCTTGTTTAGATTTATCAGCCAAAAAGTGTGTCCCATGCAACGCTAAGGATCTGCGCGCCATGACTGAACAAAGTGCTCAAGAACTACTTCAAAAGGTATTATTATATTTACTATGCCAAATGAATACTTAAGTATGTTAAACCTCCTGAATTATTCCTTTAACAACAGGTTCCTGGATGGGATATGGCTAATGACAATGGTACATTAAAGCTGCATCGGTCGTGGGTGGTGAAAAGTTTTACAAAAGGACTAGACTTCTTCAAACGTGTAGCTGATATCGCTGAATCAGAAGGTAATATCATCATCAATTCAGCACACATGCTTTGTAACCGTTCTGTAAAAAGAATTTGAAACAAAAAGAGAGAGCGTGTGGAAAGATCTATTACTATTATTGTATCTGAAGCAAGGATCGTTTTATTGCAGGTCATCACCCAGATTTGCATCTGGTAGGCTGGAATAATGTGAAGATCGATATATGGACACATGCCATAGGTGAGAATCATAGTCTGTTGTTCATATGAAGATAAACATCTTCCAAATATCATTCTGATTTCTGATCGTATTGTTGGTGGACATTATGAGTCGCAAGTGTCAAGTGATGTCTGATTCGTGCAACAGGTGGTCTGACCGAGAATGACTTCATTCTTGCTGCTAAGATCAACGAGCTCCAAGTGGAAGATCTTTTGAGGAAGAAGAAAGTTGCCAAATGAGGGATGTTTTGGTATACAAACTCTGTCAAACACAATCTTTAGATCTATGCAAGATGAGAATAAAAAGTGAGCTAGAGTTAATTTTGATGTTTCGTCAGCGTTTATGGTTCTTGTAAAGCTGTTTATATGTTCTTACAATTTCAAAACCCACAAATAAGGTAGTGTAGCTATAAGTGTGGAAGCAAGCACCGTTTATTCCATAACAAATTAATACTTTCATATCTACAATAAAGTATGTTTGTTTATTTACAAACCACAAACTATCCAACCAAATCTCCATAACATATTTACATTCAAGAATTTGCATGAATCTATACAAAAGGCACTGTTATACGTCCAAACAGATAAAAGACAGTTCAACAAGTTCAGTCTTCAGAAAACGATGAAGTTGTTGATGACCGAGTAGTTTCACTGCAAACCATCAAGAAATTTTTCAGGTCAACTTCCTTTTCATCCATTAATTAAGAATTACAAATAACCCTTCAACTGTGTTTAAAATCACCTCCCCATCTTCTGAAAGAGATCACCAAGCGCACGGTAGAGCGGAGCAGCAGCGGGTGGCTTTGGCAAAGAGCCAAGGAGGATGTCTGACGCAGCTAGCGACTGGCTCCCATAGAACCGTGAATTCTCACTTGTACGTGTTGTGAAGATGCTTCCTTCAAGCGAGCATCCAACAAATGCACCTATTCATATAATTGCGTTAAGGTTAGTGGCACACGGAAGCAGAGAAGTCTAAGAACCCATCTACCAAGAGAATAAAGTAATCTGCTAAAATCTATTTCAGCTCAAGACAAAAACATGTACCTTTGCTGCAGCTATAGGTATAGCAAGCGGCATAACCACCACTACCTGCTCGGATATCTGCTTCAACAGCTCGTCCAGTCACACCAACCGCAGCACTTAAACCAGCTCCAACAACAAAATGGGTGTTACTCCCAAACGTTCGGATGGCCTCGCGAGTTCTTAAGACAATAATAAAGTCTATGAACTCTCCTCCTGCCTGCAGGTGAGTTCTTATTAGCAAATAGACAAGCATCGTTTCAACATCTAGTAAGCACCAAACGAGCTGCGTTACCTGAGCACCCCATCCCAAACCAAAGGAAGAGATAGCAGAAGGTGGAGACCAGGAGCCATCATCTCTACGAGCAACCACAAGTCCAGTCCCGATTCTATATGTAACCATCACTCCCACTCTGGCAACAGTGATTACTGCAAGACCTTTTGCTTGTCTTAGAATGGCATCTGGAATGGACCTCTCGGTCCTCGAAGAACCAACCTGATTAGAGATTTTCAAATATAAAAAATGCTTTTAGAGCCATTAATAAAGTGAACTAAAAGGAGCCAAAGATCTCACCTTGGATATATAACCCCGGATAGTGTTTGTTGCTTTATAAATCTCATACTCCATTGACTGTCCCCACGGAAAATTCACCCAAGACCTCAACGTACTAAGATCCGTCAAGTCATGAGTCGGCAACTGAGCAGCAGGACTCACTTGGTCCATCAGATAAGGCTGCACAGTCTCCAACCTCACAAAACACACATCACAAACTCTTTGGGGATCCGAAACGCGGAACTTCACAGGAAGCAAGCTTCTTCCTCTAGAACAGTCTCTACAGAACAATCCTCCGCAGTACCGACAGTGATGACGCGAACACATGATCGGGTGAAACCTCACGCTACAAAGCATACAAGCGGAAGCAGCGCTATCTGGCAGCCACTTTGGTGGTTCTGTTTCGAGAATCTCTCTCGCGTTGCCAAAGTTGGCTTCGGTGAGAGTGTGAGCCATCTCTTGCCAAGCTTGTTCGAGAAGATGTTGTCCCGCGAAAAATGAAATGCCGCTCTCGAGGTTGCCTGAAGTAAGAGCGGTTGCTTTACCACGTGCTGCGAGTAACATATCGACTATCACATCCCACATTGTTAGCTCCTTGTCTTCATCAAGGATCTGGTTCCATCCCATCTCTCCCTCGGGGAAGTAACCACCGTTGAAGCTAAGCCCTCTTGACCATTCCTCATGATCAGGCTCCAGCATTGGTGGGACTGAAACTGGTATCCAAACACCGGTTTCTTCAGAAAGTGGTGTGTCATAGAAAAAGTATTTACCACGCTTCTGCTGATCTGGTTCAAGTTTGTTGCTCTCGTCTTTACGTAAGGTAGAATCTTCTTGTCTAGCCTCCCTGATGGTTTGACTTGCAACATTACCAGCATTAGAATCACCAAGATTGACATCCTATGATCAACAATCAGAGACGGAGAAAGTTAGAACTTTTAAATCAACCTAGTATAGATTTCGTTTGATCTAGAGAAGGAAAAATAAAAGAATTTAAACAACATACCATTCCGAGCTTCAAATTTTGATAATCTGATTCAAGTCTTTTGCTATCGTCTTCACGTAAGGTATAATGTTCTTGTATAGTCTCCCTGATGCTTTGACTTACGACATTACCAGCATCAGAATCACCATGATGATCTCGAACACTGTCATCCTATGATCAGCAATCAGAGAAAAGAACTTCAACAAACCATTTCGAGCTTAAAGTTTAGACCTTTGAGCTCAACCCTAGTATAGATTTAGTTTGGTTTAAGACAAGGATTCAAAAGATGAAAAGAACAAACCATTTGGAGCTTCATATTCTGATGATCTGGTTCAAGTCTTTTGCTCTCGTCTACAAAGCCTTCATCCAAGGTAGAATCTTCTTCTTCTTTAGTCTCCCTGATGCGTTGCCTTACGACGTTACCAGCATCAGCATCACCATGAACTCCTTTATCCTAAGGTATAAACAATGAGACAGAAACGAAAAATTAACCAAAGCATTTCGTGTTAAAGTTTAGACCTTTAAACCCAAACCCTAGTAATTCCATTTGATTAAGCCACCGACACATCGAAACTAAAAACTAAAAACACCAAACACATGTGCGATGTCTATGAGATGACGATCACGATCAAAATTAACCCTAGTATTATGATCGCGTAAAAAGCCGAACAAAATCGATTCGACTCACCATATTTTTTAGATTTGATCCTTCCTTCCTTCCTTCTCTCGACTTGGATTCTTACGATTTTCAGTTCCTTTCGTTTGGGGAAAAAACTCAGCAAACACAAACACGCGACTTTATCCAGAGGGAAACGATTACAAGTTAACACCTTTCTCATACGATTTTACTTCTATTTTATTACTCTGTTTTACATTTAAGTCCTCATATTTTATACCTTTTTTTATATTTGGACCCCAAACATTCGTTTTTGATAATTTACTCCACATTTTAGAAAGGAAAGTGCAACAGAACCCACAAAGAAACTGTCTTAATTCTTCTTTTGGTTGTCTGGATTTGTTTGTATAGAGTAAATTAGTAGGCAAATGAAGAGTGGGAGCTTATCTTGGTTGAGCATTGCTAGCACAAAAGAACTCTCACAAATGAAGCAAAACCAAGTGCACAAGAGAAACTAGAAAAGGTTAAGCAAGTCAGGCTCAGATTAAGTTCGAATTTGTGGTCAATCTCATGCTCTCAGACCATGTATTGTGGGCTTGGATAACATACTTGTGCCTATGTCAGGTTGGTAAGGGATTATGGAAAAATAATAAAATCGTCATAAACTCTGAGAAGCTTTAGCCAAAAAAAAGAAAAAAAAAACTTTCAGAAGCTTAAATTCAATCCTAAAACTTCTTAACGGTTCTTATCTGCAACTGCAATCTGCCTTCACAAAAAAATAAAACATATGTATATATATAAGCCATGACAGAAGCAAACGGAAGAAGCCATAAAATTATGTATACCACCACTTATCAGTCCCTCTAACAAACAATACATCAAATCTTTGCCCCCCCTACTTGATCCAAGACAATATTGTTGCTTGTGTGCTTCCAGCTGGAAAAAAAGACCTCATGTTCTTCCAAACCTTCAACAACAGTATGCTGTTTTCTTCAAACATGCACGTTCTGAAACTCTCGAGGAAAGTGCCTGCAAAACAAACCACAACTTTTGATCAGACGTGAAACCAGAAACAAAGACACAACGTGACTGAGCTAGAAAATTGCACTGTTCAAAGCAACAACTCAAAACCAACGTTTCTGGATTGTGAATCTGTGACTACGTTAATTCTCCAAAGCTAAACCATGTGATCAAGAAGATGCACAGTTTACCTTAATCATCATTATCTTGCAACAGGTTTTTGAAGCAGAGCTGTCAAGAAAACTTCACCATGTTTCGAATCAACTTTGTTCGCCACCGCCCACTTCACCTTCTTATAACCCAACTTCCCGATCATCGGCGCATACACATTCTCAAGATCAACCTTTTTGCTAAAAAACCGGTCCAACCATAGATAACCACCACCTCGAAGAACCCGGTCCAAATCAAACAAGAAAAACTCCATAACCGTAACCGGAATCCACCGGTTCACCGCCCGTCCACACCTAACCAAATCCACCACACCGTCAAACACCGGAAGCCTCTGCTGTAGAGGCACGTGGAGCGGCACGAGCCCTCTCAACGCCACCGCCTCGCTATACGGCGCGTTGAAGTTCATCGTCGTGGTCAGGACGGTTACATTGCGAGCCTTCATCGCCGCGGCGAAAGATCCGGTCCCACCGCCGACGTCGATCCCGAGCCGGAGGACGGAGTTGGCGGTTTTGGCGATCTGGAGGAGCTGAGAGATGGGGAGATCGAGCTCGGACTTGTAAGAAGAGAATTGAGATTTGGATTTGTGGAGGGAGAGATCGAAACCTAGACCGGGGAACTTCGTCGTCAAGCAATCGAAAGTCTTGCACGAGTAGTAAGACCAGATAACGTTCGACTCCGGTTTGGAATCGGTCGGGTTTCGCGGCGTACGGGAGAAGCAGCGACGGCGAGGGAGCGGGTGGCAGCCGCGGAGGATGAGTTTCTCGGCGAGATCGGTGTCGGAAGGGCAAGTAAAGAAAGGAGTGTAGTTCATGTACTCGTGGAGGAGGTCGGGGTAGTTGTGGCAGGCGGAAGCTATGGGAGAGAGCTTAGAGTAGAGGAGGAGATCTTTCGGCGGCGCGGAGGAGGAAATGGTTGATGAAGTTGAAGTAGATTTGTCCGGCTGGTGGTGGGTTGTGAGGTGGTTGATGGCGGAGCGGATAGTGTGGAGCTGACGGAGGAGGTGGTCGGGGACAGTGGGGACAGAGGACGGTGAGGATTTGAGGGTGGATTCGAAGAAGCTGGTGGTGGAGGAGAGATGGTAGAGAGAGAGGATGTTGGTAGCTACCATAGCTACTAGTAGAAGCAGATTCAAGCTCATTGTGAATCCCGCCATTGTTGTCTCAAGAGCTTCCTTCTCCTAGCTCTCGGATTCAAGTTCTTGAATCTCTGTTTCGTCACACAGATTCTTGGTTATTTTTTTCCTGAGAGAGAACCTGATTCTTGGGATTTAATGGTGTCTTAAAGCCAAGATTTCTGGGTTTTTTTCAGGCTGGATTCTTGGAGTTAGTGACACTTAAGTGAGATAAGCTTTCCATCAAAGAGGAGACCTTTGAAGTCAAAGTCTTGTAGTAGTAAGATACAAACATAGATCTGATTTTATTTTTTCTTTTTGTCAAATATGTAACTAATTTTACAATGGAAAAAGGCATTTATTCGGATCCAGTGTCATTATTGATTTCCCAAAATTTGCATAGAAAAAGTAAATAATCCTGGTGAAAAGTTGTACTAGTAATTAAAATGATCTTAAAGGCACGTAGGAAAATTTAACACATGTCTTTTACTTACCTTTTCAGACGCTAGCTATGTCCTTTTATCGTGATAAAATGTCATAATATGATTTTGCCGAGGGCTGGGCAGAAAACCCGGATCCGAAAAATCGAACCGAACCCGATCCGAAAAAAGTAATACCAAACCCAAACCGAAATTGATTAAATATCCAAACGGATTCAAAATTTTGGTATTTAAAGAAGCAAAATCGAACCCGACCCGAACCGAAGTATCTAGAGTACCCAAATGTAACCGAAATAGATTTATATACCTAAATATATTACTTATTTTTATATTTAATATATATTAAAAACATCCAAAATATATAAGATACTTTAAAATTATCTAAAATACTTGAAAATATACATAAATAGTCAAAGTAAATGTCCAAATAGCTAAAAAATATTCAAAACACCAAAATGCTTGAAATATCTATTGATGTTCTATCCAAATATTTAAATTAAACCAATTTATATGTTAATTTTAGGTATTTTCACATATATTATACAAATTTATATGTAATATATTAATTTGATTTATAGATTTTGAGAAATTTTAAGCATATAATGAATATTAAAATTTTAAAAATAATTTAAATGGGTTATCCGAACCCAAACTGAACCCGCAAAGATTCGAACCGAACCCGAATCGACATTTAGAAATATCCGAACGGGGCTGAAATCTTTAAACCCGAAAACTCGAAACCCGATTAGATCCGAACCGAACCCGGATGGATACCCGAACGTCCACGCCTAATTTTTCTATTAAGCTCGTATGAATATGCGAGCACATTGTATGCTTCCTAACCTTGGAACCCTGGTAGAGATTGACGATTGTGGAAGGTGCTGAATATACCAAGTACTGTACTTTCTCTCATCTTTCTATTCGTAGAAGACCGAGAGGGATTATTAGTTTCTAAAACTCGAGTAATGTTGGTATTTTCATTAGAATGTGAACATTGTGTTTTAACTAAATGGTAACCTTGGTCATACCAGTGTGTGTGTTGTTTCTTTAATAAACCTTGTAAAAAGGCTGGAGAAATGCTTGAACTCTGGAAAAAATTATTGCAATGTAGACGACATGCAAACTTGCAGCTCATAGTGCCGTCAAGAAAACTTCTTTAATTCTCCAAAGAAGTCGACAAAACAAACTTGCATCTCTTCAGATGGAAAGCTTGGTACTGTTAAATGTTTCTGAATTTATCATCTGCTAGCTTTATATACGATAATATTTAGAATCGAAGTGCAACATTTGGCTTAGTTTTGTTTTGTTTATGGGAATATTAAAGGTGAGGTAAAGCAGATGCCTAATTTTAGAAAGTTTCAGTTAAGACAATTAGAGCATATGTTTGCTGTTTTATGTACTCATGGACAACAATGCACATACTGTAGATTATGGGAAAGATGATTTTATTATTAGATGAAGGAAACGTATATATACATGTACAGCAGAGAGATTAGGGTATACTAAGTACTAGTAATTACAAGAGAGGGTCCTAACTTAATGTATTTACATATATCTCTTATACGCCCCCTCAAGATGGAGGGACCGCGATCACTCCAATCTTGGAACATGCTGTCTGAAAGTGAGTTCTTGGGAGTGGCTTGGTTAGTGTATCTGCCAGCTGATCTCGTGTGGAAACATGTTGAACTCGAAGCTGGCCAGCCTGAATCATATTTCGTGTAAAATGATAATCCAACGCAATATGTTTCATTCTTGAGTGGAAAACCGGATTGGCACAGAGGTAGGTGGCACCAATGTTGTCACAGTAGATAACAGGAGGGACTGCTAGGTAGCGATGAAGATCTGAGAGTAAAGAGCATAGCCATGTTACCTCAGAGGCTGTGTTTGCGACAGCACGATATTCGGCTTCAGTGGAAGATCTAGCAACTCCCTTTTGTTTCTTTGATGACCATGAGATAGGATTCTTGCCTAGGTATATGATATAACCATTTGTGGATACAAAATCATCTGTATCACCTGCCCAATCGGCGTCAGAAAATGCATGTAGGGAGAAGCTAGAGTTCTTGTGGAGAAAAATTCCATGGGAGCGTGTACCAGCAAGGTAGCGGAGGACCCGTTTTGCCGCCTGCCAGTGATCAATAGTGGGCTTGTGCATGAACTGCGATAGACGTGTGACAGCATAAGAGATATCAGGTCTTGTGAAAGCAAGATACTGAAGACTGCCAACTATAGATCGATATTCAGACCCATCCTCAAGAAGAGTGCCGCTATTGAGTGTGAGTTTGGGGGATGTAGGTAGAGGTGTGGCTACTGGTTTCGCGTCAGACATGTTGGTGCGGTGAAGAAGATCTGTAATATATTTACGCTGCATCAGGTGAAGACCATTTGCTGTGCGGGTAGCTTCTATGCCAAGGAAGTATTGCAAGTCCGTTGGGTCTTTAATGGAGAAGCGATGAGCGAAAGCTTCAAGTACTCGAGAGACAAGGTTCGAGTTGTTTCCGGTGACAAGGATGTCATCAACATAGACCAGAACATAAGTGATGTTGTCGTTGTGAGCATGCACGAAGAGAGACGCATCGGCTGTCGAGTTTACGAACCCAGTGTTGAGCAAGTGTTGTTTGAGCGATAGATACCATGAGTGTGGAGCTTGTTTGAGACCATAGATTGGTTTGCGGAGACGACAGACATGATTGGGGCGGTCTTTGTCAACAAATCCAGGAGGCTGCATCATGTAGACAATTTCAGTAAGGTCGCCTTGAAGAAAGGCGTTGTTAACGTCCAGTTGCTTGATAGGCCAAGATTTCGTAACTGCAATGTCTAGGACAAGTCTGATCGTGGTTGATTTTATCACGGGGCTGAATGTCTCATCGAAGTCGATCCCTTGTTGCTGTGTATAGCCTTTGGCGACGAGGCGTCCTTTGCGACACCGGATAGTTCCATCAGGCAAGTATTTCGTCGTAAACAGCCATCGGCAGCCAATAATGTTGTGCTGATTGGTGTTTGGCTCCAGATCCCATGTATGGTTCTTGATATGTGCATCAAATTCGGTGTTTGCTGCGGATCTCCATTCATCATCTTTGAGAGCTTGAGCTATCGTAGTTGGTTCTGAGTCCAATCTTTTTCTGCCTGCAACTGAAAGAGTTAGTTTCTGTATCGGTTTTGAAATTTTATTTTTGGCTCTGGTTTGCATTTTGTGGATATTTTGTGGTTGTTCTGGTGGTGGATTTTGTGGTTCAATAGGTTGAGTTGACAGGGGAGTTGAGGTAGGAGTTGTATTTAATAATGGTGAGGTCTGAGTCGTGGGTGTCGACTCATTTTGAAGTGGAGCAGTGGGCTCTGTTTGTGTATTGGGAGGCTGAGCCGGGTTAGGCTCATTTTGAGAATGAGCAGTGGGCTCAGAGGGAGAGGCAGAAGATAGATTTTCAGAGTTAGAAGGCAATACCTGTGATTCTGTTGGCACTTGTTCCGGTGGTGGAGTAGACTGGTGAAGGCTCGAGCTTGGGTGTCCCGGACTTGATGACGGCACAGAGTTGACTGGTGTGAACATAGAACTCGAGAGAGCAGGAAGTTCCTCTGCAGTAGCAGACTTATGTGAGGTTGATGGCAAGGCAAACGGGAACACACTCTCATCAAATGTGACATGTCTTGAGGTATAGATACGGCTCGTAGATCTATCAAGGCAGTAGTATGCGCTCTGTGTCTGAGAGTAGCCAAGGAAGACACACCTTTTGGATCTATCATCAAGTTTGTGAGCTGTATACGGACGAAGCCACGGGAAGCACAAACAGCCAAAAACTCTTAGCTTTTCATAGTTTGGCTTGGCACCAAAGAGAGTGTAGTATGGCGAGCGCATGTTCAGTAGAGGCGTTGGTAGTCGATTGATGAGATAGACTGCAGCAGAGAAGGCGTACGTCCAGTACTGCTTCGGTATGGATGCCGTAGAGAGTAGTGTGAGACCTGTCTCAACAATGTGGCGGTGCTTTCTCTCGGACATGCCATTATGTTGTGGTGTATGCGGTGGAGACGTAAGATGAGTGATGCCATGGTGTGCCAGGAAGTCACGTAAGGCAATGTACTCGCCCCCATTGTCAGAAAAGAGTGTGCCTATCTTGGTCTGAAACTTGTTCTCGACGAGTGCTTTGTAAGCAATGAAGACCTCTTTCACTTGTGATTTCTTTTTGAGGGGATAGAGCCAAGTGTATCTTGAGTAATGATCAACCAAAACAATGTAGTATTTATAGTTGTCGATCGATGTGATAGGAGAAGACCACACATCTGTAAAAATAAACTCAAGAGGACGATTGGAAGTAATAGTTGAGTGTGAAAAAGGCAAACGATGGCTCTTATTAATTAAACATTCAGAACAAGATAAGTGTTTTTGTTTGGTAGATGAAAGAGGTAAAGAAAACTGAGAAATAATAGTGTTTAAAACTGAAAAAGAAGGGTGGCCGAGCCGAGAATGCCACGAGAATAGAGAGGTTTTCGGATTTGATGCAGTAACCATGGCCTTTGCTTGTGACAGAGAGACAGGCCATTCATACAACTCATTTTTAGTCTTTCCTTGGAGCAAGGGGACACCCGTGCTGAGATCCTTCACCTGAAATGAAGCCGGGAAAAATTCAACCGAAACACCATTAGTATTGCATAAACGGTAGACTGATATCAGGTTCTTATCAATATTAGGAACACATAGAATTTTCTGTAAAGATAAATCACGAGTATGTGTTGGTATTAAAGAAGAACCCGTGTGGGAGATTGATAATTTCGAACCATCAGCAATGAGGACGTCATCATTGCCCTGATAAGGTTGATGCATCGAGAGGTTGTTGAGGTCTGAGGTAATATGGTGAGTAGCCCCCGAGTCAAGAAGCCAATTGGCTGCAGTGTATGGAGCATTCATCACCATGTTTGCTCGCGGTTGGTATGGTTGGAAGGGAGTGTTTTGTGGCTGATGCATGAGCGGCTGAAGGGTCTGGAACTGAGGGCAGCGTCTGGCACTGTGGCCCTGTGTGTTGCATATCTGACATTTGCCCAAGTAAGGTCTGAATGACCGCATCTCTGGTTTGTTCGAGGCAGGAGCAGGTTGTCTATTTGCCTCATTGTTGTAGTTGTTGTTGTTCCTCCTATTGTTGTAGTTGTTGTAGTTGCGGTTGCCGCTGTTGTGATGGCGATGTTGAACTGCATTCGCAGTGGTGGGAACGATCGCAGAGGGTGTTTCTTTGGCGTGTAGAAGCTTGGCTTCAAAGTTGAGCAGCCTCTCATGTATCTCCGTGATGCTGGGAGCAGTGTCTTTGCCTTCGATCTGGTCCACAACATTCTTGTACTCGTCAGGGAGCCCGCCGAGGATGATCTCCACTTGATCTTCATGATCATAGGGCTTACCAAGGATGGCAAGTTGATCCAGTTTGGTGACAACACCTTGGAGATACTCGTCAACGGTTTTGTCGCCTTTGGTGAAGAAACGCAGCTGATCACGAAGTTGTTTTATGTGTCCTCTACTTGGTTTCGCATATGTTTCAGAAAGCTTCTCCCAGATCTGAGCAGCCGTGGTGGAACGAGAGACCATAGGTTGAATCGACGGAGAGATCGCACCAAGGAGAGCACTGTAGATCAGTTTGTCCTGCCTTGTCCAGCGAACAAATTCAGGATTTTCAGAGGAGACATCATCGGCAGTGATTGTTGCGTCTGGAACGGTGGTTGTTGAATCGAGATGCTTGGAGAGTGCGTAACCATCAAGCAAGGCATGAACTTGAAGGCTCCACATGAGGTAATTGGTGCTGGTGAGCTTTGCAACATTAGACATGTTGAGATTGAGAAGAGTGTTTGAGTTGAGAGAGATGACTTCATTGGTATTTGTCGATGAACTCATTGTGGCGGCTAAGAGATTTGTTTGAAAAAGTTTTTAGGTTTGTAGGAGCGTAAGCTCTGATACCATGTAGATTATGGGAAAGATGATTTTATTATTAGATGAAGGAAACGTATATATACATGTACAGCAGAGAGATTAGGGTATACTAAGTACTAGTAATTACAAGAGAGGGTCCTAACTTAATGTATTTACATATATCTCTTATACATACAACATGAACCAACAAGATATACCTTATAAGCTTAGTTAGGATTAAGAGGTTTGAAGATTATAATGGGATTATTACAGTTGTGATGGGACCGTATTATATAAACTACGGAGAGCTGAATATTGTAAAGAATAAAATTGATAAAAGTATACCAAAGATTAAGAAAAAGGATGATACAACTGCAGAGGCGAGATATTATCTCTTTCCTTAACTCAAAATACGTCCCGTAGTGCGACGGTTTGATAACGTAATGAGTCCCAAGATACAACTGCAAAAATCTTCTGATTTGCGTCACTCTATCAGAAGCCTGGCGAAACTAGTTTTGTGTATACTCTCAGACTCAAAGAAAATATCAAAGAGAAAGAAGAGAGAAAAAAAATAATGTGAGGGATTTGTTTTTTCTATTCGTCTCTGAATGAGCCTTACACGTTTGATATTTAACTTCAAAAGTTAAAGCTACGTTACATATTATGGAGTCAACCAACGTTTATATTGTAGTGCAGTAATGGAAATTGATTCTCCATGACTCACTTACGTTGACAAAGTAATTATTGCTTTTTTGACCAAATCAATTCAAAGCCAATGAATTACTTTTGTGGGTTTGCATTTTTATGCTTTAATAAAACATAAAAGATTATCACTAATAAACTTTGAAAGAATAAGTTAATTGATATATTGTTCAATCAACAAATTCAAATCCAAATTCAAACCCAAATATCCAAAATAAAACATATGCTAAATTTAGCCAAATAAAATGCTTTATAAGCTTTTTATATATTTATTTTTGGACCTCCATTTTTCATTCAAAATAACTTGGGTTTTAACAATCAAATACACTAACTCATAGTGTTCATGGTGACGATTACATCGTGCCCAAATTCCAGTTTTTCCGACAGACGTCTCCGTCGAAAAATCCATCGGAAAATGATCCACACCACTTTGTCAAAAAACGAGTTCCAACAAGTTGAGGTATAGATATGGCTTGGGGGAACCTGGTGAACTACTTAAACAAGAAAACCTGTCAGTTTTTGTTTCTAACTTAAAGTTGTTTCACGTTTGACATAATCCTTTTAAAGTAACCCATTAAATAATTTAGAATGGGACTATCCAATACCAATCACTTACTGATAATTTAATCAAAGTATAATGGTTCAGGTCTTCATTTATTAAAACCATTCTTCTTTAGTGTCAAGTCCAAAGGGACTAAAGCCAAGATCTACACTATTTAGTTAAAAAAAAAAAGAAACAAGATCTACACTATTATATTGAACAAATATCTGAAATGGTTTTCTATGGGTTAAGCATGGACAACTCAGAGCTTCAAGGGTGAATCCTCTGTGATATGTCTCAAAGCACATGAAGTTAATAGCCTCAGGGAGCTCATTATACTTGAGATGATAGCATCATCTCTTGTTACTGATAATCTGCTAGTCCAAAACTATTCCTTTTTTCTTTTTACAATTTTTTTGGTTATAGTACAATTTACAATCACATATTTATGCAAGTAAAAACGCTGAAAAGGAATGAAGCATTCCTTTTCCAACGCAAAAAATACCAATAGCCAAAGAAATATATAAAAGAAAAAAGAAAGCAGAGTGCAAATAGAAGCAATATATATATGTTCATCAAATCATTTTGTTGTACTTGTATAGAAGTTCTGATGCAGCATCCCTTAGATCTTCGTACTGATAACATCCATCGAAGAAGTCAGCAAGCTTCATCAGTTCTTGATCTTCCATGTCATCCACAAACGGCTTAATGTGAACTCCATTATCAGGCTGCAAAGAGTAGGAGAAAGGATTATCATCAACTAGCAAAACACTCCCGAGGTCTCTCCTCGCCACCAACGATAAGTCTTTGGCATATCTCCCGTTCACTTCCGTGCATGAATCTCTATACAGCCGCTGCGAGATCACACGGTTCTTGTCAAGTTTATCCAAAACCTGCGAAGCATATTCAGGCAAACCGGCTGTGAAAACCGCCACTCGGTAATTCTTACCGATCCTGTCAAGAAACTCGGTAACTCCTGGTCGTTTCACCACATACATCGGTGTGACAACTCCTTCGATCTTTATCCTCAACATGAAGTCGACATTAACCCGGAGAGGTGGTTCCATGGACGAGTGCACCAATGTTTCATCGAGATCAAGAAAGATGGTCCTCTTCTTGTCATGGCGTTTTCTCAGAAGGTGCTGATGATGATGCTCGTGTTTCTTGATCTTTTTGTAGCCATGTTTCATGGTGGCTCGGCGGCTAGGAGTTGCGCTACCTTTGGTGGATAGACGGAAAAGCCTGGAGACGCAACGCAAGAGGCGGTTGTGGAATGTGAAGATTGACATGTTGAGGGCTGCTGCAACAGCAATAGCCGAACATCTGGATTGTTGACGTTGATGCAGGTTCCTCCTTCCATGTTTATGACATCCATGTGGTCTCTGGTTTGGTTTCTCTATAATTCCATGGCACACCATTTATCAAGAGAAGAGAGTTTAGAAATAGTGAGAATGATTCCTGATTTTTTTTGTTCTTGGAAACTTTGGAGAAATGGTGATATGTATATAAAAGCTCTAATGGTTTTAACTATTAACTTCCATGACATTGGCTTTGGAACTGAAAGGTACTTGATTTGGTATTAGTTTAGTTTGTTCAGGTTGTGATTAGAGGCTCTTGAGTTATTTATAGCAAAAATAACAGTTTTGGAAACCGACACATATCTGAGGTTTGATTGTGTCTCCATGTGTTTGTTCTCTCAATGGACAGCAATATGTAAATGTGAAGACAGTTGAGAAAAGTGTTTCAACTAAAAGAGGTTGAGAGATTTTCATGGGATTACAGTTGAAGTATCAATGCTTATTAATTTTGTGTTACATAAACTAAATTGGGCACTTTAATATATATCTTTATAAAATGAAATGAACATTGGTTTTCAGTTTTTTTCTCCTCTATGATATTAAATAAACATTTTAACACTCGTTTTTAAGAACATATCTTGAACCAAACTATATACTATAATATTTTACAATTTACTCAAAGAACTCTCAGGAGCTAAAGTAAACAGGAAGTGAGAATACCGTTTCAGAGTGTTAGAAAACATGATGTGCACCAACTATTGCTTCATCCTCATCATCATCATCATCATCTACTTCCGGTCCGATTTGAAGCCGGTATGTCTCTAAGTCGTGTTCTTGGGATGATGAGAGATCTGCAAAAAACCAACGCGAAAAGCAGTTCCGTAAAGAACAAGCTCATGCTGATCCAGACGAACAAAGTTCTCCGCCATTTCCAAACAACTCTTTTGAAGAAAGGAAGATCTGATTCAAGCGAGAGGGACGCGTCGTACAGCTCTGGAATACCTGCCCCTGGTCGAAACTCTGCACGTTGTTCGATCATCACCTTTAAGCAAGCGGTGG
Organism: Brassica rapa; assembly: GCF_000309985.2. Classification (NCBI taxonomy): domain Eukaryota; kingdom Viridiplantae; phylum Streptophyta; class Magnoliopsida; order Brassicales; family Brassicaceae; genus Brassica; species Brassica rapa. The sequence continues at coordinate 27,880,339 of NC_024803.2, forward strand.
GAGTATCCTTTTCCGCAAAGCCTTTCAACTTCAAGGTCAAGGTTTGGATCTCAGAGACGTATCCTGTGACCAACGGAACCACTTTGAAAAATGTCTGGACGAGACGGATAGGCTCGCTTCTGAATCTTAACATGCACGGACGCCTTATAGTATCAAGCATTTGACCATCCGCAGATAACAAATCCACCCGAACCTTCAAACACATAAGTCAATACCTAATGCAATACTTAGAATGTTACTAGATAACGTTAATAACCTGAAACATGCCGAGGTTTTTATTGTAATAGGACTCAGGCAACGTCAAGGAAAGAGTGATCTCTAGCTTGTGGCCACGAGGGATAGCTCGCAATCCCCTGATCTTCATCATCTCATTACTCTCCTTACAGCTTCCATCGCACGCAACACCAGCACATGACGTAATAGGCACAAACGCCTCAGGACTACTCTTGGTGTAATCGAAATTCAAAACCTCCTTGATCACAAACGGTCTATCGGCTACACGGGTTATCGCAAACCCACCAAGCACAAAAGCCAAAACCAAGAGTCCAAACAACAAAGCGCCTACATAAGCAGCTCTAAACAAACCCCATCCGAACTTGCAAGCAACGTTCACCGCACGTTTGGTATCTTTGAACCCACTCAGCTTAAGAGCTCGAAATAGAATTTCAGTAAAGACGGAAACTTGCGTGAGCAAGAATCGTCTGCCGAGCTTGAAAGTGGTGAAGGGGTCGAAAGGGAAGAGGAAGCAGCAGTTGAGCAAGAAAGGAGAAGACTTTACGAGGCTGCTCATCAGTTTGAATTGAAATCCGATTGCTTTGAACACTAGCCCGAGGAGAGACCCATCTGTTGAGAGCTTCTTCTTCGGTGGTGGTGGTGGTGGAGATACTGCATCGCTCACGGTGGATTCTCCACTTTCCTGAACCGGGTCAACCCGACCCGAATCGGTTACAACTCCATTCATATCCATAATCACAACCAAGTCGGTCTCTTTCTCTGTTGAATCAATCGCCTCGCTGTCTATCTCGCTTGCGAGCTCTTCGTAGGTGGGTTTCGAAAACCCATTGGAAGAGGAGGAGGAGGAGGAGGAAGAAGAAGACGAGTCCGTTTCTGCATCGGAGCAAATGAACTTGCGGCGGGGTGCCGACCTTCGTCGACGGAGACCCAAGGCGGAGGGTTTACGGAGGGGGTAGCGACGGGTCATTGGGATGCAATTCGTCTGAGGCGCCGAGGAATGGATCGAAGGAGTGGTGCATCGATGGTTTAAGTTAGAAGAAGAGGATGATGGGGAAGGTGACGGGTTTCAAGGTCTCGGTGCCGATAAGCATGATACTTGACAAATGGCATGACCCAACTATATTTCTTTTTCTTTTTTTTTTTGTTTTTTTTTTCTAATCGGCGGGATCCTAACCGAGCGGGCCATCAAACCGGATTATCTGATAACCGGATATTAATGGTTCAGCTCGGTTTGATTTAGGTTTAGTTACGAACTGATCTTTATAAACTTAGTTTTATTCGTTTTCTTTGCAGTTCGGTGGCGCCACAAATTATACCGGATATCAACCTTTTGTTTTTTTTTTCTTTTTTTTTGACATCGTATCAACCTTTTGTTTCAAAATAAAAACTAAATAATGATCCGTCCTTAAAAGCTATGGAAATATTTTTGTAACAAAATCTAATTTGTAATATCATTGGATTTTAACATTTTTTTGATAAGTAATGTTTTAACATTTTTATTTTAGCATATTTGAAAATATATAATTATATTATTTTATATTTATATTAAATAGAACAATATTTAAAATATTATTTGGTTTTACTTTTAATTATTTCAACTTGTTTCACTACGATTAATAAAATCTATGGTATTTGTTTGATTAAATTTGTGATATATATTTTTTTGATAAATTTTTAGTTATAAAACTTACTTGATTTTAATTTATTGTCTCTAACCAAGTATAATATCACATATATAGTTATATGTTTTTAAAAATAAAAAAATTTAGGGTATGAATGGTGACCAGGGAACGGTGAGGAATAATGCATTCTCTAACGTTCCTAAAAGAAATCATCATTCACAAGGAATAATAATTCCTTCTCATTCCCTTTCATTCACTTTTTTGTAGAGAATTTAAGAACAAAAATATTCCTTGTTAAATTTGATAAGGAACAACCATTCCTTTTCATTCCTGATATTTTGTTCTCGTACATTCCTTTTTTATTCGTTCCTCTTGATTCCCAAATGGTCATCAGTCAGACCCTTAGGGTGTGACTGGTGACCAAGAAAATGAGAAGAAACACTATGTTCTTTAATATTCCTTAAACTTTTTACCATTCATGAGGAATAAGTTTACCTTTTCATTCTCCGTCATTCCTTTGTTTGTAGAGAATTATAGAACAAATCAATTCCTCATTAATTTTGATAAAGAACCATCATTTTTCATCATTCCTAAAATTTTATTCCTACTCATTCTTTTCATATCCGTTCTTATTGTTCCTATGATGGTTACCAGTCACATATGTTCTCGCATATTAATTTAATTAATTTCATACTAAATGATTGTTTTGTAGTATATAAACCTGCAAAAATAGTTACACTTATTTTCAACTTTTTATAAATTATTTAAGTAGTTTTTAATCAAATAGTTTAATAGAAGATAAATAAAAAATTATTAAAAAGGTATGACCTAATGTTTCATATATTGTTTGGAAATACGGTTAGTTATTGTGCTGTTTGGAAACACATTTAGTTCTATAATCTTATTTTCTAGAAGAATGTATTTAACTATGTAATAAAAATGTCTATTTAATTTAAAAAATTACAAAAAAAAAAGTTGGGTCCATGAGAATGATTCTGTTTTAATAAGTAAGATTTATAAACTTATGTACAACAAATTATACCAGAAACATATAAAAATGTTAAATCAAAAGATGAATACACAAAATTAACCAACATTTATTTAAATTTAACTGAATTTCATTTTAAGTTGTTTTTTGGAAACTTTTGTTTAATTTTGTATAGATTTAAAATTTGGAATATTTGATAACAGAACCAAGGTTTAACTCGGTAGTAAAGAATGTCGAACTCAATTTATCTGATTAGCCGAATAAACCAAATCGATTAATCCGAATGAACCGAAGTGACATTCCTAGTTTCCAACATGAAAATCCGCTGGAACTATTTTACTCCCTCAGTTTCAGTTTATTTGTCGTTGTAGAGAAAAAAAATTATTTCAAAATAAATATCGTTTTACAATTTCAATACAAAATTTATTGACTTTATATCTTCTAATATATTTTTCCATTGGTTGAAATATTATTAAGTATATTGGTAATAATATTTTTATTTAGTAAATATAAAAATTATTATTTTTAATTAGTGTGCACAAGTATAAAACGACAACTAAAATGAATGGGCGAAGTATATTGTGCACAAGTCTAAAACGGCAACTAAAATGAAACGGGTGGAGTATATCCTACCTAAACTATTTTATATTTGGCCATTTACTAGAGGAATGAGTTTTAGTTATATCCTAGCTGAACTATTTTGTACTGTATTTCGCCAATTACAACATCAATTAAAGTTATATCCTAGTTGAACTATTTTATATTTGGCCAATTAGAACATCGATTAAAGTTTAAACCATTAGTCACTGTCACACTTAATGAATTTTAATTGGTCTACTTCCATTAAGAACATAAAATGGTGTCTTTCCTATTTTTGGATTTTGTTTTTGCGCGACTATTGTGGTCATCTCGTCAATAACACACACAGAGACCATGGGAGACCATTCAACTTTTATAGGGTCACTGCTTTTTCGCTTTGTGGGGATTGTACCATTCTTTTTCTTCTTTCTTCTCCGTAATTTCAAATCTGACAATAATTTATGGTTGTAAGAATAAAGATTTGTAAAAAGAGAAAAACCAGAAAAAAACGAAGGGACGAAAAAACACTGTTTGTATGTAGTTTTTTTTTCATAATTCGACAAAGAAAACACTAATCATCATCACACTTACCCAAACTAACCCAGACGTTTCAGATCTTCCACACGATTTTTATCGTTTTTGATGGGACTCTGATTTTACGTAGTCTCTCGTCTGCATTTTCTTAAGAGATTTTGGGTTGCATCGCTTCTGCATGAAATGTTTGCCGATAAGAAAAACAAGAAGGGTGTTAATATCTTTGCATTTTCTGTTTTTGCCATCTTTTGCTTCAAGTTTTACAGTGTAAATGCTGTCAAGTTACCAAAGAGTGAAGGTTAGTTTACGTTATTTCCCTTTCATATTTGTATAGTTTTTTTTTCCTTCTGGATTCTGTGTTTACAGATTTTTTGCAAAGTTTTATTTGATAAATTTTCTTGATTTCCATTATTTGCTTCAATTCCGTTGAACATGAGTTTTTTTTCTGATTGCTTACCATAGTTTTTTCTAATGGTGACGTTGTTGAAGTAGCTAATCCGAAATCTCCAGGCATTGATTAGGTCACTTTGACCGTTGAGTTAAACTCTTAGTTATGTTTTTCATACGACGATAGTAACATGTAAAACGGTAATTTCTTCAAAAATCATTTAAATTGTTGGATAGATGGATCATCATATATGTTTTTTGGTTCTAGGTTAGAAAAAGGTTTAGATAAATTGTTTATCTTGCTTTTATTAATGTTCTACTCTTTGTTGTGGCCAAAAGTATAATCTTTGTTTTTTGCTCAAGTAACTGCACTCATGTATTATGCTGTGTGTTTGCTTCTGTGATTTAGTGGATGCTCTGCAGCAAATCGCCAAAACGCTGGGCTCTAAGTTCTGGAAATTTGATGCTGAAAATTGTAAAGTCGAAACAGTGGGGCTAACAGAGACTCCTCCTCCGACAGCTAAGCAAGAAATAGAATGCGAATGTAGTCCTACTAACGAAACTGATTGTCATATTATCAAAGTGTAAGAATACTCAGTCACTCTTCATAACTTTCTTTCTTTTTTGGGGTCTGTACATATGCATAACGTCTGAATATGGTATGTGACCTTGTCTTAAAATGGCTATTTGACTTGTTCTTTAGTGCATTCAAGGATCATAATCTTCCAGGAACTCTTCCACCTGAAATACAAAAACTTCCCTACCTCCAGGAGATGTAAGTGTTTTCATAAAAGTACCTCAACCTTACTTTACCAATTCTTAGTAAGCTGAAAATTTTGACCACCGTTTCTTGATATACATTAGAGACTTCGCCTACAACTACCTCAATGGGACAATACCACTGGAATGGACTATGACAAATTTAACAACTATGTAAGAATATTCCTTCTTAATGTTTTAGCTTTATGTGTCTAAATTCTCTTGTAACAGTTGTAGAATGTCTCTGCATGCAGCTCTCTTCTTGTAAATCGGTTGTCAGGGCCAATTCCAAAGGAGGTCGGAGACATGACTTCACTAACTTCCTTGTAAGTTTCGAGCATTGGTCAACCTTCTTTGTCCTGGAACATTTGTTTGGTTACATTATTTTTGTATTTCTTGTTCAGAGATCTAGAGTCAAATGCATTTACTGGAACCATTCCTGAGGAGCTAGGCAACTTAGCCAACTTGGAAAAACTGTGAGAGTTTCTTTGATTCCCTTCCCGTTTCTTACGAAGATGTTATTTTGTCTGAAAGATGAGATGTTTCTTGGGGTTTCACAGGTTACTTTCCTCCAACAAATTGACGGGTGGTTTGCCAGATTCATTAGCTAAACTAGAGAAGTTGGAAGATTTGTAAAACTTTTGTTCTGTTTTCTCCTAACTTAACTTCTTATATAATGTTGGTCTCCTCCTTTGTTCATATGCCTGTTTGGTTTTTGCACCATGCAGCAGGATTAATGATCTCCAACTCACTGGAAGGATACCTAGTTACATACAAAATTGGAAGGGACTCAAGAGACTGTAAGATCCTTCTTTTGAACTCTTCTTTCTTGTTCTTAGCTTAGCACTCAATGATGTTAATCCTTTTTAATATGCTGTAGTGAAATGATTGCATCTGGTCTTACCGGTCCAATCCCATCGGTCATCTCAACTTTCGACAAAATGAAAAATCTGTTAGTAAACACAACTCTTTTGATGTTCTCCACAAACTTAGTTAATGCAAACAAGCAATTCTTACAGTGACCTAAATTTTTTATCAGGAGGATCACTGATATAGGAGGACCAGTCCAACCATTCCCTTCCTTAAAGAACTCAACAGAGTTCTCTAAGCTGTAAGTTATATTCCTTCTCGAAGCTGTTTTATTCCATTCATCTCTTGAGTTTTGTTTATACTACATTGTAGGATACTGAAGAACTGTAACATTGCTGGACAAATACCTACCTATCTTTCATCATTGAAAAATCTGGAGACATTGTAAGCATGCCGTCCGACATTTTTATCAAGTCTCATTTAGGCTTGTACATATAAACAGTGATAGAAGTGATGAGTTCATTGTATGTTTTGTTGATAGGGACTTGAGTTTTAACAAGTTGGCTGGGACAATTCCCGCGTTTGCGCAGGCAGAAGATCTACGGTTTATGTGAGTGAAAAGAATCTGTTGTCACATACTTTTAATGTTCTACCTTACTTTGAGTTGATTTAATCTTATTTTTGTTTGCAGAATGTTGACTGGAAACAAGCTCGAGGGAGAGGCTCCAGATGGATTACTAAGAGATGGAATCACTGTGTATGTATATTTATTCAGTTTTCTAAATTGCTTTCTCAGAAGAATATGAATCCATTTTGATGCCGATTCACTTTGTTGCTGCAGAGATCTTTCTTATAATAACCTCAAGTGGCAAAGTCCTGAAAGTAGTTCTTGTCGACCACACATGTGAGGATACCGTCATGTTTTCTTCTTCGGTTAACGTCATTGGAATTTTAACTAATTTTATTGTGTTTAGGAATCTGAATCTAAACTTGTTTCAGAGTACTTCCACAAAAAAATCGTAAGGTTCTTTCTTTTGATCATCTTTAGCATCTAGATGCAGTTGAAATTATTTGAACATTTCCAAAAAAAAAAAACATTCCACAATTGATGTTTTTGTAGGAGCAAGTTTCTGCCATGCATCAAAGATTTTGTATGTCCTAAATGTAAGTACACTTGCCTACTTAAAAAAGCTAGTGATGGTAGCTCGTCTAACAAAAGTCTCTTATTATATAATACAACATATTGATATAGAAAGTTGACTCGTTTGTTCTCTCTCATTTATGCAAATTTTGTTTTATCTGGTAGATTATAGCTGCCTCAATATAAACTGTGGTGGAAACGATGTAACAGTAGAAGCAAACAATAGCAAAATAATATATGAAGGAGATGGAGAAGTTGAAGGTGGTGCTGCTAAGTACTATCTGAATCCTGAGTCTTACTGGGGATTCAGCAGCACAGGGGACTACATGGACGACAACAATTTCCAAAACACAAGATTCACCATGTTTGTCCCCACATCTAACCTGTCTGAACGGTACAAAACCGCACGAATAGCTCCAACATCTCTCACTTACTTCCATGCCTGCTTGGAAAATGGAAAATACACTGTGAACCTAGACTTCGCTGAGATGAGATTCACCAATGATGATACTTATAGCCATCTTGGAAGGCGTATTTTCGACATCTATATTCAGGTTAGTTTTTGCCCTCAACTGTTGAAATTGAATTCACTAAGTTGCAAGGCCAGTTTCGAGCATAACCGGGTGAAACAGTCGTCTTAACCCCCAAGTTTTAGAAAGCTATTGACCTCCAAATTGTCAAAATGTTCTTTTTATTAAAATTAACATAAAAATTGTTTAAGGCTCCGTAAATCTCAGATCCGGTATGTTTTTAAGCCTTTCTTTTTTTGGCAGGAGAAACTTGTTTTAAAAGACTTTAACATCATGGCTGAAGCAAAGGAAGCTCAAAAACCTATAACCAAATCATTTACTGTTGATGTGACTAACCATTTTTTAGCTATCCGGTTGGGTTGGGCCGGTAAAGGAACCACCAGGATTCCAGAAAGAGGAGTTTATGGTCCTATCATATCGGCTATTTCCATACTTTCAGGTAGCTTTCTTTTATAGTACAAACCAGTTATGATCACTACAGTAGTTTCTATTAATAGTAACACCTTCAATGTACAGATTCTAAGCCGTGCGCACTCGCTGGAAGTGGAATGAGCACTGGAGCATCTGTTGGACTTGGAATTGGAGTCGCATGTCTTATTATCTTTCTACTAGGAGTTCTTTGGTTTTGTGGCTGCCTTCCATGTTTCGGGCGACGAAAAGGTGATCATTGCCTCTTTTAGCATTCTCTTTTGCTTTTGATATGGACTTGATAACATAGACCAGTCTGCTTATTATGAATATGAAGTAGCTAACTTGCATCTTAGCCACAAGAAAGTGTTTCTTTGTTTATTGAGTATGAGTTTTTCCCACAGATCCTAATGAAGAAGAGTTGCCATCTGGAACTTTTACGTTACGGCAAATCAAAGCCGCTACTAATGACTTCAGTCCAGCTAACAAGATTGGAGAAGGTGGTTTTGGTCCTGTCTTTAAGGTAAAGAATGATTCTTGTTCTTTGAAGAGTGCAGTGCATGCATGCTGATAGTAGAGTTTCATTGTGCAGGGTGTGTTATCAGATGGAAGAGTTGTAGCAGTTAAGCAGCTCTCATCTAAATCAAGACAAGGGAACAGAGAGTTTCTAAACGAGATAGGTGCAATATCTTGTCTTCAACATCCAAATCTTGTCAAACTTCATGGCTTCTGCGTCGAGCGGGCTCAGATGTTGCTTGTGTATGAATGCATGGAGAACAACAGTTTAGCTCAAGCGTTATTCAGTGAGTGTTTTTTTTTTGTTTCCACCAAAATGGCTAAGTTGAAAGCTTCTCAGCTCTAAAACAAAATGTGTCCTTTTTTTTTTTGGTAATGTTTTAGGTCCAAAAGATAAACAGATTCCAATGGACTGGACTACGAGGTTTAACATTTGCTGTGGGGTTGCAAAAGGTCTCGCGTTTCTCCATGAGGAATCACCGTTGAAGTTTGTGCACAGAGACATCAAGGCCACTAATATATTACTGGACAAAGACTTAACTCCCAAGATATCTGACTTTGGATTGGCTAGGCTAGATGAAGAGGAGAATACACACGTTAGCACCAAAGTCGCTGGGACTATGTAAGAGGCTCTCTTTTTGCTTCTTTATAGTTATGGTTTGTTTGCTAACCATAGGAAACTCTATGCAGAGGATACATGGCACCAGAATACGCACTTTGGGGTTACTTATCTTTCAAAGCAGATGTCTACAGCTACGGTGTTTTGGTTCTAGAGATCGTCGCTGGCATTAACAACAGTAGTTTTATGGCGGCAGGAGATGAAGTCTGCCTCTTGGAATGGGTAATTATAATCTGATTCCAAGTTTTCAGTTGCTGAGCTGTTTTCTTGATAAACCTTTTTGATGTAAATTTGCAGGCTACTCAGTGTGAAGAGTCAGGACACTTGATGCAAGTTGTGGATGAGAGATTGAGACCTGAAGTCAACAAAAAGGAAGCAGAGGCTGTAATAAAAGTGGCTCTCGTGTGCACGAACGCTTCTCCGACAGATCGTCCTATAATGTCAGAGGTCGTTGCAATGCTCGAAGGTTTCTATCCAGTGCCTGATTCAACCCCTGGAACAAGCAAGAAATCAGGGGATATAAGGTTTAAGGCGTTCAAAGATGTAAGGAAAGGCATGGATAACGACAGTAAGACGCAGTGTTCTGTTAACAGTTATCCTTCTTCTTCTTTTTCTTCCACTAATAATGTGGATACTAATGTGGCTGGACAAGAAACAAAGCAAGAAGAGCCAAGGAGCTGATCATGAGGTTTATAGTTCCTGTTCTTTCTCTTTTTTTCTTTTTTCTTTTTTAATTATCTGACTGTTAATTTGTAATATGTTTTGGAAGCCTATTACACAACTAGAGTCCATTTACTGTAACTTTTTTTTTCTTGCATCATATTAATTGTTGATTAGTTAGGGACTGAGTGTTTGTGGAAAACCAAAACTCAGAATGTAATGAAATCAGTTATCTTTTGCAGTCATACTTTTGAAGCCTTTCAGTTCTACATCATGAAAAGATTTCCTTGTCTTTTATGTTAGCATCTATTGAAGCTTGATTAGCTATCTTGAGGACATTCAAAAAATTAAAAGATATGAAATGACCAGTGATGTTTCTCAGTCACACTTTTGAAGCCTCTAAATCTAATCCAAAGTGTTCCCATGTAATTGGTATGTTCTAGTTTGAATGATTTGTGCTACAAACTTATGTCAGATATTTTAAATTGTCATTATCAATAATCAAGAGCAACAGAACAAAGAATATTCTTCAAATATTTTTTTTCTACATACGAAAGTTAGAAAAAAACTAAGAAATGTACATCGAATATATACGCTCATTCCAGATATTTGTTTACAAAACGCTTTTCACTATAACATTCAAAAAAATATGTTTATGGTATTGGAATGCGCCATTTACATAACCTATAAAGAAAAAAAAAATCATGTTTAGCATTTTTAGAGGAAAACTACATCACTATATTCTTGTTCTCATGTTATAATTTTTATCTCATTAATTTTCTATAATTAGTTATTCCTTAAAAATGCTAGATCGTTTTTGTGTTTGGATACATATCTATACATTAAGGAAGTTCATAGAAAGCAATATTAAAAAAATTCAAAATAATGTTTAGAAACAATCCTAAAATCGTATATTCTGGAAATTAGTATTGAATTCTATTATTTCTTTTGTGATCATATAGTCCACATTTTATAAAGATAATATCGGTTTATAAACCAACTCGGCAAAAATGTTGGAATATACCACAGTAATCGAATTTCTTGGTATATTTTCCAAAACCACGTTTTGTAAACAATAATTTATAACCTAGATTTGAGAATATTCAATAAATTTAAAATTAGATTTGATTATACATATATATATATATGCTATTTATAAATCGTTTTGTTAAGTATTAAATTGAAAGATTGCAATCTTTTAAATTGGCTAAATATTAGGTAATTTAATATAATACATATGATTTATAAGGAAACTCATATTCATCATGCTTTTGTAAATTTATTTATTAAAATTAATTATATTTATGAGTGAAAAAATGACATTAGATGTAAATATAATGAAAATTTAAGGGCATAATCCAAAAATTTTAAAATAGGATCTTGTTTAAATAGTATAGATATAAGTGAGTAAACTCACTCGTTTATATGAAACTAGTAACAAGAAGAAAGAAACATATAAAATCACTCTCTCCCTTTTCTTGTTGTTGCTCTTCGTCTTTCGTACAAAAGTCAATATATATAATATTATTATAAGGATTTTTAATGATTTAAACATCTAACTATTTTTAAATCGGATAAAAAACCTCCAACTAAACTTTTATGTTTTTAAACCCTCAATTATTCAACTGTTAACAAAGTCGTCACATACTCGTTAAATTGAAACGCATCGTTTCATATAATCACAGAAACGACACAAAATCCTTACAATCAACGAGTATTTTAGTGATTTATATCTCCAACTATTTTTAAATCGGATGAAAAACCTTCAACTAAAACTTTGTATTTTTAAACCCTCAACTATCAAATATGTAATGCCTTTAACCCTCCATAAACCAAATCATCTTTTTTGAACAGGACCCATTAAATTGGAACGCAATGTTTCATTTAATGACATAAACAACACGAAAGTCTTAATTTTTTCTCATGTTGTTTCTAATACTATTTTTTTTTCTCAAGTTCATTTATTTATCAAAAAGGTGAATTTTGGAATGTTAAGTAATCTAGGTGATTCATCTCTTCACATTAAAAATTTTACCTAAAATTTATTAAAAAGGTGGTAGGAGAGAAAAACAATTAGGATTAGAAACAAGAGAGCTTTTTAACTTATATTATCTTCGATGGTTCTTGAAAAAGAAGAAATCTATTTTTTTATTTAGGAATGAATTGTGATTCTCCATGCCCATTGATAAAGGGAGTTTTAAGCATCTTGTGCCGTTTTTATGATTAAATAAAATATTGTGTTTCAATTTAACGGATCCCAATTCAACAAAATAACTTTATTTACGGAGGGTTAAAAACATTAAAGCTTTAATAGTTGAAGGTTTAAAAACATAAAGTTTTGGTTGAAGGTTTTCTATCTGATTCAAAAATAGTTGGAGATTTAAATCACTAAAATATATGTTGATTGTAAGCATCTCGTGTCGTTTCTGTGATTATACAAATCTCTGAATTTTAATTTAACGGATCTCCGTTCAGAAAATATGATTTTGTTAACGGAGGGTTAACGGCATTAACGGTTTAATAATTGAGGATTTAAAAATATAAAATTTTAGTTGGAAAGTTTTCATTTCGATTTAAAGTTAGTTGGAGGTTTAAATCATTAAAAACTCTTATTATAATAAATATAAATATATGTCTTCACCTAATACACAAAATTATTTAATTAATTATTTTACTGTCAACTTTTTCTATAAAATTTATATGTATTTGCTCTATGAAATCTTGATTTTTTAAAATTTATTTATTAAAAAATTATAGAGCAGTCCAATTAAAAATTAGATTTTACAGGATAGTCCAATAATTTTATGGAGTGTTTGGATTCAGAAAAAATATTGATCCGGACAGAACATAAATACCACAAAATTTAAAGATATTTTGTATTGGTTTTTCTTTTTTATTCTCTCTCTGAGTTTAATTTGGTTAGCTTCAACTGCACACGCAAGAATAGTTGATCAACGTTTAAACAGATCACAATTACAATTACAGTTTTGTTTCCTTTAAAGAATCCTTGTCAGATTAAATATAGCGACGAAAACACATAAAGGGGATACGAAACATGTGACATTCATGAATCTGTAAGTATTCGCATTGGCAACTTGCACAATAATATTCAACCCATAATTCAATCTTTAACTTTTAGTCAAAATAATGTATGGTACGGGCTACTGGCCGACGCACTAAGAAGTCCCCGAGAAATTATATAATAGACCCATTTTAAAAAATATATAATTGACGTCTATTTCATCTCTTCTTACTATTGTGACTAACCAAACAAGTTTACACACAAAACTCTCAATATATTCTAATCTTTCTCGATGACGTGGATCGTCTTCTCGGCTCTCTTGTTCTTCACCATCATCACAAGCTTATCCGTGATTCAAACAACCTCCACTTCACCAGCTCTCCATCCAGATGAATGTAATTAAATCATATAATCTTAACTTTTTATAATATCAGAGGTCAACCAACATCCATAACTTTTTCGTATATAATATACTCAATAATCTGTGCAGTGAATGCGCTTGAGAAGATAGCTACTACACTTGGTATAAAGAGAGTGAACCTAAGTCATGAAGACCCATGTAGTTCCGGAACTCTAATGATAACACAACAAGTTGATTTTGCTTGGAATCCGGAGGTGAACAACACCATTGCTTGTAATTGTAGCTTTAACAACAACACGACATGTCATATTACAGAATTGTGAGTGTTGTTTTTCATTTACTTCTTCTTCTTCTTTTTTTCTCTTATCTATTAAATTTTTCTTTACTTGCATTAATTTCGACAAATACAGAGTTCTCAGGAATTTTACTCTCGAGGGGAAACTTCCACCTGACTTGGCCAAGCTTCGATATCTCCAGTCAATGTAAGTTCTACCACGCACAAGTTTTAATAAAATCGATGACTAGTCCAAGGTTTGATACATTTAACAAACACTTTTTTGGAGCTAAAAGTAGAAGTAAAGAGGGAAACAGAGATGTTAAAAGGTCTTATATGCGATAGGATTAAAGAGAGACTTGTTGGATGTGTCACACTTACAGTTTAGAGACGAACTGCAAAGAGAACCACCATAAGAAGAGTTTTGTTTTTCTCTTATTTGCAGCGACTTATCCGCAAACTACCTTACTGGCACGATTCCAGTGGAGTGGGCTTCAATGTCACACCTCATTCTCATGTTAGCTTCCTCCCTCTCTGAATATGCTTCATCTTCATGATTTACTAGTAACTTTGAATATCCTCGCAGCTCGCTCTCCGGGAATAGTTTGTCTGGGAGTTTACCAACTTGGTTGCAAAACTTGAAGAATCTGAAGTTCCTGTACGTCTCTATAGTTTTCCCACTTATGTGCCTTTTCATCTGAACTGATATTGCGCTGACGTGTTGAAATTTTCAGAGGGCTTGAAGGAAACCAGTTCTCTGGTCCCATTCCTGATGAAATTGGTAACTTGACCAACCTTGAACGATTGTAAGACAATCTTTGGCTTTCTAGGCATCTAATCAGTTTTGTTATTTTGCACCCAAATCTTTGATTTTATGAAAAAAATGTGTAAAGAGTTTGATCGTTTCTAAATCTTGGTATTGCAGGTATCTTTCATCCAATCAATTTACAGGAAGCTTACCTATCACTCTCGCTAAACTAGTAAACCTGGAGCGGTTGTAAGTTGTTGCTATCCTTTGAAATTAAAAAAATTCAAAAGCTTTTTGCCTCTTTTGTAAAAGTTGTTTTATGACCACCTAGATAGAACTGAAACGTATTTAAACCATTTTTTTTTGCTGAGCACATTTTATATACAAGCTTTTTTACTTCGTACTAGTATGTGTAGTTTGGTTGTGAAATTGATCTTGACACTTTCTAAACGTTTACTTAGTTACATGTGTGGAAAGATAGTCCAGAAAACCTATAAAAATAGTTTTTGAATCTCTAAACTAGTTGGTCTTTTTTATTTTGTAGTTGGATATGTGACAATAACTTTAGTGGAACTTTCCCAGCATATATGGGCAACTGGTCTCAGCTTAAAAGGCTGTACGTAAGCTTGGATCACTTGCTAATTTAAAGTCTCCCTATATTGTTTGTGCTTATGAACAGTCTAACCTGTATCATTTGTGGTCAGCAGATATCTATACGCGAGTGGACTAAAAGGACCTATTCCTGATGCAGTGGCCAGCCTAGAAAATCTTACTGATCTGTAAATTGACTTATCTCTAAATAGATTAGCTAGAGGACAACATAAACAACATTCATGTTTTAAGCTATATTCACACATTCATATGGGCAGGAGAATTAGTGACACGACAGGAATAGACTCATTTCCAATCCTATCCAGCAAAGTCATCGACACCCTGTACTTATTTTTTTTCCACTGAATCTCAAGGTTTTTTCTGTTTTCATTTTTATCCCAACATTTCAAACTAATAATGTCTCCTTTCCTGTTCCAGGATTTTGAGGAATTTGAATTTGTCTGGTCCAATTCCTTCTTACATCTGGAGCTTGCCAATCCTAAAGAGATTGTGAGTTCTTTCTAATGTTATGGGGAAAGAGTTTAGAGCGTGAGAGTTTGTATGCAAGTATGAAAGGATCTTATACAACTTGTCTTATGCAGAGATTTATCGTTTAACAAGCTGACTGGTGAAGTGCAAGATATACATAAAGCACCAAAATTTACGTAAGTAGTTACAATCCATGTTGGATATTTTAATCCGAGAGTCAGATTTATTGGTTGACTTTCAGCTACCTGGCTGGCAACATGCTTACCGGAAACTTTGAATCTGCCTTCTTCTTCAACAACAAACCTAATATGTATGTTTCCTCCTACCTGCATGGCTTGAGAAAGTTGCAATTATCCCAACTAATATTCTTGTGTTTTAAAAAAAAATAATTTGGGGAGTTTTCACAGCGATCTTTCTTACAACAATTTAACGTGGTCGTCGAGCTGTCATAATAAAAGGTATCAACATGAAATGGAACATTTTTTATATATCTAATATAGTACATCCTGCTCATTTTGAAGTTTTTGTTGATGAATCAGTAACATTAACACATACCGGAGCTCAAACTGGAAGAACAATTTGTAAGAACAAGAATGGTTTAAATTCTTGTATTTCTTGCTTTTGTATACAGCAAAGAACATGTTTCAATGTTTGTGCTTATATGATATAGCTTAATATTCTGATCTCTTTCTCATACAGAACTGGTCTTCTTCCATGCGCTGGTCCAATCACCTGCAAGAGCTGTTAGTACATATTGAGCTTAATATAGACACTTTTTGAGTTTTTTCACTTTCTATTAATGGTTGATATACTCATATTTTTTCTTATTGTAGATCAGAGATCACTACATATAAATTGCGGTGGAGGAACTGTACAGATTACAAACTCCTCTCGTAGAATCACCTATCAAGCTGATAACAATAAGGTCTTGGCGGCAACAAATCTTCACATGGAAGGATGGGGAATCAGCAACACAGGTGACTTTACCGACGATACAAGTGATGATGACACGTTTATCATTTCAACTAGTTTAAGAATATCTGGAGGTTCTCCTGATATATATAAGACCGCACGTCGATCTGCACTCTCTCTAGTTTATTATGCGTTTTGTTTGGAAAATGGAGCATACAATGTGAAACTCCATTTTATGGAAATCCAGTTTTCAGACAAAGAAGTATACAGTCGTATAGGCAGACGCATATTTGATGTTTATGTTCAGGTAAAGCGTCACTACTTGTTACACGTAAGAATATATATGTTTTCAATCATGCATGGAAGATTGAAGTGTTTTGTCCTTTCTCTAGGGAGAACTGTTCTTGAAGGATTTTAACATTAAAGATGAGGCTAATGGGACTCTGAATCCTGTTGTAAAAGAATTGAAGGCTGTTAATGTGACTGATCATATGTTAGAGATTCGGTTGTATTGGGCGGGTAAAGGGACAACTTTCATCCCCAACCGAGGATACTATGGTCCTCTTATCTCTGCTATCTCCTTGTGTCACAGTAAGTATTCCCTTTCGTGGCTTTCTTCAGATTGAGTTTCGTCACCTTCATCTTCTTGACACTGATTCTAATGATAATTTTTCATCTTTCAAAATTTCAGGTCATGATCCACTATGTGGAGGTTCTAAGACAAAACAAAAACTACTTTGTTAAAAATGTATTTTGTCTGGTTGGTTTATATATGATGCAAGTGTATATATTTACACTTTTAATGTATCATTTGCAGCGGAGAAAATAAAACATCACATTAATTATCCTCTAGTTTTGGGGGCAACGGGTGCGTTTGTAACAACCACACTCTTGGCTTTGGGAATATATGCTTGGAGGAGACGCAGGGAAGACAAGATTACGAGAGAAAGAGGTACCAAAGTCCACATAATATGAACCCTTTAGCCATATATGCTCAAATCAGTACTAATGATTTATCTTTTGGACCTGAGCACATAGATTTGAGATCCGAGAGTCTGCAAACGGTTTGCTATACTTGGAAGCAACTGAAAGCTGCAACAAACAATTTTGACCAAGCCAACAAACTTGGAGAAGGAGGTTTCGGAGCTGTATTCAAAGTATGCTAATTTATATGCCAATATCTGAGAATGTAAGGCTGTTATTTGGTTTCTGATATGAGCATGTTAATGCAGGGACAGCTGCCGGATGGAACTATCATAGCAGTGAAGCAGCTTTCTTCCAAGTCACACCAAGGAAACCGTGAGTTTGTGAATGAGATAGGAATGATCTCAGGTCTGAATCATCCAAACCTTGTCAAGCTTTATGGATGTTGTGTTGAGAAGAATCAGTTGTTACTCGTCTATGAGTACATGCAAAATAACTCACTTGCTCTTGTGCTGCATGGTAAGTACCAATCATTCAGCTTTTCTTCTTGTTTTTTCAAGTGTATAGAACACATCATTTCTCTTTGGTTTAAATATATTTCCAGAAAAGAGCTCCCTGAAACTGGATTGGGTAGCAAGGAAAAAAATATGTGTTGGAATTGCAAAAGGCCTTGAGTTCCTCCATGAGGGATCGATGATCCGGATGGTTCACCGTGACATAAAAACCAGCAACGTGCTTCTAGATGCCGACCTTAATGCAAAGATATCGGACTTTGGATTGGCTAGGCTCCATCAAGAAGAAAACACTCACATTAGTACCAAAGTCGCTGGAACCATGTAAGTTTAGAACATAAAACTAAAACAAAAAGCTGCACCATTAGCTCAGTGTTGGTATATCTTGTAATGCAGGGGATATATGGCTCCAGAATATGTACTATGGGGTCAGTTAACAGAGAAAGTAGACGTGTATAGCTTTGGGGTTGTGGTAATGGAGATTGTTAGTGGACAGAGTAATACTAAACACAAGGGAAGTGATGATGATGAAGTCTCCCTTATCAATTGGGTAAAATCTTGGAGCTTTCCTTTCTCTTTATCCCATTTGATTCAAAACTTATAAAGTGTAATGAAATGTATTTTTTTTTATAAATCAAATGTCAGGCACTGACGCTGCAACAGAAAGGGGACATACTGGAGATTGTAGATCCAATGCTGGAAGGTGAATTTAACAGTAAAGAAGCTGCGAGGATGATAAATGTTGCTCTTGTTTGCACAAATTCATCTCCTTCGATGAGGCCAACAATGTCAGAAGCCGTGCAAATGCTGGAGGGAGTGATTGAAATAAAAGAGGTTATGCCAGATTCTGGTTTATATGGACACGACTGGAGCATGTCAAAGCTCATGCACATTGATACACGTGGACGCTCGAGCACCTCTGGTGTGACGGATCAAACAGAAACATCAATGAAATCCTCTGTTTCTGGTTTTGATCTCTACCAGTATCCTTCGTCATCACTGGAATGTCCCTAGTGCTCGCCTGAAGCAAATAACAATGAAATCAGAATACACCAAGTCTCTGTGTCTGCTTATGATCTGTACATACTATGTACGGAGTCCATTAAACTTGACCATTCCATTATGTCTCTCTCTTTAAACAAGTGCTCTCTCCGTGCGCTAGGATTTTGTTCTTGTTAACTCACTCACTATCTGTTTCGTACTTGTGTAACAATGCACAAGCACACACTCATACTCTCTTGACTCTCTCACGTTTTTTTATTCTTGTAGAGGGAAGAGAGAACACTTTGTATGTCTACATTGTTAACCCATTTTCTTCATTACATACAAACTTACACATACATATAGTTGTTTTCTCACTAACAACTCCACACTCACGTACTTAGAGCATGCACAGTAGAGGTTTAGAGAAGGAGATCGCACGTTTTACGAAAAAAAAAAAAATTAAAAAAAGCAAAACCGATGAGCTCGGCTCGTCTCGCCTCTTGTGCGTGATACCCTCTCTCCTAAAGTTCATCACTGTAGCACGGGTCCCACGACTGGTCTAATTTTTTTTTTTTTTTTTTTTTAAAAAAAAAAAAAATATTAGTAATAAAAAATTGAAAAGTTGAAAAGTCCCACGACACGTGGAGGTTCACTGATGCTCTTGCTCTTAGACTTGTACACTTTATAGTACAACTCTAGGCTTTACTTCTACTAACCACTCTTAACAACTATATCTTAGGTCGACTTTAACCAACACCAACACTCCTTATTGTAGACTTGTAGGCTTTGTCTAAACAAATGGTTAGTTGCATCTTGACTTTGTTTGTTGTGACCAAATCACAGCTCAACTCCTCTTTGGTTTGTAACCAGTATCAAGTGGCATCTTCTCCCACTTTGACTTTCTTCTTCTACGTGACTCCTTGGTCACTTCTTCTTGTTCTTTTTCTTGTCTGGCAAGGGCCACTTCTTCTCGCTTGATTCTTCTACTCTTTATATGTTTAATCAAAGGTTAAATTCCAACACTTGCACCATTTCAATTTTAGTTAAAAAGAAAAAGAAATCTAGAAGCTCCTTCTAACAGTTTCACTTGTTTTCTTAATCCTTAATTGTCTTGCGTTTACATAGATACCTAACGTCCTTGCGTTCACAAGAGAGTCAAACCTAATTACAAATATTAGTCTGTTTAGTTATTTGCTTTAACTTATACTCTTTCATTTTTGCATTCCTCGTTAATTAATTATTACTAGGTGATGACCCGCGGAAAAGCGTACATATTTAAATTAAGGGACAAAACTATATGCACTCCTATAAAAGCTTGCATGTAATATAACAACCTATAAACTACCGAGAGGTTGAGCCTCCGACTGAAGAAAATTACATATAAACTATTACATGTTTCATGTTTCTCAAGAGCTGAAGCTCAGAAGATGGATTATGCCTTTTAAGCTCATATCAACCAATCGCAGGCTCCTCTTCTGGATTTATACGTGCTGTTTTAAATTGATTCTGCACCGAAGGCATAATCAACACAAAACATAAAATGATTCTGCACCAAAATAAGTCGACATCGTATCTAACGGTTTCAAGTTAATTAGATTTATATGTTATGTTTTTAAATTGATTAAGTTAGGTTAGTTCTTTATTCTTGTTTCTTAACCGAAGACACTACACAACTAAAAATAACACATTATTATAGTTTATTTCTGTCAAGATAACTTAACAGTAGATAATCCTCAATTAAACTCGAAGATAGAAGGCTAAAAACCGCAGAATCATAAAAAGAGAAAACATCAACACCACATTGCAAAAACAAAAAAAACTCAATTATTCAGAAAATACTTATTCTTGGGTTCATCAACCAATAGGATTGTGTTGTTTTTTATCCGATATCTTTTATAAAAAGAAACCAAATATTGTCAAGTTATATTATATTTTTAAAATAAAAGATTAAAAATAAATAAATAATAGTAATTACAAAAAAAATATTTTTAACGTCGTCAGGAAAAAACTATATCCTAAACCATAAAAGTGAATTAATTAAGAAGGATTAAAATGTTCTTATTTCTTACTTTTTTGAAAGTTTCATTCTTTGGAAGTTTAGGGTGAAATAAAATGTGAGAACATCATTCATAGCTCCTCACATATTTGAAAACCACCTGCTTACGTTCTCAAATCAAAGATGGAGTTCATAGAACTCGTTTTTGTTTAGTGTCGCAGTTTAGATTTAGGTTGGTAGTGATGCTGGAGGAATGAGTTTAGTTTGTTATATATAGTCCTCAAACTTAAGGTATAGGGACACATTAATTGAATATAAACAAATATTGTGTAAATATGTTTCATTGCTAGATTTCCCAACATTCACGCAAGAAATGTTAAGCAAATTGGATAAGTATTATATTATCGTTCCTAACTATGGAAAACAATTAATATTCAATACCGTAACTGACCCGTAGACCAATATATACACTTTTGCATCACCATTTATTAAAACAATAACTACTTTTGCATAAATATTGGAGCTAACGTTCGTTTAAATTTATAACACTTTACTTTTTTCAAATATCTATGAAATTTCTTATATCTCTTATATATTTCATACTAGTGGTTGGCCCACCCTACGGGCGGGGAAGTTTACGCTAAAACTATTGTATATGAAAATATATATTAATTTTATAAAAAAATTTGAAAGTTTACTTTAAAATAAAATAATAAATATAATATTTTAAAAAAATATGAAATTGTATTTATTAATATTTTTTCGTTTGAGTTGAAAAGACCTCTACCATTTTTTAGTTATAGAATACAAAAATTATGAAATTAAAAAATTAAGAAAATGTAATGATTTACATTTCTTATTTTATTTCTATTTCACTTTGATATAGTTGAAGAAAATCTAAAGTAAGAATAACATTTTTTAAAAAAGTTTCTAAGAGTATAATTATAATACTATTACAATTAATTATTGTCTCCCGATTATAAATTAATCCACTTCCAAGATAAATCAATTGAAAATATAATGTAATGTAATAAAATTATAAAAAGTTATATTTTAATGTAATGTATAAATAGTTTCAATAGTTTCACAAATAACAATTAATCTATATTATTTTACAACAAAATTATGTTTCAAAACAAACCAAACCAGAACCAAAGTAGACCCAAAATTTATTAGTCAGTTTCTACTATTGTTGTCCAACCGGAACAAAAACACTAACATACAAATTGAAATTCATAAATAGTCAGTTTCATTGTTAATTGTCTAAACGCAACATGAAACACTTTGGTTGCCTCTATACTATTTGGTTTTCAGTTCGATTCTGATTTTTATTGGTTTTCTGGTTCTAAAGATATTGGTTACCGTTCGGTTATTTATAAATTTGCTATTTTGGTTTTTGTTCAAGTTTGGATAACAATAGTAGAAACTGAGTAACAAATTTTGGATCCCTTTTGGTTCTGGTTTGGTTTGTTTTTCGATTCTCGTTTTATATACCTAGACCTAGTTGCTTTAAGCTTTTACACAAACACACAAAAGAGACTATTTGAAAATAAATATCTTGAAAGTATAACAATAATCTGTATGCAATAGGTTAAAAAAGAAATGCGGGCTTTCCTCCCTCATGAACTAACAATACTACAATAACTTAAAGACTCTTCTTTTGGAATAGATGGATCTGGTCTCCCTCAAGTACTTCAAGCATTACCCAAAAGAGTAAACATCAGACTTGTCAGTCAATTGTTATCTTGTACTGGTCTGGATCAAGATAATGAATCTTCATATACCGTCGTACTCACACGTGTCTGGTCAGGATCTGGACGTCTTAAACAATCCAAATTCTGAAACTTTGTCCATGAAATTCTCATCGAAGAGAATGTTATCAGACTTCATATCGCGGTGGATGATACCTCTTGCGGAATCTGTATGGATATAGTGCAGGCCTCTAGCTGCACCAAGTCATATCTCAAGCTTCTGTCTCCAGCTCAACCTTGAGCGATCCAACTCATGCACAATGGTCCTTTTATTGTTCTCACTGCAATGCCCGATCAAAGAAACCAAATGCATGTGTATGAACTGGGACAACATTTCGATCACTGTCCTGAATTTACTGATGTAAAGCTATAGCTGGTTAGTATATGTATTTGAAAAAACCATTACCTTCTGTGGTTGAAGATTCTTATGGTCCAATCAGATTGATTGCTTCTGGTGGTAGACCATATAATTAAAAAAGCCTACTTTCCTCGTTTGCCTTTTTATCTCAAGGACCTCCTGCACTCAAAAACAAAAACAGAGAACAGTTCAATTCAATTAATTTTTTAACACATTGAGTCATTCGTTAATGCAAAAGTGGAACTTTTTGTGGAAGTAATTCTTGATTGTATTACTGATGAAGTGCTCAGGTGCTTAATTTCATTTCCCCACGTGCCTGATTCTCGATACCACATCATCATCCCACCTGAAAAAAGAGGAAACTTAAAAGATTAATATGTGCCTCCAAAAATTCATATAATTCAGAGACTCATGAAGAAACAAGACTTAAAAAGATGCGAGCCTTCTTTTGACACTAAACACAGTTGTGGAGTGTTGTCAAGCAGTGGGTTTCCTTTGGGAAGTTCCTCTTCTTTGGCGTTTAGCTCTTCATTTGCTGCTGCTTTTCCTGGAAAAATGTAAATAATAAATATTAAGATACAACTTTCATATGTCAATGTGTTTAGAAAAAAACTAACGTAGTCATTTTGTTATAATTGTAATCTGAAATCATCTCACAGACAAGAACACATACCTTCCTGAGCCTCTTTATTTATTTATCTGGTCTAGTTCAGCCATAAGATAAGAGATCCAGTCTCATCCTCATCATCAGTCACCTTTTTATATCTAAGAAAGACAACCAGTTGATATAAGTCATCAAAAACTCTCGAAAAGGATAACACCGAAGCAATTGCATATTCCCAAACCAGGGCTCTGAGGAAAAGCATTAAATCTCAAGTAAAGAATCTTTAGAAGTCTAAAGCACAAAAGATGAACTGCAATAGGCAGGAAAGAATAGAAAATAGGTACCTATCATCATGATCAGAATCATCTTCAGAGTCCCTTTTAGAGCCTAAAAGCAGGATATCAAAGTTAGAATTTAGAAAACATATAATCAAACTACATGTATTCTGTGACATATAATCAAATAAAAAAGTGAATTTCTCTAACCTTCGAGTAATAGCTGATTCCCTCTCCTGTAGTAGCTTTGATCTAATGACAAAAAATTAATGAAATCATTATGAAGGAAGAGTGGATTATTGAATGAAAACTCAGATTAAATGTAAGAGTTATGATTCTGGGACGTTTTGGCTTCATGGTTTAAATGGTTTCTCTTGCAGGGTGGAGGGACGGGAGAAGGAGAACGACGCAGGGCGGGGGGGGGGGGGGGGGGGGGGGGGAATAACCGTAGAAAGCTCATGGGCCTATCTAAAAACTTAAGCCCAAACAATTATTCACTGATGCCCATTTTCGGCCTCTCCGGGACGCGCCTCCAAGGAAGAAGCGTAGAGATCCAACGACGCGCGCGAGAAGAAGAGAGAGTGTGGAGTACACCGATCCACTCCCAAGCTGACACGTGTCGAAGAATGCCCGACATGTTTTGCTGTCGTGGAGGGCTGTGCTTTGAGCACAATTCAACTTTATATATAGAAGATTTATCTTTTGTGATGAAGTAATATATATATTCGCTACCTAAAATCCTTGGCTAAATCAAAGCCAAACTATAAACCCATTGAGATAGGTTAAAAAAGTATATCTAACGAACATATAGTTTTGATCTTGAATTTTTGTTCTATGCTTAACATTATAATATGCTTTTCATAAAACTTAATATATATAAATATTTGGAATAAAAAAAATTGAATCAAATGTTGCTTTATAAAACTAATAAATGTGTAATAATTATATGATAATATACATGGTAATATATATATATATATATATATATATATATATAAATTCATCTCGTACTGACAAATCATGAGTAATTCTTGGGTTCACCTCTAGGTTCACCAACCAATAGTGTTTGGTTATTTAATATTTGATATCTTTTAAAAAAGGAAACAACATTGAATTTTCAAATAAGATTATCTTTTTAAAATAAAACAATAAAAATACATAAAAATAGTTACAAAAAATAAATAAATAAATATTTTTAAGTCTTTAGCAAAATACTAAACCGTATATCCTAAATCTTAAACCCTAAACATTAAATTTTGGATAAACTTTAAACGTTTGAAAATCTTAAACCCTAAATCATACATTAAAAACTAAATTTTAATAACACTAAACCCTAAATCCTAATCACTAATCACTAAACCCTAAACCCTTGGGTAAATACTGAACCCTTGGATAAATCATAAATTCTAGAGTTTAATTTTAAATATTTTTGATTTACAGTTTATGATTTATCCAAGGGTTCAGGGTTTACCCAAGGGTTTAGGGTTTAGTGATTAGGATTTAGGGTTTAGTGTTATTAAAATTTAGTTTTTAATGTATGATTTAGGGTTTAAGATTTTCAAACGTTTAGAGTTTATCCAAAGTTTAAGGTTTAGGGTTTAGGGTTTAAGATTTAGGGTATAGGGTTTAGTATTTTGCTGAAGACTTAAAAATATTTATTTATTTATTTTTTGTAACTATTTTTATGTATTTTTATTGTTTTATTTTAAAAAGATAATCTTATTTGAAAATTTAATATTGTTTCCTTTTTTAAAAGATATCAAATATCAAATACTCAAACACTATTGGTTGGTGAACCTAGAGGTTCACCCTAGGGGGTGAACCCAAGAATTACTCGACAAATCATGTTGTGTTTTTATTGGTTCATCATCATTATATAGCAGATAGAACATTCTGTAAATCATTCGATCAACTGTAGCTTTACAAAAAATATATAAGCAATTTAAATCGGATACACAAATCAGTTTTTTGTTCTTCATGGTTTATCGAGGTTACATATCATAAAAATCATGCAGACCATGGATTCTAAGCACTATGCATCAAAAGAAATTTAATGTGTGTATTTTTCAGATACATGGAACCAGGTTTTTGCTATCACTGAAACTGGAACTGTTTTTCTTCTCGTATATGTCAAAGCTGGTTTACCAAAACCGAATAATAATGACTAGCAACTTCCACGTTTTGTAGGTTTCACTTTATAAAATATTGATCCAAGTTTTAATGTTTGAGTGGCAATTTTCGTAATTGTTATATAAAGGGATGAGTTAACTTAAATTTTATGTGAGGATGCGCGTGGTGCTGACAACTCAGTAATGGCATGGTGTGAATAAGATACACATTTAAGGTTATTTATTAAAATGTTTCTAAAATAATATAAAAGGGATTTTTGATCATCGTGATAGCATATTTACAAAGTTATTATCATAAATCATATATGAATCATGATGCATAATGTCATAATTGCTCACAATTCCAAATCTAACAATAAAATTGCAAGAACATGATGCATAATGCAGAATATATTGTAAATGCAAAATGAAGAATATATGACGTGATGCAGAGTGTGCATGCACCAACCGAAGTTTATGCATGATGTAAAATGTAAGACACTCATACAACAAGAAAAATAATTTATAAAACAAAAATGTCATAATTTCTCAAACATACAAACTTAACTATAAGATTGCAAGAACATAATGCATAATGCATAATGCATTATGCATTATGCAAAATGTATTGTAAAATGTAAAATGTAATGTAAAATGCAAAATTCAGAAGTGTATAAGAGGTGATGCAGATGGCACATACAACAACCAAAATTAATGCATAATGCAGAATGTGCATGCACCAACCGAAGTTTATGCATGATGTAAAATGTAAGACGCTCATACAACAAGAAAAATAATTTATAAAACAAAAATATCATAATTTTTCAAACATCCAAACTTAACTATAAGATTGCAAGAAGATGATGCATAATGCAAAATGTATTGTGAAATGTAAAATGCATTGTAAAATAAAAAATTCAGAAGTGTATAAGAGGTGATGCAGATGGCACATACAACAACCAAAATTAATGCATAATGCAAAATGTAAGGCGCTCATACAACAACCAAAATTTAATTATAAAACTGCCAAGAGGAAATCAAAGGGTTAAATGGATAACCCAGAGAGTTTCTGGAGTTAAGCAAATAAAAACCACAAACTACATGAGACTCAACTAATTACAAAGAGGTTTGAAAAGCATATACCTGTTGCAGAAGTCTGATACACTTGGAATGTCCTCAGAATCTCTAACGATTTGAACACCTTCTGAAGCACAAACCTGAGGAAATAAAAATGTAATTAGTCTTTAGATCAAGTAGTATGCCCCTTGCTTACCTCCCAGATCATGAATTAATCTATCTTCATGACATAAGTGGTACAGTAAGAAACACATTTATTGCGTAATATTTTGAAGTTTTGTTGGTCGTTCTTTTTTTTTTTCCATCCAACAAAACCCCACTTATAAGCCTTGTGGTAGAGAAACGATTGTATCTTTGTTCTTGGTTGTTTGTTCCTTCCAACAAGCTGAAAGCTGAACACCTATAGGGCTATATAAGCCGTAGGTAAGTACTTACATTCAAGAATCTGTTTCCAGTTTGAAGCCTTTGTCTTAAGACTTTCTCAAACCATTGATCTTTAAATAACTGAAAAAACAAATTTTTGTCAAGCCGTGGGTATCGTAAAGTCTTCTATCTTAAAGACTACAGCGAGCCGTCTGGGTCTTATTTGCCATCCTCAAATGACTCCAAACGGTCCCAATATCATTGAATCTGTCTAAAGATTTTTAACCGATATTGTCTTTGTCTAGAGATTTTATAAGCCGTGGGTAGTTCAGTCAAGAATCTGTTTTTCAGTTTGTCGTCTTCGTTTCTTGTCGTTAAACTCCACCTCATTCAAGTAACTGAAAAACAGATTTGAGTCGAGTCAAGCCGTGGGTTAACTCTTTTGTCTTAAAGACTACAGAGGCGTGTGGGTCTTATTAGCCATCCTTCAGTGACTTGTTCTAAGAAGCTATTCGTTTGTTCCCACCGAACAAGCTTCCACACTCCCCCATTGTCACTGAATCTGTATAAAGAATCTTAACCGATAGGTGTCTTTGTCTATAGACTTATAAGACGTGGGTAAGTAAGTACTTACTTTCAAGAATCTGTTTTCAGTTTAAAGTCTCTGTCTTAAGACTTACTTAAACCGACTGTCGTTAAACTCCATCTCATTCAAGCAACTGAAAACATATTTGAGTCAAGCCGTGGGTAAGTAAAGTCTTGTCTTAAAGACCAAAAGGGTCGTGTGGTGTTCTCCTTGCCATCTCCTAATGACTTGTTCCAAGAAGCTGGTCCAGTCGTGAAACTGCCCCTATCATGTTTACATACACCAGCAAGTCTTTTAACCGATCAATCGTGTACTTTTGTAAATCCGTGGGTCTAGTGACTTTTAAGTCGTGTGGGTTTGTTTGCGTCCAATCACTTGTTCTAAGAAGCTTTCGTTTATTCCATCAAGTAAACCTCCAAACTGCTCATTGTCACTGAATCTGTCTGGCCTTTTAACAGATGCCTGCTTTCTCTAAAGATTTTATAAGCCGTGGGTAGTACAGTAAAGAATCTGTTTTCAGTTTGCAGATTTTTCTCACTTTTTGGTCTTTTAACTCGGTTCCCTTCTGTAATATCTGAAAGCAGATTTTGTGTGGGTCTTTTGTTTTAAGACTATTGAACCGTGTGGACCTTTAAGACTTTCTCAAACCGTTAATCTTTTAACTCCATTCCCTTCTTATATCTGAAAACAGATTTTGAGTGTCAAGCTGTGGGTCTTTAGTATAGTCTTTTGTCTTTAAGACTACTGAGTCGTGTGTTTTGTTTGCAATCGTCCAATGAATCGTTCTTAGAATCGGGGAAGCCTCCAAACTGTATCATTGTCATTGAATATGTCAAAGACAGAGAATTTATAAGCCGTGGGTACAATCAAGAATCTGTTTTCAGTTTGTAGTCTTTTTGTCTTTAAGACTTTCTCAAACCGTTGGGTCTTAGAATCCATTCTCTTCTAACATCTGAAAACAGATTATTTTGAGTCAAGCCGTGGTAAGTAAAGTTGTTTTGTCTTTAAGACTTTCTCAAACCGTTGGGTCTTTGAATCCATTCTCTTCTAACATCTGAAAACAGATTATTCTGAGTCAAGCCGTGGGTAAGTAAAGTGTTTTTGTCTTTAAGACAATAGAGTCGTATGGTGTTATTTGCCAACCATAATGATATGTTCTACGCCACTGGTCGTTAATATTCATCCAGCCTTAAAACTGCCCCCATTGTCATTGTATTTCCTATAATGTTTCCATCCAAAAAGTCTTTTCACCGATCAACTGTCAACTTTTATAAGCCGTGGGTAATATAGTCAAGAATCTGTTTTCAGTTCTTAAAGTATTTGTCTTGAGACTTTCTCAAACCGTTGGTCGTTAAAATCCATCCAATTCAAAGAACTGAAAACAGATTTGAACCAAGCCTTGGGTAGTGAAGACTTTTGTCTTGAAGACTATAGAGCCGATCCATTGTCTCTTTTTATAAGCCGTGGGTAAGTCAAGAATCTGTTTTCAGTTCTTAAGTCTTTGTCTTAAGACTTTCTCAAACCGTCACATTCAAAGAACTGAAAACATATTTGAACCAAGCCGTGGGTAAGTAAAGTCTTTTGCCTTAAAGACTTTATAGAGCCGAGTGGATCTTATTTTCCATCCCCTAACATCCTTCAAGAATCTGTTTTCAGTTCTTAAGTCTTTGTCTTAAGACTTTCTCCAACCGTCACATTCAAAGAACTAAAAACAGATTATTCTGAGTCAAGCCATGGGTAAGTAAAGTCTTTTGCGTTAAAGACTATTAAAGAGCCGAGTGGATCTTATTTGCCATCCCCTAACATCCTTCAAGAATCTGTTTTCAGTTCTTAAGTTTTTGTCTTAAGACTTTATCAAACCGTCACATACAAAGAACTGAAAACATATTTGAACCAAGCCGTGGGTAAGTAAAGTCTTTTTTTCTCAAAGACTATAGAGCCGAGTGAATCTTATTTGCCATCCCCTAATACAATGCACTACCAAACCCATATTATCCCAGTTAACAATCTTGGCTAGGGGATGGTCTTCTTATAGTGGCAGCAACGGGACAATGTCCCCAAATAAGAATCTGGCAGAACACTATTAGATCAGTGTCTGCCTATGATCTTTTTTAGGTTTCAAGTGAAACAAAAAACAAAAAAAAAATCAAAACAAAACCAAAAAAAAAACAAAGCTTGATCAAAATCCCCAAAACATGAAAGAAAGAAAGAATCTCAAAACGAAAACCAAAATAAAGCTTCAAGACAAAACGGGAAACTCTTGCACAGACGGAGAATACAACTTAAACTCTAGCCAACGAAAACAACTTAAAAGTAAATCGCAAAAGTATTTGCACGAAACTTAGAAACCCTAAAATAGACTAAGACGACTAACGAGAAAAAGAAACTCTGAGCAAGATCAATATGTCAAATTAACCAATTAGACAAACTTTGAAGCCCTAGAATCCGAATCGCAAATCAAAAATTTCATGGGCAACTTACAAATTCACGATTTACAGCGATCGAAACACTTACATATCTGAGAACGTAGAGGGCTCTCTGTTTCTCGAAGAGATGATCGATAAAACTATTCGAAGAAACATAAGGAGACCAAAAAAAAAGGTTTCGTTTGAGAACTCGCGTCTCCTAATGGTTATATAGAGTCGACTTCGATCGAGCACATTCTTGGGGAAAAAAAGGAAAGCACGAAGTGCTTTGATAAACACGTGTTTCTCCTAACGGTTATATTTTAATTTTGAGTCGGTGGATTTTGTAATCGAACCGGTCCTGGATTCTTACAATACCAACATAAACCGAACCGGTTCTTTTTCCACTCTGGCTAAATATTAACCGACGTCATTTTTTCATGTCAATTTGGCAATTTCAATTTATTGGGTTACACTTCCGAGGAAGAAAACTAATCACATATTTTTCATTCATAAAATTTGGTTGGTGAGGAATCTATATATATAAAGAAATGTTCGCCTCTCTCCCGTGAAGCCACGTCATCAATTCGTGCGTTCTGGGAGTGACACGTGTCCCATTTCATATTTAAGGCCAAAATAAATGAATGCAATTAAGGGTAATCGAACCCAGCACCTCTAGCACTGGTAATTTCTCTTAGAACCACTAGGCTAAAGTCATTTTTTATAAATATGTGGCCGCGAAAATACTTATTATCGTGTCAGCTGGAAGCTCATGCTTCTTCTGCTTGTGGCCAGGGCCGACACTGAACTGACGTCAAGATGAAGATCGTGAAGTTAAAAACTTTGCTCCAAACAGTTTTGCAATGTTTCCAACTTTTATAACTTGATGCATATAATATATATCAAAATTTGTTGTACACGCTTTTATTAGTTTTGCTTTTAAAAGAAGGTATTTACAGTTATAAATGTTTTGTGCCAGTGAAGTAATGGTTGAAAAATTTCTATACATATGTCATTTTAAAATAACACCCAACTTCTATATATATAGTCAATACATATATCCATGTTATATTCTAGACTAAATATTTTCTCTTTTAAAAATATAGAAAACAATTTTTTTAGTCTACAAGCAAATGTTGTAGAGCAAGTATGCATTATACAAAATAATATATATTTAAAATCCATACACAAAAACATAAAAGTTGTTATAGGCCTCTTTCTGACACATGCACACTCCACTATGAATAAAAATTAAAAAAAAATAGTATTGTTATCAAACTTTATCACAAATCCACATTTGTATATCTATAATTATGAGTTGGACAATTAGTTAATTTGATACAATACCAAAGAAAGAATAATCGAAAAACAACTATACCACCGTATACTAATAAGTAAGACATAACAGATAACCAAATTCTTGAATCTTAAAACAAATTTCAACTCGAGCATTTAGTGAATATCAAATTAACTAATATCCCGCCCGTAGGGCGGGCCGACCCTAGTTACTCTTATAAAAATTATCATTTACAGTAGAAAAAAAAAGACGAGTTATAAAACATCCTTCACACTAAACATAAGTCAGTTAGCAATTGTGTGAATGACATGTGTCTTTTTCGATTTTTTTATTTGTTGCTTTTTCAAATGTATTTTAAATGATTTTTTTTTAATTTGTCACTTGGTGGATGCCCGCGGGTTCGCGAGTTTGAATGTTTTGTAATAATATATTTATTATATTTTTTCAAATTAAAATATCTTTTTATCATTAAATGTTTTTGTTAAATATTTTTCAAAGAATAATTGTTTAAAAAGGAAAAATATGACTAAATTAAATATTTTTGGGAAAATTTTATGTTTACATTTTCACGGTACCATTTTTCATCTTTAACATCACTAAACGGATATTTTCAAAAGTACAATTTTCATTAAATGGTAAAAGACTCTTATATATTTGTTATCTATATATATAATAAATCATTACTTAAATAAGAAAAATAAATAAATAAATAAATAAAATAAAATAAATAAAAAATAAAAATAAAATAAATAAAAAATAAATTTATGTTTTCGAATTATACTTTTTCAAATTCAAATTTTTTTATAATTTTGTTTTTTGAATTTTTTTTCGAAAACTTTTTTATTTTTATCTTTTCAAATTTCTTTTTGAAAATCGAAAATTATGTTTGAAGCTATTTTTAAAATTTTTAATATATTTTTAAGTATTTATTAATATATTTATTAGAATCCTAAATTTCACATTCTAAAAGCCTTTACTCCACCCTTCAACTCTAAATCATAAGTCTAGATTAGTTAACCGTAGGGGTATAAGTGTCTTTTACCCTTCATTAAAAGTGAGGGTAAAAGTGGTTAGTGTAAACATGAAAAAAGTACTATAAATGTGCTATTTGTGGTAATTTCCCAATATTTTTTGATATTTTGTATTAATAATTATACTAAAATTAGTTATGTATAATATTTATGATTCAGTTTTTAATAAAATTACTTAATTTGTGAAAGTATATGATATTGAAATTTTTGGAATATTTTATATAATTTAGAAATACCTGATTGCTAAAAATGATTTTATGAAGCATTATATATATTATATAAATCACATATTAAATTACCATAAATTATTTTGTGCAATATATTTAGGTCGTTTGGAGCATCTCCATCTTCACTCCATAATTTACTGCAAAATGGTGTGGAAAATGGAGTAGTGAAGAAACAAAAAAGTGATTACTCCATAAATGGAGAAATTATTTATTTTTTGTTCATACTCCATTTCTCACTTCATTTTTTGGAATAAATTATGGAGTGGGGATGGAGATGCCCTAATAAAAATATTTCTAGAACTAACTTTTGTACTCATAGAATAAATAAATATTTACTTTTTAACAAATCAAATTATAATATTTTTTCTCAATCTCTATATATGATCAACACCTAAGAAAAAATCAATTAAGTGATTTATCATTTAACATAAAATGAAATTTAAAAATATATTTTATAAATTAATTTATTAGCTTGTATAAATAAATTAAAATATTTTATCATAATTTAAATCATATGATAAGCCAAGATAAATAATTTTATAAACATATTTATAAATTCTTATAAATGATTTATAAAGCATGTATGAATTTTATTCGATATTTATAGTTATTAATAATACTTTATATACATAATAAGGCCATATAAAATATAAGGCTTTATATAAGAATATAAAATCATTATATCAATTTTAATAAACTTTTTTTTTACTATTTTATGTAGTTTATAAACATATAAAAATGATCAAACATTATTACTTTTTCTATAGTTTCAACAATTAGTTACCATAAATAATTATTTGAAATATTATGTAGATTTTTGGCAAGTGTTATTAACTGTTTATAGACTTATTTTTTTCTTTTAAATCTAATTAAAATAAATAAAAATTATAAATTACCGACAATCAATTTATAACAGTTTTTTAAGATTTCATAAATGATCGATACATAACCAAAAATCTCTTAAATGACTTCTCAACTAATATATATAATATGATATATAGCTTTGATTTTAAGCTCTTATAGATGACTTACAAAGTCTTATAATAATTTAAAATATACAATAAGCCAAGATAAATAATTTGATAAAAAAATTTATAGATGATTTATAAAGCATATAATATGAACTTTAGGAGATGATCATAGTTATTATGATAATTTATATAAAATATAATTTTTTAAATAAGAATATAAAATTATTATATTGATTTATATAAACGGTTTGTCGTTTATTATTTTATGTATTTTTAAATATAAAAATGACTAATTTATTTCTCTTTCTATAATTTCAACAATTAGTTACCATAAATCATTATTTGTAATAATTTCAACAATTGGTTACCTACGTCTGTATTTTGAACACTTTAGTGAATTTTGCTAACGTGTCGATCATAGGTGATTAATTGTTAAAATTATATTACATTATAACTTTGCTTAGTTTTAAATAATATTACAAATAATAATTTATGGTAACTAATTGTTGAAATTATAGTTAACTTATGGTAACTAATTGTTGAAATTATAGAAAATAAATAAATTGATCATTTTTTATATTTAAGAGTTACCATAAGGTAACTAATTTTTTTTATTTGGCAAGTGATATTAATTGGTTATAGACTTGTCTTTTCTTTTTTATATCTAATTAAAATAAATAAAAATTAAAAATCATCGAACAATCAAATTATAATAATTTTGTAAGAATTCACCTATGATCGATACGTAAGCAAAAATAATTAAAGTGACTTCTCAATTAATATATAGTAGAATTATTATTTTGTTTACAACTCACATACGAACATTGCCGAATTTTATTTTCATTGGATTGCCGAATTTAAGTGTGATGTTCTTAGAAAATCACTAAGCTTTTTTTACCATAAAAAAATCACTAAGCTAAAAACTTTGGTTCATTTATCATAATCTGTTTTTCCTGTTATAGATATAATAGTGTTTTACTAAGACCATCTTTAATGGTACATCTCTATTGTTTTATAGAGTGAACTATAGAAGCAAATTCGATTTTACAATAGAATTATTCTATTTTAATGTAAAACAAGTTTTCTAAACCAAGTTACTAAAACTGAAGTTACAAAAAAAAAAAAGTTACTAAAACTGAAAATAATGATAACGTAATAAAACTATATTGAAATTATAGAAAAGTAATATATAATGTTGAAGGTCTAAATTGTATTATTATATTTAACCAAAGAAAAAATGATATCGATGTTATGATTTTTGTTGTAAATTTTACTTAAGTACTCCCTCCGTTCCTTAAATAAGCGTTGGCATGTCTCTCATTTGTTTTAGATTATTTTAAAAGTTAAAAACTGAAACGGAGTAATACATCGTCTATGTCTTGCTTTGGTCAAATTTTATTTTTATAATTTTTTTTGTCATAAATGATAGAGCTAGGCAACATATCAGGACCCAAAGAACTGAATCAAACCCGATCCGAAGAGTAGTACCGAACTTAAACCAAAATTGATTAATACATGATTGGGTATACAATTTAATATAGGAAGAACCAGATTCAAACCCGACTCGAACAAAATATTTCGGGAACCATAAAATGCTCAAAACACCGGAAATATCTAAAAACTTGTTTTCCATCATAATTTCCAAATAAATCCAGTTTTATTTTAATTTTATATATTTACTTTTACATTATTTAAATTTATATGTTTTATATTATTTCAGTTTCGGGTTTTTAGAATTTAAGGTACATTTTAATTTTTCAATTGTTTACATAATTTAAATGGATACCCAAACCAAACCCGTAATGTTTAGAATAGGGTTTAAATCTATAAGCCTAAAAATCTGAAATCCGAATAGACTCAAATCAAAACCAAACGGATCCTGATTAAGATATATAAGATTATGTGTTTTATTTATTTAATAATAATATAAGATTATATTTTTAGTTTTTCTCCTAGAATATTTAAATGTTTATTTGGGTTTATATAGAAACCGTTTTTAACAAAAATCAATACCAAATATATGCATCTATATATACCGGGTTTGCTGACATATTATATAATATAAACGTGTTTTAATCATTTTTTAAATAATTTAAAATTTTGTGCTATAATCATTTTTAAATAAGAATATGAGGATATAATTATTTTAGATGTTAGTGCCCAAACATATTCATTCAATAATAATGAACATCAAAAATATTCATACCTATGTATTGTTATGAAATCCTCGTTTATAGTAACAACTATAGATTCGGTAGAATCAGGTCATTAATGGCCAAAGATATGATCATTGATTTATTTACGGTTGGTGACATTTAAATATATTGATTAAATCTTTCTTTAAGCTAGATTTTAGGTTATTTATTTATTTATACTAATTAATATAGTAATGGCATTTCATTGTAAATAACTCAAAAACTAATGGCAGAATCCTAGTAGGGATTCTGCTTTAATAGTATAGATATAGAGGAAATTTTTGTGTCCCATCGGAGATGTTCTAAGGAAACATAGGTCGTGCAATTACGACGGAAGAGAGCAAGAGACGTCAAGAAAAGGGAAAAGTTGAAAGTGATATACGTACAGCGTTAACTGTGTGGAGAGGGGCTCATGCATTAAAAAAGTCCAAGTGGTATACGTAAGCGTTATCTGATAAAGGGACATGAAACATCAATCATTCATGAACTTGCCACATATCCTATTTCTATCATCTTTGGTCAAGTAACTCGACATATTAGTCAAAAAAACAAAAAAAACTCGACATATCAAACATTAAGACATGTGACTTTTAGGCAAATAAAGTCGACCTTTTTTATGTTTTCTTTTCAATTTATAATGGAGTTGAATTTCTACAACCTGGAAGCAGATGCGTAATGGGAAACAAGATCCCAGGAAATATAGCACCAGTCTCCTATTCGCTAATATACTTGATTTAAAATAAAAACAAATGAAAGATGCCATGGACATATTGACTTTTAGTCCTTCGTATCTTTAATTAGTCTTCACCTGTCACCGTGACCGCCAGGTATTGTTCCAAAGTCAATGTTTAGGGATATAGCCACCGAAGACGACCAGACGAAAACTCTAAATGTACAATTATATAACCAATATTGTATGTGGCTGATCACTGATGATAATATTGTAATTTGTGAATAACAAAGCAAGTTCACATACAAAGAATCGCCTTATATGAGATATGTTGATCGTGTTCTCAGTTCTTCTCTTCTTTATCATCATCACAAGCTTCTTAGCAAGTTCAACAACATCTGTTTCACCATCTCTCCATTCAGATGAGCGTATGAGAATAAACCACTGCTAATTATTCCATTTTTTTAAATGAAGGTCTAAATCCTCATTTGTATATCTGTTATTTGCTTATATATCAATTGTAAGCAGTGAATGCGCTAGAGAAGATATCTACTACACTTGGAATCAAGGGACTGAACCTAAGTTATGGAGACCCTTGCAGTTTAGGAACCCTGAAGATGATGCAAGACGTTGATGTTATTTCGAATCCGGACACTGGAAACAGCACCATTCGTTGTGATTGTAGCTTCAACAAAAGCACCACATGCCATATAACAAGCATGTGAGTGTTATTAATTTATTCTGTTTTCTTTTCTTTTTAAGTAGATGTTTCCTCTCTGTCCTGATATATTTTCCGGTTATACTATTTGGACAAAAATAGAGACCTCAAGACCCTTGGCCTTCCAGGGAAACTGCCACCAGAGTTTGCTGACCTTCCATATCTACAATCGATGTGAGTGAGTTCAACCACGAAAATTCATATATGGGAGATGTTGTCAAATATGTAGCGAGATAATCTTCAAAGAGAGCCATGAGTGCTGAGTTTTTGCTTTACTTTGCAGAGACTTGTGCAGAAATTACCTTACGGGCTCAATCCCAATGGAGTGGGCTTCATTGCCATACCTCACTTCCATGTTAGTTCCATCTCTTTCTCTGTTGCCGATGCATACTATTCATAATTCACCAGAGTGGCTTCTGAAATTTTCTTGCAGCTCGCTCTGCGCGAATAACTTGTCTGGGCCTTTACCAACTGGGTTACAGAACTTCAAGAATCTCACAGTCTTGTACGTCTCAAACTGTTTCTTATTCCAAATATTCATTTT
This sequence comes from Brassica rapa, assembly GCF_000309985.2. Taxonomy (NCBI): domain Eukaryota; kingdom Viridiplantae; phylum Streptophyta; class Magnoliopsida; order Brassicales; family Brassicaceae; genus Brassica; species Brassica rapa. The sequence continues at coordinate 27,918,119 of NC_024803.2, forward strand.
GATTTGACCATATATTGATGCGACGAAATTTCCAGAGGGGTCGAAGCCAATCAGTTCTCTGGTCCAATTCCTGAGGAGCTTGGTAACTTGATCAAGTTAATACGACTGTAATACCCTTTGCATCTTAACCATTTTTCAAAACCACATGAATATTTAGTTTTATGCACCAAATTTTATCCAAAAGAAACCATTATTATTTTTAATCTTCTCAAACTGGTTTCTGCAGGCATCTTACCTCCAATCAATTTACAGGAAGCTTGCCTAACTCTCTAGCTAAACTGATGAACCTTGAGGATTTGTAAGTTGTTTCTGTAACTAAAAATTAAAAATTTCCTAAGGTTTCGTTTTATTGGCATCTACATTGAAGTACAACCTATTTGATTCAAAGCTTCCTTGTTGAACTTCTTCCAGGACTTCTCATATGCTTTTTTTCTTCCCTAGTATGAATTTCATGGTTGTAAATTGATTTATATAGTCACGAAAATTCTCACCTTAGTCAAGAACCTATAAACTAGTCCTTGAAGATAAATTTTACAAAACTCTTAAATAATTGTTCGTTTTCATTATATAGTAGGGTAAGTGACAATAACTTCAATGGTACCATCCCAGAATATATCGGCAACTGGTCTCGGCTTCAAAGGCTGTAAGCTTGTCCTTCATTACTAATTTTCATTTCTCTTATGGTTTCTGTTTATCTACCATCTAAGCTTTGTTCTTTATTATCAACAGAGGTCTACTGGCAAGCGGACTGAAAGGTCCTATTCCTGATGCAGTCACTCGCCTAGAAAATCTTATTGATATGTAATGAACTTACCTTCATTATACGTATTAACAAAAAGACAATAATGTTTTAAGCGATATATCCAAATGCAGGAGTATTAGTGATACAACTGGGATAAACTCCTTTCCAAATATGTCCAGCAAAGCCATCAGGAAACTGTATTTTTCTTTACTTCAGTCATCAGTTTATCGTCTTGAGGATTGATTCTGTCTGAAAATTTCGAACTAAAATCCCCCTTCCCTGTTCCAGGATTTTGAGGAATGTGAGCTTGTCTGGTGCAATTCCTTCTTACATATGGAGTTTGCCTGAGCTAAAGACTTTGTAAGTTCTTTCTGTCAAAGCTAGTTTAATATACCCAGCATTACCCACAAAGGAATTAGAGTATCATCAGATGTGTATACTCATGACATTTTTCATATATGGACTATATTATTTGTATATATAGATTGTCATGGACTTAACGGGTACGCACTTTGTGAACTGATATTCAAGTATTAGAGAATCTGTAGATCTTCATATGCAAACGTTTACTTTTTTATTACATGTTTACTGCAGGGATTTATCGTTTAACAGCTTGACTGGCGAAGTTCGTGGAATACAAAGTGCACCAAAATTCACGTAAGTACTATACAATCTGAGACTAAACATGTTAAAGAGATGAAGTCCAAACATTGTCAATACCATAGTATCATGATCAAGTATGTATCATTCGGACATGTTTGTTCAGCTATTTGACTAGAAATAGACTTTCTGGAGATGCTGGATCAGGTGTTTTTCTCAATAGCAAATCTAATATGTACGTTTAAGCTTTCCCTTGTCTATATATTTTTTATTTTTAAGATATTTTTCGCCATGTCAACTAATCTTTTTATTATGGTTATTTCTCACAGTGATATCTCGTACAATAATTTCTCTTGGTCGTCTAGCTGTCAGGAAAAGAGGTACCAATATGAAATCTTGGTAGATGTAATACATCTTCTCTGTTTTGTTGATAGCATTCTCATGTTGAAGTTTCTATTTACACTTTTTGTTCAATCAGTAACATTAATACATACCAGAGCTCATATTTGAAGAACAACTTGTAAGTATATACTCTTCTGCTTTATCTCGTATCAGTAGAATATTTTGAACATGTTGTGCCATTGTGATGTCTAATTATTTTGGTATTCTTTTCATACAGAACTGGGCTTCTTCCATGTGCTGGTCCAATCAACTGCACAAGCTGTAAGTAAAGAACGTCTCTAACATGTTTATGTTGCTGTCTGTTTTGCCTGTTAATTTATATCTTTCAATTATGGCTGGCAGATCAGCGAACACTGCATATAAATTGTGGTGGACAAAACACAGTCATTAAAAACTCCTCTCATAAAATCAGCTACGAAGCTGATGATAGTACTGTCTATTCCACGACAAATCAACACTTCAAAACATGGGGAATTAGTAACACAGGTGTATTTGCCGCGGATGAACATAGTGAGAATGATACATATATCATCTTAGCTAGTTCAAAACTACCTGGAGATTCTCCTAATCTTTATAAGACTGCACGTAGATCTGCTCTCTCACTTGTTTATTATGCGTTTTGCTTGGAAAATGGACCCTACAATGTGAAACTCCATTTTATGGAGATTCAGTTTTCAGACGAAGAACCATTCAGTCGTCTTGGCAGACGCATATTTGATGTCTATGTTCAGGTGAATTGTCACTTAATAATTGTCTTCTTGAATCAACCATGGAAGATTGAAGTTCATTTTCTTTGCTATTTCTAGGGAGAACTGTTCTTGAAGGATTTTAACATCAAAGAGGAGTCTAATGGGACTATGACTCCTGTTGTAAAAGAAGTGAAAGCTGTAAATGTGACCAATCATATGTTAGAGATTCAGCTGTATTGGGCGGGGAAAGGGACAACCCTCATACCTAAAAGAGGAAACTATGGTCCTCTTATCTCTGCAATCTCCTTGTGCCACCACAGTAAGTTCTCTTTATCATATTGCTTTCTTCCCACTCAAGTGGCCATAACTTTAAATGACACTGGTTCTTTTAAAAATTCAGGTATGGAGCCACAATGTGGAGGTCAAAAGACTTGAAAATATATTTTTGTAGCTTGGTGTATATATGATCTATCATGTATATATTTACACTTCTGTTTGTCTTATTTACAGCGGAAAAAATAAGACATCACACTAATTATCCCCTAATTTTTGGGTCAATAGCTGCCTTGGTAACAATTATTCTTTTGGCTTTGGGAATATATGCTTGGAGAAGATGCATAAGAGACAAGAATACAAGCGAACAAGGTATCATATTTTCAGTGTATGAATCCATTTCTGATACATGACCAATTCGTTTCAGCTATTAGTAATTATTTTCTGTTGGGAACATGATCACATAGATCTAAGAGTCGAGGGTCTGCCAACGGTTTGCTTTACTTGGAGGCAACTGCAAGCTGCAACAAACAATTTTGATCAAGCCAACAAACTTGGAGAAGGAGGTTTCGGATCCGTATTCAAAGTATGCTAAAATAAATGTCAAGTTCTTCTCAATATGTAGAAACCTGAGAAAATATGATTTCTGATATGAGACACTTAATGTAGGGAGAGCTGTCAGATGGAACTATCATAGCAGTGAAGCAGCTTTCTTCCAAGTCACACCAAGGAAACCGCGAGTTTGTGAATGAGATAGGAATGATCTCAGGTCTGAACCATCCCAACCTTGTCAAGCTTTATGGATGTTGTGTCGAGAAGAACCAATTGATGCTTGTTTATGAGTACATGGAAAATAACTCCCTTGCTCATATGCTCCATGGTATATCAAAGTCATACAGCTTTTCTTTTAAAAAATATGTTTTTAGTCTAGTTCAAGTGTACACATATGTTCCCATATTTAAAAGTGATATTATTTCTATTTGGTTAAAACTCATTTCCAGGAAAGAGTTCCTTGAACCTGAACTGGAGGGCAAGACAAAAAATATGTGTTGGAATTGCAAGAGGGCTTGAGTTCCTTCACGAAGGATCAATGATCAGAATGGTTCACCGTGACATAAAGACCACAAATGTGCTTCTAGACGCTGACCTAAATGCAAAGATATCTGACTTTGGATTGGCTAGGCTACATGAAGAAGAACATAGCCATATTAGCACCAAGATTGCAGGAACCATGTAAGAGTAAGAGTAGATTATAAAACAAATTTCAAACAGTGGCCAAAGAAATATAGCTCAGTCTTCGTTATGCAGCGGATACATGGCTCCAGAATATGCACTATGGGGTCAGTTGTCAGAGAAAGCAGACGTGTACAGCTTTGGGATTGTGGCAATGGAGATTGTTAGTGGACAGAGTAATACGAAACAAAAGGGAAGTGCTGATCACGTCTCGCTTATCAATTGGGTAACTGAGAAAATTGTTTTTGTTTCCTTTAGCTCATTTGATGTGTTATTGTTTTACTTAAAACCACATGTTACCACAAATCTCAGGCAGTGAAGCTGCAACAGAAAGGGGACATAACGGAGATAGTAGATCCAGTTCTACAAGGTGATTTCAACACCAAAGAAGCAGTAAGGATGATCAAAGTTGCTATCGTTTGCACAAACTCATCTCCTTCCTTAAGACCAACCATGTCAGAGGTTGTGCAAATGCTGGAAGGAGAGGTAGAAATAACACAGGTTCTTTCAGATCCTGGTTTATATGGACATAACTGGAGCATCTCAAACCTCAGGGACATTGATACAGATGGTGGCTTGAGCACTTCTGTTGTAACCGATCAAACGGCAACAAGAATGAAATCGTCGGTTTCTGGTTGTGATCTCTACCCATTATACCCTGAATCCATGATCTTAAACTCCACAGTGGACTTTTCTTCCTCGTCACTGTAAAGCTGTGTGCGTTGCCTTGTGTCTTACGAGAGACAAAAGGCTTGTAAGTTGTCTTATATTAGTAAGATGTCTGAAACCTTACAGTAGCTTAATTTACATTGTACATGATTTTTATGTTACAGCTAATCTTCTTGTACATGCTTGGTTGCTTACAAGAATCGTTCGGTTTGGTTTTGTACTGATTAATTTTTAAGTTTGGATACGGTTTGGTTTTGCAAACTTATTTATTAAATCAGAAATGTAAATTGTAGTAGAATTCTACACATGGTCGATGTACGGCCTTTCCATGACACGTCTACGAAATTTGCATGTCTTGTATTTTATTATCATCATAAATTAATCTAACCATGTGACAAAGAAGAAGAGAATCTTATCTAAGCGTGACACCAAATACAAAAATAAGCAAAGATGGCCTCGAGTGGCGACGAAAATCAGGTGGCTCCTGGAGATCCGGTGACGGTTTCCACACGCATGATTGATGCCGGAACTACGATCATGCAGAGGAGATTACCAGTGAAGCAAATGAACTGTCATGTTTCGACGTTTGCGATTTACAGTGGAGATATGTCCAGGCAAATAGAGACTCACCACTATGTTCACAGAGTCAACGACGAGTTCCTCCAGTGTGCGGTTTACGCCTCTGACCGTTCTGATGCACCTCTCATCGGTACTGTTTTTTTTTTACTCAGATTAAAGCTCAATCTTTTGAAGGGTTATACTAAATTTGTTATTTTATAGGAATTGAATATGTAATATCAGACCGATTATATGAAAATCTGCCTCAAGATGAGCAAAAGCTTTGGCACTCTCATGCTTACGAGGTTAAGTCAGGTTCGTGGGCTTATCCACGATTGCCTGAGATTTTAGCTACTCCAGAGCTCAAGAACATAGCCAAAACGTACGGTAAATTTTGGTGCACCTGGCAGACAGACCGAGGTATGATATGTCTCTCTAAACCAGACCAATTCAATGTGAACGTTAGGTTTCTATAAGCTAGTATAGCAATTAGCAATTAATCTTATGGTTAAACAGTTAATTATCCGGTTTAAACCATTTAAAGCAATCAAACATTATTCAGAATCACGAAATTTATAGTTGTGAATCGGGTTGGATTTGTCCGGTTTCGGGTTGAACAATCATTTGTGTGTGTGTTTATGTAGGTGACAAATTACCAGTGGGTGCACCGGAACTGATGATGTCACCACAAGGGGTGGAGCAAGGGGTATTAAGGCCGGAGTTGGTTAAGATCAGAGATGAGAAGTACAACATATCGACCGATCAGTTGAAACATCAGAGAGCAGAGATAGCCGAACCTGAGTGGATCAATCCGATGGCAGATTACTGGAAGCAACATGGTAAGTGTTTCGTAATCGATATTGCGACTGTCGATATGAAAAGTAACGAGAAATTCCCTTGAACAATGTACTATGAACCGGGTTTATAAATAATATAATAATGTTACACTTGTTTTCATTTTTTTGTCGAGAAGATAAATATGAAAAGGTTCTTACACGAGAAGATGACACATTAGAGCATCTGCATCAATGAACCTTGACGGGATCGTAATTTTAATCTTACTTACACAAGTGAAAGGTTATTTTCGTCCAAATTTATACAGCTGTCACAACAAAGTGTCTCATCTTTACAATGTGTCTTCTAGTGAAAACAAAACTCATAATGTGTCCTTAAATGTAAGCTTCTCATACTTTTGTCATATTTGTACCCTTTATATCTTAAAGCTCTATATAGGAAGATTGAAAAAAACTCCAAAATCGGAAGAAACGAGTCTCAATAGTGGTTGTGGTTAGGTAGTATAGGCTGTTTTTTCTTAAATTAAGACATGGTTTTATGTAAAGTTGTTTGATGGATGTATTATTCTAGTAATTGCAAAATTATAAGAGTTAGCCTGGCAACTACATAGATTATTAGAGTTTTAGGTAATTTCTCTTAATTTTTTTTGTTTATTTGTTTGCGAGTCCACTTGTTTTTTAGTTCACGTTTTCTTTTCACTTTATTTCGAACTACATTATAAACAAAATCGAGCATAATATTTTCTTTCTGATTACTATCAAGTCAAATTACCATACTTTTACTCTTTTTAGTGTAAATAGGATGAAAACAAATTTTAATTGATTGGACAAAAAGTAAAATAACTCAGCAGAAATATATCAATATTATTAATACATAATCATTGTTAATATTTCCCCTACTACTACTTTGACATATTATTATTTTGCCACTAGACCTACATATATTACAAATAATTGAATAACTAAATCTAAAATTAATTAAAATAGACGACATGAAGCAGTTACCTAACGTTTTTACACGAAGCTGTTCTTTTGTTACTGCCATCAAGACGAGTTCATTCATAATATTTGAAATGGGCGGGAACCAATTTCCTCGATCTTTTTTTAGCCACTATTTTTTTTATAATTATATCTTTTTATCAAATAGATATATTTTATCAACTTTTTTTTTTTGGGTTGGACTGCATTTACATTTTTATTTTAAATGTAAATACAAAAAAATCATTCAAAAGAATGTAAATACACAATCAAGAATACATATTTATATCAAACAAATTTGATTTTTTTCTGAAAATAATACGAATTTTGAAAACGAGATCAAAATCTAGTTTTACTTTAATTTTTATCGTTAATTGTGCTTTTCAGTCACAATCGTTATATTTCAATACAAACGATATTTTTTTATCCATGTGTCTTTATATTTATTGAGTTCAGATTTAGTATATTTCTACATTCAACATATGATAGACTATTTTTAATATGTAATGTTTGAATTAAAACAAAGGAATTTTAATCACTTAAAGTTAGTATCCTTATTATTTTGTTATAGTTCAGATTAAACGAAATCATTATACTTTCGATTAGATATATATGGTTTATCCAAAAAGGAGAATAGTCATGAACCCAAAACTGAACTAATTTGACCAACTGTTATCGGTATGTAACTGATTAGAGTTGTGTATTTCAAGCCCTTTTCTGTCTGGTTAACAACCCTTTCCAATTCCTATAAAATATTTTTTCCGCAACAAGATTTTTTATATTTTTTTATATTTTTAAATAAACTAAGTTATTATTTATGTTGGGTAAAAATAAAATACTAGTAACTTGAAATAACGAAATACAATAATGTGAAACAATAAGTGGGCCACAAGAAACGAAGACTAGTTTGTCAGGATACGCAGCCACCTCGCTTCCTTTATCAGTAAAACATTTCAAAAGTTTAATTCCTAGCTTCATGAAAATATTTATACTCATTTTTAATTTTCTAATTGTTTTTGTGTTTAGATTCTTATGTACAGAAAGGCATTTCTTTCCTCTATAATTGTTTTTGTGTTTACTAATTTGATTCATACAACTATCATATACGGTATTTTTCACATATTCTCTTGCATTAAACTAATACAGGTCAGCCACTAATTTCACAGTCTTTGTCATAATTTTTGTTACATACTATATGTATCATATATTTGATTTAGGAGTGTTCAATCATGTAAAACCTAATCTAATCAAATAAAGAAGATGATTTGGATTTAGTAATTGAATATACCGAATGGATGTTATTTTTAAAAAGTTGCAGTATCTGAATATGATTGGGTATATAAACCAATCAAACGTAATAAACCTAGTAATCAAAATATAATAATACAATTATATGAAAATTATATGATATAAGTAATAATATATTAAAAAATAATTTTTATTGCTATGGTCTTCATACTTTTTTAAGAATATTGATTTTAGTACATTTAGTAAATTTAATATATTTTTAGGTTAAAAAGTTAGTTTTCATCTTTATGTCAAATTAAACAACATATATTTTTTACTTTTTCATTGACAAATATGTGTGCTAATATTTATTTATTTAATAATATTGTTAATTACAATTTTTTTTTTTTATAAACTATTATTAACAAAGGAAACTACTCATACATAATCATGAAATACTACTCAAGCATAATAATGGAAAACATAAAAATAACGTTAACGTGATACACATGTATAGCATAATAGAAATTTTGGTCTGTGACAAAAAAAAAAGAAATTTTGGTAAGAGTAATTATTCTGTTTTGTTAATAAAAGAAAAAATATATGCAGAAATCTTTATTACCAAATGAATCTATATATCAAATATTTTTTTTCTACACAATTTCTTAGGACTTATATTAGGAAATTTATATTGAACATTAAGAAAAAACTTTGGCACAAAACAATGAATTGCCTACTTGTTTTCGTAGTTTAAGAAAATGCTAATAATGTTCTTTCGTAGTGGTTAATGGTATGTATCATGTTAGCCTAAATTTCATCATATATAAAGAATTAGTTGTAAATAATGAATATCATCTTCAAGTATTTGAAGTAAAGTATCGGTTGCAAACAAAAAAACTAATTTCATCTTATTTAGGCTTTTGGTATAATAATAATCGTGCTGCTAAATTTTATGTTGTGTTATGTGGTTCATAACCAATCATACTACAAATTATAAACTCAACCTAATTTGCAGTTATTTTTTAATATTTTAATTTTATGTTGTCAAAAAAATGTAAGAATCTGATATTCTGAAAAAATTAGTGCAATTTCAAAATCGAAAAATATATAAATCTTATTTACCAGTAAAGTTAGTAAGAAAAATATTCAAACATACCGAACCCATCAAAAATTTTAAGTTTTGATCCACAATTCTAGTTAAAAATGTTTTCGGCCCAATGTAAATGATTATATAAATAATCTAAAACTGTATATATATATATATATATATATAAAAAGTTTGATCATATACAAATCTGAATTTATTATACCCCAAATAAATTCGTATTTTCAAGGGGAGTCTATCTCTTTCCTCCGTTCTCTCTCCAAAATCTTTCACGGAGGAGATGATGAGAGTACTCAGATCTTTTTGTTGTTCTGATCTGTTGATCAGATGTTTGTCTCTGGAAAGCGGTGGTTCTCTTAACGCCGTCTTCGCCGGCTACTGACTCCGGGAAGTGGTGAACCTTTCACTGTCTTCGCCGGCTCTCCACCGGGGTTCTCCCGGTTCCGTTCGATCAGCGTTCTGGTGGTTCTTTACTCAATCGATTCTCCTTCTCGATCTTCGATTCTCGATTCCTTTCATTGATAAAGGCGATTCTCATCTTCAAGCTCTTCCTTTGTCTTTAAAGATGATTGTTGTGCATGTAGGAATCTCGATGATTGGGTTCGATTGACGTTGATTGATTTCTTAGAAACGCTTGATCTGTCAAGCCTGACTCTTTGGCTGATCTGGGTTGAGAGCCGTTTGTTTTGAACGGTTTCTTTTTCGATTAGGTTTCGCCGACGGTGGAGCTCCGCTGTATCGTCTCGCTGGCTCCGGAGGAAGCTGTCTTTCTCGCGTCTTGACGCGTGGCCATTGATTGCTGGGCAATCGACCACGTGGTGGAAGCCTAAAGATTGCTTTCCCAACGGTTTCCTTTTGGGTTTACGGCCCAAAAGTTTTATGTTCGATGGCCCTCTGTTTTAAGCTTTCTGGTTGTTCTTGTATCGGGCTTTGTCCTTGTTTGAGCTTTGTCCCTCGATAAAATTCAGTAAAAAAAAATATAAATCTGAATTTTGTTAATACCATATATTTTATATTTTAACTATATAATAAGTCACCATGTACAAAGCGCACGTCTTATTTTAGTAATATGTTATTATCATAACACCCCAACATACAAATTGATATAATATGCATACATATTTACATGGCTAGGGAAATACAAATGCACACGTATGTGATCATTTATCCTTTTCCGGAAAGGGCTACACGTATGTGATCATAGTAATAACAAAACTTCAACTCATCTTATCTAATTTGTGATTTAAAGAATCATTCAACGAAATTACTTAATTTTTTATTCTCAGTATAATTAAATACATGCTTATTCTAACAAAATAATTAATTACATGCTTATCTAATTATATAAATTTATGGTACAACCAAACAGGTGTCCATTGCATATCGGTTAAAAATGGTAAAATTATAACACAAAGAAAAAAAAATCCAGAAGTCGATTCATGGCTGATCTTCTGGCATTTTCTCCTCAGAGCTTTATTATAGATTGCAGTTAAGTCGTTCTCACCATCTTTAAGACGTACAGGATAAGTGGATAACTTAAGAATTATTGCATTAACAAAATACAAAATAACATGTAATGTCTACAAATTTCAAGAATGTTCGTGTATTACATTTTATTCTGGTTTATCATTGTTTAGCTTCAAAAATCAATAGAGACAAATCCACACGTCAAAGTATAAACAAAAAATCGAGCTATGCAGAGAGAATATAAAATATCATTGTTTCAAGGTAATACAGTCAGGAATCACCAAGTCCACAAATAAGAAGACACCGCTACTCCAAAAATATACTTCCTTCGTATTTTTTTAAAAAGAATAACAGTCCATTTCCATCCCAAAACTTTCGTATAATAATAAATATACACAATCTTTCAACATCATCCTAATTACACACAATTCAAATATATAAAAATATTACTCTCTCTAATTAGAAATATCGGAACTCGTTTCCACACAATTGAAGATTTGGGTTGGTTTTAGTAATTTAGAACGTTAACCGATATTAGACTAGTTGTATCAATTGATTTCATAACTGAATTGAAAACTCAACCCAAACAAAAATCCAACTACCTAACCCGAACCAACTTTTTATTAAACATTTTAAATCCCAAAAAGAACATATAAAGAACCCTAAAAATCAAAATTTAAAATTTGGCTGTTTATCTTCATAGCTTAGAATTAGTGATGTCTGGATCGTCAAATACTATATCCAAAGCTTCTAATGGATCATCTAATCCGCTGTGAATCGTGAAAGCGAGTGAAAATGCAGAATTTAGAGTCTGTAAATCGCAAAGTTGAAGACAAAGATAAAATCGTCATTTCACCGATCATTAAATTTAAAATAATTAATAGTGATTCTGCTTGTTTGTACATACGACATGTGTCTATTTATAACAAGGTAACCACCAGCCTACGCATCTTCATTGTTAACACTTGCGAAGTTGTTATATATAACTACTAGCCTACGTATTTGTTAATACAACTTCACTATAAATATACATCTATCTCTCTGTAAATAAATATATTATCTCTGCTATTAGTCTTCTCTCTTTTAGATCAATCTTTTCTCTCAAACTTCATTTTCTCTTTCGATTTGTGAAATTGGAAAACACAATTTGGGGATTTTAACTGAGATTTCTATTTACGATTAATTAGTGGGTATGGGTTTCGGCTTAACAGATTTTTCGGGTCTGGGTTATGAATTATAAGTCGGTTAAATAATGTATCTGGTTAAATAAATCGAATTTCGGTCGTAATTGGTTAAGTTCTAAAACAAAGAATATCAAATCAATTTTAAACTGCTATTTGTTGATTTTAGTTCATCTTTTAAACTTTGTGTGGAAACGAATTTCTATCTTTCTAATCGGAGAGTAACATGTTTATATACTTGAATTGTATGTAATTAGGACAAAGTTGAAAGATTGTGTACATTTGTTACTATTACAAAAGTTATGTTGTGGAAATAGATCGTTATCCTTTTTTAAAACTAATATCTTGAAGTTTGTTTTTGTATTAGAAAGATTGATGATTTGAATTGTAAAAAGATAATGTTGCTACATAAGAGCATCTCCAACTCCATTCTATTTTTCACTTTAAAATAGAGTTTAGAGTAAAAAATGCTTTAATGATACTCTATTTCTCACTCTATAATAGAGTGAAAAATAGGTTTACTCCAAATATAGAGTAATTTGTTTTTTTTTGTTCATCACTTTTTTTTCTACTCTAAAATAGAGTATTATTGGAGCAAATTTAAACTCTATTATAAAATTATTGTATTTTAAAAAATAGAGTAAGCCATTGGAGATGGTCTAAGAAAAAACAAGAACATAGACATTGAGACTTGAGAGTCCCGTCAACCAACGCATAAACTCTGAGATCCGTCTCTGTTCGAGAGATGAGATCATTGTAACATGTGTTTGGTTCACAAATTCAAAGATAGATCTTGAAAGTGGGCCCCGAAAAGTTTGCATTGACGCGGCCTACAATGACGTAATTGCACACAACACACTTTCAGCACCCAAAACTCTTTTGTCATTTTTAGGATATACTTTTGTCATATTTGTACCCTTTATATCTTAAAGCTCTATATAGGAAGATTGAAAAAAAACTCCAAAATGGGAAGAAACGAGTCTCAATAGTGGTTGTGGTAATACAGGCTGTTTTTTCTTAAATTAAGACATGGTTTTATGTAAAGTTGTTTGATGGATGTATTATTCTAGTAATTGCAAAATTATAAGAGTTAGCCTGGCAACTACATAGATTATTAGAGTTTTAGGTAATTTCTCTTAATTTTTTTTGTTTATTTGTTTGCGAGTCCACTTGTTTTTGAGTTCACGTTTTCTTTTCACTTTATTTCGAACTACATTATAAACAAAATCGAGCGTAATATTTTCTTTCTGATTACTATCAAGTCAAATTACCATACTTTTACTCTTTTTGGTGTAAATAGGATGAAAACAAATTTTAATTGATTGGACAAAAAGTAAAATAACTCAGCAGAAATATATCAATATTATTAATACATAATCATTAATATTTCCCCCTACTACTACTTTGACATATTATTATTTTGCCACTAGACCTACATATATTACAAATAATTGAATAACTAAATCTAAAATTAATTAAAATAGACGACATGAAGCAGTTACCTAACGTTTTTACACGAAGCTGTTCTTTTGTTACTGCCATCAAGACGAGTTCATTCATAATATTTGAAATGGGCGGGAACCACTTTCCTCGATCTTTTTTTAGCCACTATTTTTTTATAATTATATCTTTTTATCAAATAGATATATTTTATCAACTTTTTTTTTTGGGTTAGACTGCATTTACATTTTTATTTTAAATGTAAATACAAAAAAATCATTCAAAAGAATGTAAATACACAATCAAGAATACATATTTATATCAAACAAATTTGATTTTTTTTCTGAAAATAATACGAATTTTGAAAACGAGATCAAAATCTAGTTTTACTTTAATTTTTATCGTTAATTGTGCTTTACAGTCACGATCGTTATATTTCAATACAAACGATATTTTCTTATCCATGTGTCTTTATATTTATTGAGTTCAGATTTAGTATATTTCCACATTCAACATATGATAGACTATTTTTAATATGTAATGTTTGAATTAAAACAAAGGAATTTTAATCACTTAAAGTTAGTATCCTTATTATTTTGTTATAGTTCAGATTAAACGAAATCATTATACTTTCGATTAGATATATATGGTTTATCCAAAAAGGAGAATAGTCATGAACACAAAACTGAACTAATTTGACCAACTGTTATCGGTATGTAACTGATTAGAGTTGTGTATTTCAAGCCCTTTTCTGTCTGGTTAACAACCCTTTCCAATTCCTATAAAATATTTTTTACGCAACAAGATTTTTTATATTTTTTTATATTTTTTAATAAACTAAGTTATTATTTATGTTGGGTAAAAATAAAATACTAGTAACTTGAAATAACGAAATACAATAATGTGAAACAATAAGTGGGCCACAAGAAACGAAGACTAGTTTGTCAGGATACGCAGCCACCTCGCTTCCTTTATCAGTAAAACATTTCAAAAGTTTAATTCCTAGCTTCATCTTTATTAGTATAAACTAGAAATTGAGAGGTAAGAGATTGTTTGAGAGTGAGAGAGATCATCCGTTTTGTTCTCCGGCTTCGGTTCAACTGTCCGGATTTTGTCTCCGGCGTTCTCGCCTTCTCTTCCGGCGGTGGACGGCTGGCTTTTGTCTCTGGGTGGCGGTGGCTTTTTCAGCTCCGCTTCGCTGGCTTTTGTCTCCGCGTCATGCCCTTTTGGTGTTGACGACGGCTCTCACCGGGTTTATCCCAGTTTCATCTGACCGGCGTTTCAGCTCTTCCCCTCTGCAATCGACTCTCCTTCCTCGGTTTCGATCTTCGTTCCTTGAGGGATGATTGAAGACGATTGATTTTATTGGAAACGTGAGTCTGTGTTTGACTCGATCAAGCGTAAAAGATGGTTCTGGTTGACCATTTTTTCGTTTATCCCGGTTGTCTGATCTCTTCTTCTTCAAGATTTTTGTTTCAATCGGTTTGAATCTCGTTGGTTTGAGTTCGTTGTCTCTCGATTGGAACTTCATCAAAGAAGAAGGATCCTTTGGCTCGTGAGGTCATGGGTAGATTTCACGCTCAAGTTTTAAGCGCCTTCAATTCTGATATCGTTTCTATCGAGGTTCTTTGAACGGGTTTCTGTTCCGGTGTGTTTCCGGTGGATCGCCGATTAGAACCTTGCCGGAATCGTTCTGCCGGCTGAGATCGGTGGTGACTCGTATGGTGGACACGTGTCCAGGCCACGCTATATGTTAACGCGTGATGTCCAAGTCGACCGCGTTCTTTTCTAGGGTTTTCTTTTGTTGGGCCTGTTGGGCCATTTGTAAATTTTCTCTCTTGCCCGGTTGGGCTTTTGCAATGTTTTACTTGGGTTTTAATAATGACAAATCCTTCCAGTGGAAAAAAAAAAAAACTAGAAATTGACCATGCGGATATTGGTTCTTATATTTTTATACATTAATTTTTGTTTTTCATAATTAAGGTTATATATTTTATATGAATCATAATATAACTAATTGTATTAAAAGATATTAACAGAATCAGGTGATATGGATAATTTTTGAACAAATATCGGAATCCGTTTTAGATACATTTGTTATTTAAATATTTTTAAGTTTTTATACATCAAAATCGAACTCATCAAGATCCAGAAGGACCAACTAAAACTCCATACGTAAATTTATAATATTCAAGCGGAGGCTAATTTCAAAACAAAATAAAAAAATGATATCTGAAAAGAACAACACGTACCTAAATATATAGTCAATGTTCATGCCTAACTGATTTTATAAACTAATAAAAAGACTTTTTCTATGTGTTTAGCTAAATTAAGTGAAAAAATTTTATTTAGTAAAATAATTATATGGAGTAAAAAATTAATTGACAACAAATGTAATACATTTTTATTATTTTTATTTAAGTTATTATTTTATTCACAAAACATGTACTTGAATTATGTTTTTGACTACGTAATTTTTGACCAATTGAAACTAAAATTAAAAAAAAAATTAACAAATTATACCGAACGTTTAATCATATGCAAAACCCAATTATTTTACATTTTTATTTTATAATTGATATAAAGTTAATGTTAATTAACTAATAAATAAAAATCTGCACTATTATTATTATGGTAATATAATTAATGATGTGATGTATTATTAAAGTAATACTAGAGCTTGACATGTGCGACCGCACAGGTGTTTATGTAACGATTTATGTATATCATATATTTTTTTACTGCATCGTGTTATATATATTTATTAAATATGAGTTGGAACAGTTATGTAACTATACAAAAAGATTAGATGTATATATATATATATTGATATACTATGCTAGATCAAATTTATATTGACATTTCTTTCATATTTAATTGTATGATTGAAATGTATTATTAGTATATTATGCGTTTGGATCAAACTAAAAATGAAATACAACTATTCTAAAAACCTAATTGGACGGGATATAAATTGACCCGCCTATTTTAACTAAAATCATGGAAATAAAGTTAATTTTATGTTCAAAATATGAAGCTGATATTGCTGGAATATTCTTTTTTTTTTATTAAAAATAATTGATGATAATATTCTAAAACGTTTATAATAAGGAAGTTTAAAACATAAATGAATCACGTATAATATATATGCACAATATTTTATTGGTAATTTGTAGTAATAAGCATTAATTTTGGTTATATATGGTAATGTATATGTATTATACGACCAAAAGCGTGGAAGCTAGCTTTTAAATAATTTTTCATAGTTTAGGTTATTTTTAATATTTGTTTCAATAATTTGTTAATATAGGTGTATTTTGAAGTTGATTTAATTACATTTAACTCAGATTTATTTAAGGAAAACACATTAATCCCCCTATATATTAAAAGAAAAGTCACTTTAATGATTTCTAGTGATGTGTCGCTCATAGGTGAAGTTTCAATTTAATTGTTATAATTTGATTGGTGGATTGATCTTAATTTTATTTATTTAATTTAGATCTAAAAATTTAAGGTAAGTCTAAAATCATTTAACACCACTTGCCATATAATCTAAATAATATTACAAATAACAATTTATGGAAACTTATTCTTGAAATTATAGAAAGATTAATAATGTTTTATTTATCACTTTCAATATTTATAAACTATAAAATATAATGAACGAAATTTTATATAAGATAATTATAATAGTTTTATACTGTACTTGATGAATTTTATTCGAATATAATTATATAATAACTATTTTGAATATAACAAAATCCAAACATGTTTATTAATATTATTTTTAAATTTTTTATCGTTGTTTAAAGAATAAATTTATCAGAATTTTAAAATAACTTATGAATAGTTTAAATGTAAGTTATCTTATTTATTTTAAACATTTCTTGCCCAAGTTATTATCACATTTATTAAAATTTTAAATGCCAATTTACCTGAATGTTTCTAAATTCTTAATTCGTTTGTAATGACTTACCTTATTACAATATAAAATTCCTGGTGAAATAGTTAATAGGGGGATAACTTTCTTTAATCTATTTCAATATTTATTGTGAAAAAAAAATATAGCAACGTCATTTATTTTTGAAATGTCGACAATATAAAGTTGTCTTATTGAGAATAAGCATTTATTGCGCAAGTTAGTATCACATAATTCGACTTTTAAATCTTTCTAAATTGTTAATTCATTTTTAATGACTTACCTTGATTTAAATATGCATTACTTGCACAAGTCCTTATATATATTAAAAGCAAACCAGCTTATGACAATGTAGAGTTAATATCTTTCTTTAATCTATTTCAATATTTATTACAGAAAATAAATATTCAAACGTCATTTATTATGAAAAGTCGACTATATATAAAGATACTCCCAAGTTCTTACATACAATACAATATAGTGTTGTGAAGATATCAAATTTTTAAAAACAGTATGACAATAGTTCAAGCTCTCAAAAACCGAGTGTCTTTTATCAGGCAATTAAAACCATGTAAAGATACATGACGTATTGAGGTTAGGATTCTTCACTTGTGGAGAAATTACAACAAAGATTCCGGAAACACCCTTGAAATGGTTTTCGTTGATAAAGAAGTAAGTAGATTACTACATTTTTTACAACTCATAATCGTCTTTAGTCTTTTGTTCCCAATCCAACTCATAAAACTTTATCTCAGCTTCGTGTAGGGGACAAGAATTCATGCTTCAGTTGGTGAACAGCTCATCAAACAATTTGAAGGGAAACTAACCGAGGGCGATGCGAAGATTGTCCAGTTATTCAAATTGTACGATGCTATTGGTGATTATCGGACAACCGCGCATCCGTACAAAATTAGCTTTTTTCAAACAAATTTTGTTGGAACAGCTGATGAATTTCCGAGTGAAGTTCCGGAGAACTATTTTGTGGATGCACGGTATGTCAATTTAATATTTTGACTATTTCAATTTAATATTTCGACTATTTTGCGGATGCGCGGTATACCTTCACAGCTTACGAATCAAGTATTTCGACTATTTCGATGACGGTATGTCAATTTAATATTATTTTCTGTTCAATAAAATTTAGAAACTTATAGATCTATCAAATAATGTTAACCCGTCCAATTGCTTACAAAATTTAAGAAATTTTTTGCAGGTTTCTAATGGATTTTGTTTTCTTTATCGAGAATTGTACTTCATAATTTATATTATTTATGGATAATATTTTCAATTTTATTATATTTTCTTTTAATATGTCTACATAAATTTTTTGATATTATTTATGTAAAAATAATATTATTCACCTAAAATAAAGAATTACAACACATATACAATACAATTCTAATTAATGATAATATATATTTTTTTTTGTCATCAACTTTATAGACTCATAATATAAAATCTGTTATAAAATCTGTTACTTCTAAAACTATGCACTATTTATTCCATATTTTGAAAGAGAAGTCAATTTAGTGATTTCTGGTGACGTGTCACTCATAGGTGAAGTTTCAAGACATTGTTATAATTTGATTGGTCGATTGTTCTTAATTTTTATTTAAAATATATTGAACGAAATTTTATATAAGATAATTATAATAGTTTTATACTCTACTTGATGAATTGTATTCGAATATAGTTATATAATAACTATTTTAAATATAACAAAATCCAAACATGTTTATTAATATTATTTTTAAATTATTTGTCGTGTTTAAAGAATAAATTTATCTGAATTTTAAAATAATTTATAAAATGTTATAAATTATTATAAAAATATAAACCTACTACATATTGATTGAGAAGTCATATAAGTGATTTTTTTATTACGTGTCGATCATAAATGAACTCTTCAAATTGTTATAATTTGATTGGCCGATGATTTGAGGATTTTATTTATTATAATTATATCTAAAAGGAAAGGATAATCTAGTTACCACTTTCCAAATAATCTACATAATTTTAGAAATAATTATTTATGGTAACTAATTGTTGAAACTATGAAAGAGTAATAATGTGATCAAATTTTTTATATATTTATAAATTACATAAAATAAGAAACAAAAATATTTATTTGAATTGATATAATGATTTTATATACGTATAGAAAGCCTTATATTTATATATAAAGTATCATAATAACTATTAATGTCTAATAAATTTCATGCATGCTTTATAAATCATTATTATATTATAAATAAATTTATAAAATTATATTGGCTTATCATATGTTTTAAATTATAATAAGAGGTTCTATATGTTCTTTGGGAATGTGAGCTATATCATCTTTTTTTTTCTTCAACTCTTTTCCTATTGCACATGTTGTTTTTTGATTTGACATGTGCAAGTTGCAAAGTAACTTATAAATAGTTTAAATGTAAGTTACCTTATTTATTTAAAACATTTCTTGCCCAAGTTATTATTACATTTATTAAATTTTTAAATGCCAATTTACCTTAATGTTTCTAAATTTTTAATTCGTTTGTAATGACTTACCTTATTACAATATAAAATCCCTCTTGAAATTTTCTTCTTAAACACACAAATTATTTTGGGACGTTGCAATTATACATATACACAATAACTGTCTCTTGATACTGAAGTTACTTTGTTCCCTCTTGTCCATGTCAAATATTGAGTACCAGCTTTTCTCTATGACTGATGATTTCTCGCAAAGACGGTGGTATTAAGAAATAAAATCCGTTACTTCTAAAACTATACACTATTTATTCTATATTTTGAATTTTGTTATGTCCGCACATGGTGCGGACCAGTCACCTAGTTTAACTGAAAAAGACAAGCATTAAAATAGAAAATTCAATTTAATTTTCAGTGGCATGGAAGTGTAATTAAATTTAAAAACTAAAAGCTATTTTTAATGGGTACTTCTCTTTTAATAATATAGATAATTAATGAAATTGCTAAGTTGAATGAAATATGGAAAGACAATTAATGTAATTATATTAATGAAATTACTAAAAATATATTATATTTTTTTATGATGTTATCCATGTTTTCAAATTTTCATTTATATTTCTATTTATTTTTCTAAACATTAACAAAATGTACTTTAATTTTAATAATATAGATATCCCAAAATTGTGTTTTTGGTTTTATCATATATATTCTTGGCCATACATATAATACAGATGAACCTACCTTTCTGTATATTTGTGCCGACTAGTTCGTTAGAACTACGATGGTAATGGATTATTAACTTATTATATGAGCTTATTATACATGTATTTGGTTTTCAAGTATTACAAGACAAAAGTATTAACATATGAACTCATTCATCAGTCAACAAGAAATTTTGAGGAAAATGATTTATCTGACATATTAAATGTAAAAGAAATGTTTAACTTTGACTAGAAAGTCTGGACTATGGACCTGCAAAAAACCTTGTGGGAATTAATTTCTTTGGAAATAGAAAATTTCTTTACCAAACAATTCAGCAATTTGTATCTTCCTCGTGTTAATCTAACATTATCAAAAACTAAAATTTGCTTCTAAAAATATATATCACCGACGTTAATTATATTGGTAAATCCCAAATTAAATAGTATATATTCAAAACTCTAGAACTAATTAATATACCCTAATGAGCCAAAATATTTTCATTTTCTTTTCATCATATAAGAATTAAATAAAACATATCTATACAACGATAGTAAGAGTACTCGGTCAATCCAAACTATATGAACTATTCAATATTTTAATATCAACTTTTCAAATAACTTAATATTTTCATCAGAAACAAATAAGTAACGACATCTACACTAATATTAACATATTTAAATATATAAACAATTATATTATTTACATGAATATATAATGCTAAAAATAATCAGATATTCATTTATTGTTATGTCTTTAGTTTTACCATTAAATAAATTTATTTCAGAATATTAATTAAAACTCACTTCTTTTTGTCTAGCACATTAATTATCAAATGGTACAAATCAAATTTCACTTTGGGTATGATATGTCTTTCTTTTAAAGTACTAATAAACACATATTTTATCAGTGTCATTTTCTTAATAATTAATTTTATAGTGACAATATCTTTAGTTAAATTTTTAATAATTTCTTAATAAATAATTTCAATAAACTGACTTTATACTAATCATGTTATTTTAAATTTATTTTTAAAGATTGTTATCAATAATTTACCTTTAAACATTTATTTTTAATCAATTAACATTCCTTCAAATAATTCATAAATTAAAATTTTAATAATTTATTTTGAATTAATTTTAATATTTAAAATTGTGTTAAAAAAGAAAATTAGTATGACATATCACTAACAAACAAATTTAAGTTTTTTTTTCCCAAAACCGCACTATTATTTTCTCAAAACCGCACTAGTATTTTATCAAAACCGTACTACTTTTTCAACAAAATCCACACTTGTCCGGTAAACCACGTGAACCGCAGTGAGACCATATTACACCGCTTATATTATCAAAACGGCGGTCACCTTCGGACCATTAATCACATGATCAACGAACCGAGTATCCAATGACTATGAGAGTCTCAAATCAACATTTTACAGATAAATTTGTCAAATTCAATAATCTAGAAAGGGAAAAAAAAAGAATGATTCAGTCCAATAAGCGATCCCAATCTATATTTATACAAATATATTATAGATAACAATTTATATTTTTAAGTCTTAAGAAAAGAAATGAAGCATTGTTTTATAAAAAACTTATTTAAAAATTTTTAGTATGATTTCGTTAGATTAGCAATTTTTTTCTCACAAAAAGTCTTTAAAAATTAAATTTAGAAAGTAATTTAATTTATATCAAAGTGTAAAAAAACACATATACATACAGTGTATAAATGTAGAAAGTGAACGCACTCATTGCCATTTATGATGACCTCATCACATTAATAAGCCACCAAAAAGAACTTGAGTACTCTCTACGTTTCCTCCTTCCTCTCTATATAAACCCTTCCTTTCTCATCTCCTCTGCTTACTGTTCTCTAATCTAATCTCAGCTTTCATTAAAAAAACCTAAACACTTGAGTTTCTGAAAATGTCGGAAGAATTCGACGAATCTGAGATCATTTTCTCGGACAACTTCTTCCCAGCTCGCCGGCGTGATGAAGAAAACGACAAAGAGAACCGTCCGGTTGAGTTACGAGAAAACACAAGACGGAGACGGATCAAAACGTCGCCGTTGCCTTCACCGGCGGCATTCTCGACGTCGCTTCCGGTGAATATACCGGGTGATATGATGCGGCGGAGGTACTCGGAGGATGATGAAGAATATTCCGATGACGACGGAGGAAGTGGGAAAATGGTTCCGCCGCATTTGATCGTTGGACGGAGGATGGAAGGTGGTCAGATGGCGTTTTCCGTTTGTACAGGTAACGGGAGGACTCTCAAAGGACGGGATCTTAGCCGGGTTCGTAATTCGGTTCTCAGGTTAACCGGTTTTTTGGAGGCTTAGTTTCGGACCGCTTCCCGATTTTATCAAATTTTCCCGTCTTCCAATTTTTTTCTCTCTTTAGCGGAAGAATCAGCGGTCTTATTGTTTTTTTCTTTAGTTTCATTTGAAGTTCAAAAGGAAAATGTTAAAAACATTTATTTCCTTTTTTATTTATTTAACTAGGGTCGGCCCGCCCTACGGGCGGGAAGTTAGAAAAAAAAAGTTATTTTATATAAATTTACACTATGAAGCATTTTTTAAAAAACATTGCGGGATGTCCAGAATAACGAAAGTCTCTCTCTTTCAATTGTCTTTGGCTTCAATATGTATTCTCCCACCTTTGTTTCCTGTCCAAGTTGCATTTCACTCAGCAGCAGCCATAGTTCAGCTTCTCTACACACCTTTATTTAACTTGCCATCTTTCTTTTCGTTATAAATATCAACTATACATGCCTTTTAAACACTTGTATGTTTACTTGAGAAATTAACCATAAAACCAACCAATATGGGTAGAAAAAATAAGTATGTTAAGAGTGTTGCTTGTCAGGGTTAAAGGAAAGAGATAGAAACATAGATTTGATCCAAGGATAAAATAAAAACTGAGTTAATCTTTTATTCTTCTAATGATGGTCATGTCTATCATCTACCCGTACAAAAATAAAACTTTACAGTCACATACAACTAATTCCTTAAGTTAGAAAACCAACTTAGTAGCTTGAGATTGAAAGCTCCAACTTAGGCGGATATACAATTGTTTTGGATGTAATTGATAACGTTTCATGTGCCAAATGTAGCAAAAACAAACATAGAATCATCATTTGACAACCTCCACCTCAACTTCTTCATATTTTAATCAGAAACTCCAATTTTCAAACCATGTCCGCGTCTAAGAGGCTAAGTCCTCTCTCTTTGAACTACAGGGCGGTGTGGCTTTGGGGCTTAAACTACAAAAAAAAAAAAAACTGTGTTTAAGATGTTTCATCAAAGACCAGAGTTGAAAAGAGATACAGCTGCGTCTGCCATTATTCCTCTGCACTTTTCCTTTTTGAGCTTCTTCACTATAAAAAAAAACAGAGATCACAGACTTCAATTAATAAGGCCGATTTTTTTCTAATAAGTTTGTAGTGTGATATTTAGGGTCTACAAAGGATATCTTATGTCTAAGAATTGCCTGTCTCATTAGTTCGGTTACGCCCTGAAGAAACGATGTTACCCTCCTCAAGAATGACACATCTGATCCAGACAAACAGAAAGATAATAATTTAATTGATAATAGTATCGAGAAAGAGCAACTGGGATAAAGAAAAGTAAAAAAAATTAGATACCCCCACAGGAAATTCAAGAGCCTCGAGAGCAAGTTTAGCCTGCAATCCAAGGGAATCAAAACACTGTTACTCTAGAAAAGGAACAAAATTTTGCAGTATTGGGAGCCAGAACTGGTGTTACCTGACTTCAAATCGGAGAAAAAAAATTCTTGGCGGACTTTAAATCGGAGAAGAAAGTTATTGAATTCACGCTTAGGGATCATGTCATCGAACTTCCTCATGTCTACCCATGGGACGTCTCCAACACTGACTATAACAATCGACAAAGCATATGAGCTGCAATGTTAAAGGAACTCCAGAAAATTAGCTTGTGGAAAAACAAAGTTGCTGAATTTAAGAAGAAAATATTGCACGTTCTTTTACCTCTCGTCAACAATGGCTTCCATAGTTGATTTCTCTTGTTGACTGAGTTCTTCCTAGGTCATAGCCAAACCTCTTGTCACCTTCACATTCAGAACGTGACCTTCACATTAAGTATCCAAAATCTGTTTTTTCTTTCTTTTAAAAAGCTTTAAACTTTACCTGTCACAGTGGAAGCTGAAGACTTTCTCGTCATGGTTCGTTGCTGAATAATGATGGAAGAAAACATAGTGAGTAGTATAGATCGAAGATAAGATTTTTATAGGGAAACAAACTCACAGCGGCCAAACCCGAAACAGGGGATGCAGTTGTCTTCAACAAAAGGAGCCAAGGTATGGCCAATTACAAAGATTACCTTCTTATATGGATTCGCAACTTCTCCGATCTATTGGTACAGATTGTCGCTGACAGAGTTGAGCTTCTCTAAATGCGTTAGGGTGAGGCCAAACATCGCAGTCTTAGAGCAAATTTATAGCAGAGACTCGCCGACGGAAACGACGCATCGAAGAGCTCGTACTGCGTCTGTATTAATGCCATTAAAGTCGAGTTCCGTTACAGACAGAGCGAGAACTATCGATCGTCATTCTCGCCGAAATCAGACTCGCATGAACAAAGGCGAGAATTAGGTTGGAGCGCTGCGTTTTGTTTAATGAGGACAGGTGTCGCGCTCTCCTTGAACGAATTGATGACGTGTCGTCCTTGTTGGCATCACCAGGAGAGATCCAAACCTTCTTTTATATATAAAGATTTCTTAGTTCTGATTGTTCTCAAATGTAATAAAGAAAAACAGAAGAAAATCATTCCAGATTATGCGTTATTAGAATAATATTTAGTTGTTCTTTGCAGAGATTGAGATCTAATGTTCATCAACTATGCGTTTATGCGTATGAAATTGGATCGATTGTATAATGAATAGAATTTTATTGTGAAGATATCTGTAGAAATTGGAATATAGCTTTGTTTCGTAATCGAGATAAAGACAAATAGAACCAGCTGTTCGGTTCTAATTGATTGAGAGAGAGAGGTCACACTTCTTGCCGGTGACAGCAACGTGAAAAGAATGAATTATTTTTAGCGTATTTTAACAACCAAATATGCATTGTTTTGTTTGTATCAGTTCAATAATGTTTAAACGTTTTAGCATTTGTTCGTGAAAGAAAATAATAAGACTAAGAAAAATACTAGATCCACGTGTTTAAGAGCAATATCGCCAATTTGAGATGGTCAAAGTTTATCCCAAATAAATTACATGGTCAAGTAAATTAACTTAGTTCTTCACTTCTTCTATCTTCTGTTCTTAAATATTAAATGGAATCCTTATTCTTTATTTAAAAGCATATGAAGATCTTGACATGATTATATATCTTGTAGCCATCCCTTTGGACATGGAGTGTCCTCGTGGGTTTACTTTGATATAATTATAAGCCGACGACACATGCATCTAGCCATGTTCCTATCGATTCAAAAACTTTACTGAACTGTTTGATATACACTATTTTAATATTTTAACCTTTAAGCTTGTTTTTCACACTCGAATTGCGATAATACTATCTACATGTTTAATACTTCTACAGCCAATATAAAAAATTAAAATCTAACGTGCTTGGTCTTAGATTAGGCAGCTCTTTTCTGATGGTCAATTTTTTCTACCACTCGTGCTTTCCTTCTATAATTTTTATAAAACCGACAACGAAATAATAGATCACAATATTATTTTTTGCAACCACATAATTGCATAAAATTCTACTTGTCTGTCACAAATAAGAAAAGACCAAAAAGGTTTATGCAATAAGATCATCTCCACGCTCTATTACGAAGTTTTCAAAACTCTATATTTGAAGTTTAATGATGTTATTCGCCAAAAGCAAAACTTCAAACTTAACTTCAAAACTATTTGCATTTTATATTACGGTCTGTATATTTTTCATAGTTAATTAAAATTTATAAAACTTTTGTAAATAACTAAGCACATAAATAAAAATATTACAGCAGTATTAATTAATAAAATATAAATTTTAAATAAAATAACATAACATAATTAATATTAAACTTCAAGCAAAATATCATATTATTCCATAAAATTATTATTTATTTTTTGGCGACCCATAAAATTATTTATGTAATACATATATGATCAGCTAGTACCTTTGAGTAAAACACAACTCTCTTTATTTTTATTGTGTACATTAAAAACTAAAAATTGTTGAAATCGGATGGTCTTAAACTTGCAAATACATTAGATCTGAACAATAAAGTAAAAG
This sequence comes from Brassica rapa, assembly GCF_000309985.2. Lineage (NCBI taxonomy): Eukaryota > Viridiplantae > Streptophyta > Magnoliopsida > Brassicales > Brassicaceae > Brassica > Brassica rapa. The sequence continues at coordinate 27,944,834 of NC_024803.2, forward strand.
AGAAAAATAAATATTGCTAAGAAACTTAACTTCTATCGATATATTAATATTCATGAATACATTCGATTTGAATAAGAAATAATTGTATTAACATACATCAAAACAAGAACAACAACCATTTTCGGTTACACAAAATTTGTTTGGGCAATATTTTGAAGATTTTGGAGGTTCCTAATCAAATTACCTGACTATTAGTGTTATTGTAATACTTAAATTTGTGTAATAGCTATGTCTTTCATTTAATTTCAGAACTTTGATGTAGTTAAATTTCTTTTGTATTGTTGTTGTCTAAATCTAGTTTTAAAATACTTTAAATTTGATTTTAAAGTTTTATTTAAGTTTATGTGTAAAGCTTAAATTTATAAAAATATTAAAATTTTATGAAATATAATTTTTAAGGATTAATACGATAAGCGAGAAAATATTTAAGAATTATAAATGTGATGTGTAATTATAGGGAGCAAAATGCAAAAAAAAAAATGAAACTTCAAATTTAAAATTTTGAAGTTTTGAAGTTTCTTTTTGGAAAATAGAAAACTTTATATTTGAATTTATAGAGTCTCTTTTGGAGATGTTCTATAGCGTCAAATGAAATGGTTATATTTTTATGGGCGCAAATATATATGCATAATGTTTTTTTTGGTTTTAATGTTAAATGGTATATAATGTTATGTCATGACTATTATCAAGGTAGTTAGAAAGAACCTTGTCTTCAGGGACGGAGGTGGAGAGGAGAATGTGGAGTCAGGTGACCCACTAAAATTAGAGAAAAAAAAATTTGGTGTATTTTTTTTTTAAAAATATTATAATATTTAGTTAAAATATAGCATTTGATCCCATTAATTTATGTATAAGTTTTCGTATGCTCCCATTAACTTTGTAAAAAAAAATATTTCTATAATAATAACAATATATATAAATATTAAATTTACATATTATGACCCAATCAAAATATTCATGGCTCCGCTACTGCTTGTCATCCCTCGTCTCAAATAACTAAAGCATATACGTTATGTGTTTTTAGCCGTCATGACTATTTTGAAGATAGATAGAAAGAACATTTTCATATGAAATTACTATTTTATTATTTAAAAATCCTGTTATATATTTTTTTACCAATGCTCTAGTTTTATACGAACAAGTAAAGTATATATTTTTAATTTAAAAGGTTCAAACAGACAGAAAAAATAAGTGATATGATGTGGAAGTACAACCGGACCACGTGTGTGAGAACAACAAGAACTTCGAGTGGGATGGGATGATCATAGGCTAGCGTCAGAATTTGATTGGACTGTTACAGATGATATGTTTCATTCCAAAACGTGGCCGTCTAGCCGCTTAGGCGTTGTTGTTTGGAGGTTGATCGCGACGATTATGTCCAAATCTGTGTAGCTAGACGTTGATCCGCGTAAGACCGTCTAGTTTCTGCGTTGACCGTTAAATTTCCGCCTAATTTCAGCCTGATCCCGCGTTGACCGTCTAATTCCCGCATAATCCCGCGTTGACCAGCTAAGTTTTTTTTTTCTTTTCCGTCCGTGTAAGTTAAAACACGGTTGATTATTTTTTACTCATTATTGACAGATTTTGTGTAATTATTCATTACTAAATAATTATAACTAGTTAACAAACCCAAAACAAACATATACATACTACATTTAGGGATTTTTTCGTACCAAACCCATCATTTACGAATCAAAAAGAGACTATTTAAAATTATATATAAAATTATATAATTATGTCTAAGAACTTGTATCATCATCATTAAAATTAGCTAAATATATTATAAATATATTAAATTGTATTTAAAACTAGACTCCGCGTAATTCCCGAATACTTCCCAATTTTTTGGTAATTCGCTAGGCCCGAAGTTACCATCCGACTAGCGCTTAGCGTATAGCGTAGTTTCAAACAGGGGTTTCATTGCATTCACGTGCATTCCTTTCAAGCCACAATTCTTTCCACCCCAATTTATTACGTGTGCAAGCAAACAAATAACCCAAAATCATTTGATACAGCCATTTAACTTGTCCTTTTCTCAATAACGCTCTTGAAAGGTTTCTAGTTTGGCCCAAGTTTACATTTAATGCAGACTATTTCTTTTGGGTCTCTGCAACTTCCAGTTATGAAAATGATTTTCTGTAATTGCTCAATATATATCCAAAAGCAGAATTAATTCCAAGGGATGACAAGTTGAAGGCAGGGGCGGATCTAGCATCTACAATGCGACCAAAAAGTTATTTCCGCTGTTATCTAAGTTTTCAAGCAAACAAATAACCCTGTTGTTACCTAGGTCCGCCCCTGGTTGAAGGTTGTTTCGACCAATTATGAATCAACTTGTTGTGTGAAGAATATGTGAACAAGAATAATCTGCACAGTGAAAAGCTATGAAATATAATAGAATGTGACCAAAAAGTTATTTCCGCTGCAAAAGCCTTTTGCTTATGATAAAACCTCTCACATTTTGTCCTAAAGGGGTGGTTTTACTTACAAATCTGAGCTCCCAAATTGACAATTTCCTTGACTATGTCAAACAGCTTGATGCATAACCAAACTTGCTGATGTCTAGTTTAGGAAGAGAACCTACTTTTACCAAAAACAGAATAAAGACAACAAACAAATCTCTTTGAGATTATTTCATCAGTCGCCAGAGGTAAAAATATTCACCCTTTTGAAGGACAAGTGTTTATGGATATCTTTGAGAGGTGCACTCAGACAACTAGCGCGAGAGCCAGACCCATAATATCTAGAAGATGATATAGCTGAGACAAATATTTCTACTGATTTCTCTGCTATTTCTGAGTAATGTCCCATATGTGAAATGATGGATCCAAACTTCTCAACATCGTCATGTTTCTGCATTTACAACTTCACAGGATAGGACGACACAAAAAAAACGTTTAGGATACAGAGTAACATTCCCTAAAATAGCAATCATACATCAAAAATACACCGCGCACAACACAGATTCAGCTCTATCTTATACTATTAAAACAAGAACACTGTCTTAAGTTTAATCTTGATACTATATATTACGAATATGTCACTGACTAATACAATAATGTAAACCGGTGTGATATACAAAGCTGATACATATGAGATATACAAACATATGTGTAACAACCTATGAAAAATTATCAAAGATTGGTATAACATTTGACATAAGTACATGTTTGTATTTTTAGAGAAACGGTGTTGATTGATTAAAGCAGTGATATAAACCGATATGAATTCTCGAAGAAAACTATTGTAATGTGTTAATAGATGAGAAAATCAGGACAATAAACAATGAGCTAGAGAAGAAAAATATCAAATATATATATTTAGTTTTATTTGTTAAGTTGCTAATGAATTGGTTTAACTATAACAAATTTGTACAATAGTTTTTTTTTAAATGACTCTATTTTAATAGAATAGATTAATCCAATTCAACTGACCAAATCAGAGGTACATAAGAACTAACTGTATTTTAAATATATTAATTATGTTTATAAATGAGGTTAACAATAATAGATTTCAAAAATATGTATTTATGATCAAACCAGCAAGACAGTATATAGAAGTTTATAACTATAAATTGTAATGATAAAATAAAAGTTTTGATATTAACTTTTGATCTACTTTTTGTTTTTACTGGCTTATCTCCAGAGCATATATGCTCAAATGTATCCGAATCTCAGTATTTATTGTAGTTTAATCAATACAACAACCACGAGGTTAAAAATACGAAAGCTTCACAACGCATCAGTTTCTTGTGTTCCAAGAAGCTGGAATTCTCTTTTGTATCCTCGTAACTATTATAATCCATCGCCTTCTGTATGTATGAATCCAAATTCTGCTAATATCTCTCTGATGCGAATGGCTTCATCAAAATAAACTGTTGGTTTGATCTATAGAAAACCAAGTTCAAAAAACTCTCATGTGATATTTCAGAAAACCAATTTAGAGAAATGTTAGATGAGTCAATTCAAACCTGCTCAAGACTCAAACGAGCCTCTCTCCTCTGCCTCTCAATATCTCTCTTTCTCTGTTCCACTAGTTTCTGTTGATCATTATCATTCGCTTGCATCTCCTGTGAGAATAAGTAATGCAAATGAGAAATAACAGTAAATGACAGGTACTCTGTTTCATCTACTACTAGTTTCTTTTGATCATTATCATTCTTTTGATTTATGTTTCCTTACCCTCAGTTTTTCTCCCTGCGGAATGTCTTCAGCCTCTGTACTCTGCTTCTCAATATCTCCCTGCCTATGTTTCTGCAAATTCTCTTAGAATCTTTCTCTTGGATCACAGTAAATCAAAAGTATAAAAGTTGACATTTAGTTACCCTCTTCTCTGGACTTGACCTTGACGTTGACTCAGTTCTGTATCTTTTCTGGCCCTGAAGAAGAGACTCAGATAACTCTTTCACATTTGGCTGATAAAAACAGTAAAGTTACTGCGATGAAATTACCTGACGCGTATGTTCTGCACGATCCCCTTCCTTTGAGTGATCAAAATCACAATGTGAGCCGTTCTTACATTTTCCTCTCAGAAAAAACTGAAACGAATTTTGCATATATAGGAGCAAATTATTACCTCTTAAATGGTTTAAAAACTAGAACAACTTATCTTCGTTTTGGTAGATGGACAATACGCTTAATTCAACTGCATCACGCTCAGAAAAATATAGTTTTATTCATTCTACAATATGCACTCGTACCTTACACTTTGGCATATTAATCTTCCCTGTTGGTATCTCCTATTAAAATAATTCAACGCAGTAAGCCATAAGGGACAATGCAACTTATAGTAAACTAAATCGATAGTTTTTGTTTTTTACCTTTGGATGATTGTAGCAACAATTTTCTCCGTAGCCGCATCTACCAGTTCTTAGATAAAACTGACAATCTTTTATACCAGGACGAACTGGATACTCACTTGATTCCACCATCATGCTAAGGTATTTAAACATCATATAAACATTAGTACTATACTGATTTTTAATCATTGGATACATAAGCAACAATAAAGTGATATGATTATTTCAAGTTTCAAAATGCTATAAAAGTTAGACCGAGAGAGCATTCTGCAATACTTATCGAGAAAGCACGGTTAAACCACCCATGATTTCACACTTGAGAGGTTTGATCCATGACCTAAACTAGTATGGTAAATTTTCAGTACGCTAGCCTCTAACCCACATTGACTTCTTACATTTTCTTAATTCAAAAAAGTTTTTGAAAAATAACAGTGGTACTTGTAATCAATCAGACTTCCCAAGATGTGCATATTTAATGATTTTCTGTTTCCCTCATACCATAAATGTCATAATAGAATCATATTATAAAATTTGCGAAAAGGGTTCAAACTGATGACGATTCTTCGCAATTTTAGTCGTCAGCCTTTCGAAGAAACCTCTCAATACATAAATCACTATATAATATACGATCAACGATCAATTTCATAACAAGTCACAAACTTACCCTTATAGCAGAAATGTTGAATCGCTTTCAAAAGCAAAATCCTTGCTCAATGACAATGAAAAACCTAATTTTTTGGGCATCACCTAATTTTATTTTCTAAATGATTACTTATGTCATTTTATGTTTTATAACCCCCCCCCCCTCCCCCTCCCCCAAATTAAGTTGATTTCTAGAATAAACGACACATAATATTAGATAAAACGATGCGTTTTTCTTTTTTCTCTATTAACTATAAAATGTATGGGCCGAAATCCAACTAATATTTAGGCTAACAATACTAACGATTAGTCCAACTTTGGATTTATCTAATAAAGTATAATATATGTCTCCAATTTGTCTAACCAAATCACCATAAATTAGTTGTCATTTTACAAGTATTTAACACAGAAATTCATTGATTCACACCTAAGGAATTGCAGGAACCAAGAAGGGTGAGAAAGTCCCACCTGAAAGAAAAAGGCAGGCACTCTCGTCTTTCAACCCCTACAAGATCGCTTTGCTTGTTAACTAACAGATCAAGAAGATCGTTTCGAGTTAATCCGTCAGATTTCCAGTAGGAAATAAAAATATCAAACCGATTTCTGAATGTAAAGATGCAACTAATGTATGATTGGCATATTGAAAGAATGTTTGGAATGGTCATAAGTAAAATGGGAAACAAAAGGGAAAAAATCTAGACATAAAATTTTGATAATTTTCTGAAAGTTTCAAAAGAACATACTTTTGAAACTTTATCTATTTATTTTTGAAAATTAGTGCGCTAATATTATTTTTGTTAAGGTCAAAATAACGAATTAAAGATACAATGCATTTGTACTTTCATTAATCTCTTAACCAAAAAATACATTGCATTGCATTCCTTGTGACCAAAGGATCCGGAGTGTAGTCCATGTTTTTTATTTTGAACGTAAGTCCATCGTTTATTGATTCCTCCTAAAACCCATCGCCTTCTTTTTCTTAAACCCTAGTTGGCTAGTTCTGATATGCCTCTCTGATTCAGAATTTATCTGGGCCCTGGCCTGATGTGAAATTTTAGAAGCTATAAACATTTTTAATAATATAATAATTTTTTTTTGCAATTTGGAAATCTATATACAGTACTCATATAAAAAGCTTCCAGAATTTTTTAAAAATGAAGACCGATAACTTTTTTTTGCTAAATTGTAAATGTCATTAATCAAGAAGGTTTGGTTACAAAATGGATCGCGACCAGATTCTACTCTAAAGCCATTCTGAATCTTAGGGGCCGCAAAAAGTTTTAAAAAACCCCCAAGACACAAAGAGATTAACTCAAAGCTTGCCAAGGATGATGAACTTTGAAGTTAATAAACATTATAGGACAACAGACATCAAATTAAATTCCCCACCCAAGCGCTTCCTGACAACTAGAGTAACCAGACCATCAAGAGAATAGCTAGAGGCAAGTTCAGTCAAGCACTCACCGAAGTGGCTCAAGCAGGGATCGAAAAAGGCGACTGGAGCTCCACTAGAGGAGGAAGAAGCTGAAAAACGGGCTCAAGCTAATGTGGCAGACGACAAAAATGTAGACCTGAGGAAACACCGCTGAAAGTGAAAGCACAAGTTACTGTCAAGCGCAGCCGGTAAATGCAGCTCCCCATCCGGCTACACGACACAATGGATGCGGCAGAGACAGCAAGTAAATGAAGAAGTTATCTTCTGAAGCTTGGGAGAAGGGAAATGAAGAACTGAAGGAGAAGTGAAACTCCTTGGAAAACAAGCGACCGAACCAACAAGAGAAAGCTCCTTGAAAGCAGTTGACGCCATTACAGGGGTTATCCTCAAAATCCCAGAAGTCGACATCGAAAGCAGCAAGGAGAGCCAATCGAACTATGAAAAGCACGCTATGGTTGACGTCAGAGACGAAGGCTGATATTTTATTAGGTTGTGCCCAGATCCAACCCTACTGTGGGGTTCATCAGAAGAAAACTAACTTAAACAGCTCTAATAAGAATCATGGGCGGTCCTAGGCATAAATCAATAAAACATTTGGTGTTGCCCCCAAATTTGTATCCCCAGTTTTAAGTTAATACACATACTTTTTTATATCTGTTTAATTATAAATATTAAGTTATTAAAGTTTTTATTAAATTGTCTATGGTCCCAATAAAAATATATTCTTCGATTTGATGTTTTATAAACCAAATTGAGAGAAATGTTGTTGATTCAATTAAATTATCATTCTAAAACAACAATTAATTGTTATTTTATTAAAATGCTGTTTTTTTAACACAAACCTATATCAAATGAATCTCAAAGTTAGGTGATAGACATAAAGACAAGCTCATCGGCCAGGACCTGTTTCACTAACCTATACCATGAAGTATGAATTTTAAGTCTATATAAGATTTTTATAGTTTGTAATAGAAGTACTCTTTGAAGATCTCTTGTAACATTTATATTCATATAGTTCTCTTTCCCTAGAACTTAAAATTCATACTTCATTGTATAGAAACATTAATGAATATTTAGTTAAACCAATAGAGCAAGAGAGTTTCAACATCATAAATTGCATTTCAAAATATCATTTTCAGCATACCAAATAACTTTACTAATACGTATATGATTCTTTCTCTTAGTAAAAAAATACAAGAGTATTGGCGTCTAAATTTTAGATATGATCAGAATATATTTCTACTTTCAAACATCTTGGATGATTTGCGCTGAATCAAACTCGCAGGAGATGCTTGAGTACCCCAGCTGTTTGTTAAAATTAAAATTTTACTTCTTAAAGTTACAATTATTTGTTAAAAAGTTACAATTATACAACAGATCCCACAATTTTATATATCTACAGAACATAAATTTGTAGGATTTATGGGATAATTGTTTTTGGCCTACTGTTAATATTAGTTCTTTGGTTTCTACGTTTTTGTTCTGAATCCAAAATATATTTCCTTAAAGAGTGAAAACAATGGGTTAAAGATATAACACAAGAGGAAATCAGCTCTGTGGTTTGATCATAAGTTAATAAATATTTATATATTAGGAGGTCCGAATTTCAAGTTTCACATAAGATGAAATATATAATTAATAGAGAAAAGACTAGATCTCGATCCGCGCAACTGCGCGGATGTTTGTTTTCAGATTTAATCATGTATTTAAATGTTAATATAAATATTTCAGATACAATCCTTGTTCGGAAACTCGCTAGGCGTTACGCGTGCGCTCGGGTTGGGCCTAGCGCCTAATGAAAAAATCGGATTTTAATCGGGGATTAATCGGTGATTAATTTTAGGGTTTTATTTTCATTTTTAAAGTAAACGTATGTACAAACTATTGTTTATGTAAATATATGCAAAGGTTGCGTGTGGTCTAGTGGTACAAACGGAGAATGCTTTCAGTTCTGCCCCGGGTTCGACGAGCAGATAAGTCAGTTTTGCTTATTTTTGTATTTTCTTTAATGAGTGGCAGTATCGTAATTACCTCTTCGTTTTCATTTTAGGGTTTTGACGATTCTGCAACTTTTTTTTGCGGCCGCCATAGATTTTCTTCATAGATTTTTTATTTTTTTGTGTGTTTTAGTTGTTGTTTACACATTAAGAGACTATAGAATTCAATACTAATCGATTTTGAGGTTCAAAATCGCCAAAAACATAGTTTTTTTATATTATTCCGCCTAACTATCCGATTGATAGAAAAACGCCACGGACTGAAGCCGCATCACGTTTACTCGCCGGAAAATCGGCCCTCCGCGCCGCGTTTTAGAACAAGGGATACAATAATTTAATATAATTTTATAGTTTATATGTTGTAGTTAATCAATTGTTTAAAATTGTCATATGTATTTGTTGCTTCTTATTATATATTTATTTTATTGTATTTACATTTAGTTATTAGTCAAACTAATACATGAATGAAGCAACATATTTAAAAATTGTTTTTCATTTAATTAATGCTAAATTATGGCCCGCTTTTCAAAGCTGGATTTTTATTTTAGCAATAAATTCTTTTTTTTTACTTTTATTCATTTTAGATGATATATTATTGTATATAGAAAATCTTAATATTATACATGTATTATATAGTTTGCTAATGTTAAGTAGTTATATCATCGTATTATATTTTTAACATGAATATTTTATATTTATGAAAATAAAATTTATGAATTTAATATAAATTTATCATTTTTAGTTCAATATAATAATTTTATTTTAACATGATTGATTATAATTATAAAATAGATAAAAATAGGATAGTGTTTTTCTTTCATTTTATTAACGATAACTGAATATAGTAATGCATAATAATAGTTTCTTGCTAATTACAAAATTAGTGAAAATATTAACATAAAGTTTTTGAAAATTAAAATATCGTTAAAGTATTTATCAAAAGATTTGTTAGAATAAATTTTAAATATAAATATATATATATATATATATATATTTAAAACGAAAATATATCATGATTAAAATAGTTAAAAATATTTATATTATTACCTTTAATGATATATATGTTAATTTTTATACATGTATTATATAGTTTTGCTAATGTTAACCTGTCTTACCAACGTATTATATTTTTGAACATAAAAATTTATAGTTATGAAAATAAGTTATATATATAAATTAGTCAATTTAATATAATTTTACCATATTTAGCTAGTTATGCATTACTATATTTGCACGGTTGCACGAGTCAAATTTATCGGATATTCTATTGTTTTACAGGTATTTTATTTAAAGGGGTAGAAGATTTGAAATTGTTATGGGAAATAAAAATTCATTCTGTGTATCTCAAATTTTAATTAAAAATATGGGAACAAAATGTAGATTTTATGATATGTTACCAACTTACCAGTGATCTCTAATATATAACTATAATATTATATGTTTTTAATTATAAATATATAATCATAGTATTATAAAGGAAATGAAATCAAACTATCTAAAACATTGGACCAAGAGAAACCAAATTTAAAACCTATAAAAAAATAAATTAAAAATATACGTGGAAAAAATCCAAGTCGTCTTCCTCCTTTTGTTGAGCTGGCATTTTAGATTTTGATTAAGAAAATATATGTGATGAAAAATACAGATCATGCCCTCTATTATTAACAATCCGCTTCCAAATTAGAATGTACGATTCCGATCTTCAGTTTTAGAGAATCAAAGCTTGAGTGACGGTTCCATGCTAAATAGACTCTAGGAAGCTCTTAATTTTCCAAAGGTCGAGTTTGGCGAGGCCAAGATAATTGAATTGTTTGGAATTGACCCCTGAGAAATGTATAGTATTAGATGAAAAACCACTTACTTTCTGGTGCACCATGATGAGACTGAAGCAAGTATCGATAATGAGAGCTTTTCTCAGTCAAGGAGAGGGAGAGGTTAATCATCGTAATCCGCAATCCGGGTCTGACCCAAAACCGACCAAATTTGCAATCCTCACTTATCTGATCTACATCGAGAATATTTGAAGAACTTTAAAAACCATTCCCGAATATTGGCTGGATAATCTGGGAAAAAGAAACTTTTTCATAGGTGTTTGATTCATCGTAGCAAGTTTGGTCTTAGTTAACGGTGTTAAAATCTTTGCATTTAGTTTATGGATGAGTTTAATATGATATACGACTTGTATGCTTCGTGAGAATGTAAAATGAAACACACTATTTAGTTTCTAGTGGACAGTCCAACTTTAAAAATCACACATAAAAAATGTTGTGACTTCTATTTATACAAGATAGAGATCCTAATCACAATGTAAAATACATATGTAGATAATGACTAGGTCATAGTTATCTTTATCTCTCAAATCTACATCCTTATCTCTATAATTATCAAGGTAGTTAGAAAGAACCTTTTCATCCCTCATATGAAATAACTAAAGCATATATGTTATATGTTTTTAGCCGTCATGACTATTTTGAAGATAGTTAGAAAGAACCTTTTCATATGAAATTAGTATTTTATTATTTAAAAATCTTGTTAAATATTTTTTACCAATGCTCTAGTTTTATACGAATTAGTAAAGTATATATATTTTTAATTTAAACAGAAAAAATAAGTGAAATGACGTGGAAGTACAACTGGACTGGACCACGTGTGTGAGAACAACAGGAACTTCGAGTGGGATGATCATAGGCAAGCGTTAGAATCTGATTGGACTGTTACAGATTATATGTTTCATTGCATTCACATGCATTCCTTTAAAGCCATAATTATTTCCACCTTAATTTATTACGTGTGCAAGCAAACAAATAACGCAAAATCATTTGATACAGCCATTTAGATTGTCCTTTTCTCAATAACGCTCTTGAAAGGTTTATAGTATGGCCCAAGTTTACATTTAATGCAAACTCTATTGCTTCAAGATTCAATACATTCCACTTCACACTTTCCACTTTATCTTTTATAGTGTGACTGATAACCATCATAGGAACAATAGGAATAGATAAGAAAAGAATGAGTAGGAACACAATTTTAGGAATGATGAGGAATGATGGTTCCTTATCAAAATTAATGAAGAATTGATTTATTCTATAATTCTCTACAAATAAAGGAATGAAGAGGAATGAAAAGGAAAATCTATTCCTCATGAATGGTAAAAAGTTTAAGGAAAATAGTGTTCCTCTTCATTCCCTTGGTCACCAGTCACTTCATGTCATTCCTCTTTCTTCTACATTATCATTCAATACACATTCAACTTGTATCCATTACAATAGTTTTGTTAAATATAATTCAACACTATATTTTATTAATTAATAATTATTTTTTTCTATGTCTAAATTAAATAAATCTAGTCTCTATTTATAGATAATTTAAAATGATAAATTTTAGTATATAAAATAAAAATAAAAATAAATTATGTAATTTATAATGAGATTAATTAGTTTTAAATAACTAAGAAATATCAAAATATCAAAAAAAATTAGAAAGTGACATGTATCGTCGATGGTCCCCACTTTCTTCTTATTCAACACTAATTAATCCACATCATCAAATTTCATTTTTCAACATCCTCATTGTAGGAATTCAACTGTTGAATCTTTTATTCAACATCCCTATTGTACATAGTCTTATGAAAATGATTTTCTGTAATTGTTCAATATATATCCAAAAGCAGAATTAATTTCCAAGGGGTGACAAGTTGAAGGTTGTTTCGCCGACTTATGAATCAACTTGTTGTGTAAAGAATATGTGAACAAGAATATTCTAAACAGTGAAAAGCTATGAAATATAATAAAATGCGACCAAAAAGTTATTTAAGCTGCAAAAGCCTTTTGCTTATGATAAAACCTCTCATATTTTATCCTAAACAGGTGGTTTTGCTTACAAATCTGAGCTCCCAAATTGACAATTTCCTTGACTTTGTCAAACTGTTTGATACATAACAAAACTTGCTGATGTCTACTTTAGGAAGAGAATCTACTTTTGCCAAAAACAGAATAAAGGCAACAAACAAATCTCTTTGAGATTATTGCATCAGTCGCCAAAGGTAACAATATTACCCTTTTGAAGGACAAGTGTTATGGATATCTTTGGTAGGTGTACTCAGACCACTAGCGCGAGAGCCAAATCCATAATATCTAGAAGATGATATAGCTGAGACAAATATTTCCACTGATTTCTCTTCTATTTCTGAGTAATGTCCCATATGTAAAATGATGGATCCAAACTTCTCAACATCGTTATGTTTCTGCATTTACAACTTCACAGGATATCACAGCACAAGAAAATGTTTAGGATACTGAGTAACATTTCCTAAAATAGCAATCATACATCCAAAATACACCGCACAACACAGATTCAGCTCTATCTTATACTATTAAAACAAGAACACTGTCTTAAGTTTAATCTTGACACTATATATTACGAAATATGTCACTGGCTAATACAATAATGTAAACAGGTGTGATATACAAAGCCGATACATATGATATATACAAACATATGTGTAACAACCTATGAAAATTAACAAAGATTGGTATAACATTTGACATAAGTACATATTTTTATTTTTAGAGAAATGTGTTGATTGATTAAAGCAGTGATATAAACCGATATGAATCTCCAAGAAAACTATTGTAATGTGTTAATAGTATGACCGGTATCAAAAACAAATCTATAATGTGTTGGTATAAACAATTGCTAATAGATGACAAAATCAGGACAATAAACAATGAGCTAGAGAAGAAATATATATATATATATATATATATATATCTTATATATTAAAACAGAAGTCACAACCTTGATTCATGTATGATTTTTTTATAAAAATGGATCTAATAGACCTATTACTAGAAATTCATCTTACATTTATCATATTAATTTTTTCTATCATTTATTTTCAAATTAAAGTCACCTAAAATCTAACATTGCCAACTCATCTTTTATTAATCTTGATGATTTGGTTTTACTATATAAAAAATCAATGACATGTGTCTTATAGACCAGATTTATTATAAATGACCATAAATTTTATGTTAATAAGGGTATACATTAGTTCATGGGTCTTATTTCATGTGTCTCTGTCGGTTTCATTAAATACTTAATCGTGTACTATATTTAACCATATACATATAAACGTATCTCATGGCCATAACTTCTATGACAATGCTTGACCAAACTAACTATGTTACTAGTGGCGTTTTATTTTTAGTAAATATGCTTGAGTGATATTTGAGTTATGATTTTCTTTGAATTTATTGTTGCACTTGTGTCGGCCTTATTTGAGTTATTGTTCTCTTTGTATTATATGATCTTTATTTTTTTATATAATGAAACACAGACATCATTTGGAGAAGATGAAGTTGGCTGTTTTCAAAATAATAAAACATCAAATACGGGTATATTCATTTAACAGCAACAATATTTGTTGTTTGTTACACCAATCATATATAAATGGTATAATCCTATAATTCTGTTATTGTAACATTATTGGAAAACAATCAGCATAATATCAAGGAAAAATCTATTCTAATATTAAATAATATAACTCAAAAAGTTACTACTCAAATTACGGGTATATTATTTGCCCGCAACTATATTGGTCGTAGATTTAAAAATTTCATTAAACTTAAATTGATAGAGTCCACCTGTAGTTACTAGAAAATAGTTTCATCTCACCATGAATTTGTATGTATATTATATCATGAACATTTTTCACTTCAACATATTAAAAACATATATCAGTGTTTTTCGTTTAATATTCAATAGTAATAATGTTCAAATATTAGTGTAGATGAATATTTTAATATGTTCATAAATACAAATAAAATTACTAAATAATAAAATATTTATTTATATTACTTATAATTTAACTAAAAATTACAGGTAATATTTTATTTCAAAAATATAAATACAAATAATATTCAAATTTGTTGAAATTTGCATATATTAGTGAGAAAATCTAATAAGATAAATATATAAGTCACAATTACATGTAATAGTTTGAAACAATTAATTGAATAGACAAACATGCACACTATAAAATTATTGTATCAAAAAAAATTATATAAACTTTAAATATATGATTAATTAATGAAAAATATATACCAATAATAACGTAAAAACAGATGTATATGTTTTTTTTTGTCACAACAGATGTATATGTTTATAAAGTGAAAATAAACACCCATTCGAAATCTAGTATCTTATTAAAGTAGAAGTACTTTAAGCTTTTGTTTGGCAACTAACATAGTAGTTAAAAAAAATAATCTTGTTTGAAAACATGAATAGGAGTAAGTTAGAAAAAAAAAAGTAATGAGCTTATGCTTTTAAAAAAATTGGAAGTCCATTACGTTATATTAAAAAATAATAAGCTTATGTTACTTGATATACATATTCAAATCAAAATAATAATTTAAAATTGATTTATATCAAAAATTCATTAAAAATATACGTATATTCAAAATTTGATTTTTACTAACATATTTTCCAATAACCATTATAAAAATATTTTCAATGTATATAAGAAAAATACAATACAAAGCCCAATTTGAAACACCAACTTAAATTATGGTTTTTATATTTCACATTGAAATTTAAAAATATAATATATGTGATTATTAATTTGATTGTCGTATAAAATATTATTAATTATAAGATTACTTATTTGATGCTACGTATAAAATACGATTAACTATATGATAACACATATTTTGTAACCTATGATGACACATATAAGATATATAATAGTGATTAGGGGTGGGCCTTCGGGTTCGTTTTTGGGTCTGTTTGGGATTTCGTGTTCGGTTCAGATCTTTGAGGATTCAGTTCGGATTTGGATAACCAATTTTAAAAAATTTAAATTTGTTATATGCTTTAATTTTTAAAATATCTATAAATAATAGAATATATTACATATAAATTTGAATAACATATGTCAGAGTACTTAACTTAACATATAAATTGGTTTGATTTAAATATTTGGATAGAGAATTAATAATTATTTAAGTATTTTTGGAGTTTCGAGTATAATTTAACTATTTTAAATATTTACGTTTGATTATTTGTATATATTTTCAAGTATTTAAACAAACTTAAAAGTATCATATATATATTCTGGATGTTTTTATATATATTAAATCTAAAAATAATTAATATATAAGTATATAAATCTATTTTGGATACCCAAAATACTTCGGTTCAGATCGGATTAGGTTTCAGTTTTTCAAATACCAAAATTTTGAATAATTCAGATATTTATCAATTTTGGTTCGGATTTGGTACTACTTATTCGGATTGGGATCAGTTCGGTTCTTCGATTTCGAGTTTTGTGCCCAACCTTAAATAGTGACATAAAAAAAATAGCATCATATTTTTAAAAAAATACATCTGCGCGGGCGCGCAGGTCAAAATCTAGTTTAGTTTTATTTTTTAAGTTGCTAATGAATTGGTTTAAAACTATAACAAACTTGTACAATAGTTTTTTTTATTTTAATGACTCCGTTTTTATAGAATAGATTAATCCAATTCAACTGGCCAAATAAGAGGTACATAAGAACTACCTGTATTTAAAATATATTAGTTATTATGTTTATAAATGAGGTTAACAATAATAGATTTCATAAATATGTATTTATGATCAAACCAGAGCATATATGCTCAAATGTATCCCAATCTCAGTATTTATTCGGTAGTTTAATCAATACAACAACCACGAGGTTAAAAAAACGAAAGCTTCACAACGCATCAGTTTCTTGTGTTCCAAGAAGCTGGAATTCTCTTTTGTATCTTCGTAACTATTATAATCCATCGCCTTCTGTATGTATGAATCCAAATTCTGCTAATATCTCTCTGATGCGAATGGCTTCATCAAAATAAACTGTTGGTTTGATCTATAGAAAACCAAGTTCAAAAAAACTTTCATGTGATATTTCAGAAAACCAATTTAGAGAAATGTTAGATGAGTCAATTCAAACCTGCTCAAGACTCAAACGAGCCTCTCTCCTCTGCCTCTCAATATCTCTCTTTCTCTGTTCCACTAGTTTCTGTTGATCATTATCATTCTCTTGCATCTCCTGTGAGAATAAGTAATGCAAATGAGAAATAACAGTAAATGACAGGTACTCTGTTTCATCTACTACTAGTTTCTTTTGATCATTATCATTCTTTTGATTTATGTTTCCTTACCCTCAGTTTTTCTCCCTGCGGAATGTCTTCAGCCTCTGTACTCTGCTTCTCAATATCTCCCTGCCTATGTTTCTGCAAATTCTCTTAGAATCTTTCTCTTGGATCACAGTAAATCAAAAGTATAAAAGTTGACATTTAGTTACCCTCTTCTCTGGACTTGACCTTGACGTTGACTCAGTTCTGTATCTTTTCTGGCCCTGAAGAAGAGACTCAGATAACTCTTTCACATTTGGCTGATAAAAATAGTAAAGTTACTGCGATGAAATTACCTGACGCGTATGTTCTGCACGATCCCCTTCCTTTGAGTGATCAAAATCACAATGTGAGCCGTTCTTACATTTTCCTCTCAGAAAAAACTGAAACGAATTTTGCATATATAGGAGCAAATTATTACCTCTTAAATGGTTTAAAAACTAGAACAACTTATCTTCGTTTTGGTAGATGGACAAAACGCTTAATTCAACTGCATCGCGCTCAGAAAAATATAGTTTTATTCATTCTACAATATGCACTTGTACCTTACACTTTGGCATATTAATCTTCCCTGTTGGTATCTCCTATTAAAATAATTCAACGCAGTAAGCCATAAGGGACAATGCAACTTATAGTAAGCTAAATCGATAGTTTTTGTTTCGTACCTTTGGATGATTGTAGCAACAATTTTCTCCGTAGCCGCATCTACCAGTTCTTAGATAAAACTGACAATCTTTTATACCAGGACGAACTGGATACTCACTTGATTCCACCATCATGCTAAAGGTATTTAAACATCATATAACCATTACTACTATACTGATTTTTAATCACTGGATACACAAGCAACGATAAAGTGATATGATTTTATGATTTTTTCAAGTTTCAAAATGCTATAAAAGTTCGACCGAGAGAGCATTCTGCAATACTTATCGAGAAAGCACGGTTAAACAACCAGTGATTTCACACTTGAGGGGTTTGATCTATGACCTAAACTAGTATGGTAAATTTTCAGTACGCTAGCCTCTAACCCACATTGACTTCTTACATTTTCTTAATTCAAAAAAGTTTTTGAAAAATAACAGTAGTACTTGTAATCAATCAGACTTCCCAAGATCTGCATATTTAATGATTTTCTGTTTCCCTCATACCATAAATGTCATAATAGAATCATATTATAAAATTTGCGAAAAGGGTTCAAATTGATGACGATTCTTCGCAATTTTAGTCGTCAGCCTTTCAAAGAAACCTCTCAATACATAAATCACTATATAATATACGATCAACGATCAATTTCATAACAAGTCACAAACTTACCCTTATAGCAGAAATGTTGAATCGCTTTCAAAAGCAAAATCCTTGCTCAATGACAATGAAAAACCTAATTTTTTGGGCATCACCTAATTTTATTTTCTAAATGATTACTTGTGTCATTTTATGTTTTATAACCCCCCCCCCTCCCCCACCCCCAAATTAAGTTGGTTTCTAGAATCAATGACACATAATATTAGATAAAACGATGCGTTTTTCTTTTTTCTCTATTAACTATAAAATGTATGGGCCGAAATCCAACTAATATTTAGTCTAACAATACTAACGATTAGTCCAACTTTGGATTTATCTAACAAAGTATAATATATGTCTCCAGTTTGTCTAACCAAATCACCATAAATTAGTTGTCATTTTACAAGTATTTAACACAGAAATTCATTGATTCACACATAAGGAATTGCAGGAACCAAGAAGGGTGAGAAAGTCCCACCTGAAAGAAAAGGGCAGGCACTCTCGTCTTTCAACCCCTACAAGATCGCTTCGCTTGTTAACTAACAGATCAAGAAGATCGTTTCGAGTTAATCCGTCAGATTTCCAGTAGGAAATAAAAATATCAAAACCGATTTCTAAATGTAAAGATGCAACTAATGTCTGATTGGCATATTGAAAGAATGTTTGGAATGGTCATAAGTAAAATGGGAAACAAAAGGGACAAAATCTAGACATAAAATTTTGATAATTTTCTGAAAGTTTCAAAAGAACATACTTTTGAACCTTTTTCTATTTATTTTTGAAAATTAGTGCGCTAATATTATTTTTGTTAAGGTTAAAATAACGAATTAAAGATACAATGCATTTGTACTTTCATTAATCTCTTAACCAAAAGACTAGATCTCTATCCGCGCAACTGCATGGGTGTTTGTTTTCAGATTTAGTCATGTATTTAAATGTTAATATATATTTCAGATACAATAATTTAATATAATTTTATAGCTTTTATGTTGTAGTTAATCAATTGTTTAAAATTGTCATATGTATTTGTTGCTTTTTATTATATATTTATCTTATTGTATTTACATTTAGTTATTAGACAAACTAATATATGAATGAAGCAACATATTTAAAAATTGTTTTTCATTTAATTTATGCTAAATTATGGCCCGCTTTTCAAAGCTGGATTTTTCTTTTAGCAATAATTTTTTTTTACTTTTATTCATTTTAGATGATATATTATTGTATATAGAAAATCTTAATATTATACATGTATTATATAGTTTGCTAATGTTAAGTAGTTATATCATCGTATTATATTTTTAACATGAATATTTTATATTTATGAAAAATATAATTTATGAATTTAATATAAATTTATCATTTTTAGTTCAATATAATAATTTTATTTTAACATGATTGATTATAATTATAAAATAGATAAAAATAGGATAGTGCTTTTCTTTCATTTTATAAACGATAATTGAATATAGTAATACATAATAATAGTTTATTGTTAATTACAAAATTAGTGAAAATATTTACATAAAGTTTTTGAAAATTAAAATATCGTTAAAGTATTTATCAACAGATTTGTTAGAATAAATTTTTAATATAAATAAATATATATATTTTAAACGAAAATATATCATGATTAAAATAGTTAAAAATATTTATATTATTAGCTTTAATGAAATATGTGTTAATTTTTATACATGTATTATATAGTTTGCTAATGTTAACCCGTCTTACCAACGTATTATATTTTTGAACATAAAAATTTATAGTTATGAAAATAATTTATATATAAATTAATCAATCTAATATAATTTTACCATATTTAGCTAGTTATGCATTACTATATTTGCACGGTTGCACGGGTCAAATTTATAGGATATTTTATTGTTTTACAGGTATTTTATGTAAAGGGGTAGAAGATTTGAAATTGTTATGGGAAATAAAAATTCATTCTGTGTATCTCAAATTTTAATTAAAAATATGGGAACAAAATGTAGATTTTATGATATGTTACCAACTTACCGGTGATCTCTAATATATAACTATACTATTATATGTTTTTAATTATAAGTATATAATTATAGTATTATAAAGGAAATGAAATCAAACTATCTAAAACATTGGACCAAGAGAAACCAAATTTAAAACCTATAAAAAAATAAATTAAAAATATACGTGGAAAAATCCCACCAAGTCGTCTTCCTCCTTTTGTTGAGCTGACATTTTAGATTTTGATTAAGAAAATACATGTGATGAAAAATACAGATCATGCCCTCTATTATTAACAATCCACTTCCAAATTAGAATGTACGTTTCCGATCTTCCGTTTTAGAGAATCAAAGGTTGAGTGACGGTTCCATGCTAAATAGACTCTAGGAAGCTCTTAATTTTCCAAAGATCGAGTTTGGCGAGGCCAAGATAATTGAATTTTTTGGAATTGACCCCTGAGAAATGTATAGTATTAGATGAAAAACCACTTATTTTCTGGTGCACCATGATGAGACTGAAGCAAGTATCGATAATGAGAGCTTTTCTCAGTCGAGGAGAGGGAGAGGTTAATTATTGTAATCCGCAATCCGGGTCTGACCCAAAACCGACCAAATTTGCAATCCTCACTTATCTGATCTACGTCGAGGATATTTGAAGAACTTTAAAAACCACTAGGTGACCGGTCCGCACAGGGTGCGGGCATAAGAACATGATCGGTCCGTACTATGTGTTCTCTCTCGGCCCGTACCTCACAAGAGGGAACACAGTAACGTCAGTATGAAGAGGCAGATATTGTGTGTATGTATAATTGCAACGTCACAAAATATTTTGTGTGTTTACGAAGATACTTTCATTCAAAAAATAGAATAAATAGTGTATAGTTTTAGAAGTAACAGATTTTATATTATCATTAATTAGAATTGTATTGTATATGTTTCATAATTCTTTATTTTAGGTGAATAATATTATTTTTCCATAAATAATAAACAAACAATTATGTAGACATATTAAAAGAAAATATAATAAAAATCAAAATATTATCCATAAATAATATAAATTATGAAGTACATTTCTCGATAAGAAAGCAAATTCAATTAGAAACTTGCAAAAAATTAAATAAATTTTGTAAGCAATTTGACGGGTTAACATTATTTGATAGAGGATAAAACTATTATAATTATCTTATATAAAATTTCGTTCATTTTATTTTATAGGTTATAAATATTAAAAGTAATAAATAAAACATTATTAGTCTTTCAATAATTTCGAGAATAGTTTTCATAAATTGTTATTTGTAATATTCGTTAGATTATATGGCAAGTGATGTTAAACGTCAATAAGTTAAACAATTCTTCCATATTTGGAAAATATATATATATATAACGATGACAAATTAAATTGTAGAGTATGTAAACACATGTTTTCTACCAGCGTGAGTTAGAACACCGCCGTATTTAAGAATCATAAGGGCCTCTACAGGTCTTTATTCTTCGCCTTCACCATCCCACTTCAGCGGCTTCAGTTGAACATTCTTGTATATCCCTGAGAAATTTCCTTCCTGCGCCATTCCAAAAGGTTCTCTGCTGTGAGAAAATAACCTCATGAATTAAATAAAAAATGCATAATGCTAGCTTACTTATAAGATAGTATATTCAACAAAAAAATGATATAAGATAGTATTACTAAATGATACTATGTAATACTTTCCCGGACAATATTCAACAAAGAGAGAGAAAGTACTAAAAAACCTCTTCAAGAACTGCATTAACTTGGCGAAGCTTCTCAGCATGTTCAATCAAGGTTTTCTGGATAACTATCACTCTCACGACCTGGTCTACATATAAAAAAAAAAAAAGACCATATTGTCGTTACCAGTATTCAACACATGGTAAAGATATACCAGACATGCTTTTTGGAGACAAGACACAAAGAGTTGAGTTCAGGGTTCTAAAGATGAGGAGCCTTTGCGTCTAAACACATTTTTCTTAGCACACAAGCAGCATTGTCGTAATACCTTAATAGTATCAGAGGAGAGATTTGTGAATAATACTTTAAAGAATGAAAAGAGAATGTTTGTATTTTAAGATCTTGGGTGTCTCCTATATATATACAGTCGATTTATTCTCATATTAATGATTTTAATATTTTGCACAATAAATAATAAAATCGTTTAAAGAAAGATATTAAATGTGTATTGTCAAAAAATGATTTGCATATGATATGATTTTAAGTTGCGCAAGTAATCCATATTAGAAAGATAAGTTATTAAAAACAAACAACCTAATTAGAAACATTAAAATATTTTCTAAGCAATGTAATAAATATGATATGAACATGCGTAAGTTTACCGTTTGAATAATAAGGAAAGTTTTTAATATTTGTCTTAATTCTAAATTTTGCCCAAGGGTAAACTAAATCGATAAAATTTAATGATTTCAACTTGCGCAAGTAATCCATATTGTGAATAAGTTATTTGCATATTTAAAGATTTCAACTTGCGCAAGTAATCTATATTAGAAAGGTAAGTTATTAAAAACAAATTTTGTCAATAAGTTATTTGCATATTTAATGATTTCAACTTTCGCAAGTAATCCATATTAGAAAGGTAAGTTATTAAAAACAAATAACCTAATTAGTAGGGATGGGCACTTTACCCGATATCCGAAGTGGCACCCGAACCCGATCCGAAAAAACCCGAACTGAAATCCGAACCGAAGTAGCAAAATACCCGAACAGGTATTGAATAAGAAGAGATTGGATACCCGAACCCGAACGGATAATACCCGTATCCGAATGGATATCCGAAGATAACCGAACATATGTATAATTAACCTTATATTTTTAGTTTACATCTCTCATTTTATATAAAATATTTATATTGATACTACACATACTTTAAGTTCATATGATATACATACAATTACGAAAAAAATGATTTGCTACTCACTTAAAATGCATGTCAAGTTTTTTATTTAAAAAATTAACAAAAAGTTACATCCAAAATTTAAAAAAAAATCTAAATTAATGCCTTTTTAGTTTTAAAATGTTATGTCCAAATCTATTAACTATTCAATCTATTAAAAATAAAAAATTAGTTAACTTAAAGTTATATTTTTAAATATAAGAAACTTGAGAAATAAAAATTTTAATTTTTTTTTTCAAAATCTAAATATCCGAACCAGATCCGAAATAACCGAATCCGAACTAAAAATACCCGAACCCGACCCGAAGTACAGAAATACCCGAACGGGTTCTACACCTCTATACCGAAATACCCAAAAATCCGAAATATCCGACCCGAACCCGAACGGATACCCAAGGCTAAACTAAATCGATAATTATTATCCCCTAGCTATATATGGGCTTAACGAAATCGACAATAGTTTTGGGCTTGTCTACATAAGCGATTGATTAAAATAAATGAAAAAGAAAAATTCAAAAAAAAACAGCCAATAGAATTATAACGTTTTTCTTGAGAAGCTCTATATGAGTGCCACCTCAGCAGAAATCACTAAAGTGACTTCTCTTTTAATGTATAGGGGGATTCCCGAATATTGGCTGGATAATCTGGGAAAAAGTAACTTTTTCATAGGTGTTTGATTCATCGTAGCAAGTTTGGTCTTAGTTAACGGTGTTAAAATCTTTGCATTTAGTTTATGGTTGAGTTTAATATGATATACGACTTGTATGCTTTGTGAGAATGTAAAATGAAACACACTATTTAGTTTTTAGTAGACAATCCAACTTTAAAAATCACACATAAAAAATGTTGTGACTTCTATTTATACAAGATAGAGATCCTAATCACAATGTAAAATACATATGTAGATAATAACTAGTTAGGTCATAGTTATCTTTATCTCTCAAATCTACATCCTTATCTCTATAATTATCAAGGTAGTTAGAAAGAACCTTTTCATCCCTCATATGAAATAACTAAAGCATATACGTTATATAATTTTAGTCGTCATGACTATTTTGAAGATAGTTAGAAAGAACCTTTTCATATGAAATTAGTATTTTATTATTTAAAAATCTTGTTAAATATTTTTTTACCAATGCTCTAGTTTTATACAAATTAGTAAAGTATATATTTTTAATTTAAAAGGTTTAAATAAACTGAAAAAATAAGTGAGATGACGTCGAAGTACAACTGGACTGGACCACGCGTGTGAAAACAACAGGAACTTCGAGTGGGATGATCATAGGCTAGCGTTAGAATCTGATTGGACTGTTACAGATTATATGTTTCATTGCATTCACATGCATTCCTTTCAAGCCACAATTCTTTCCACCCCAATTTATTACGTGTGCAAGCAAACAAATAACGCAAAATCATTTGATACGCCATTTAGATTGTTCTTTTCTCAATAACGCTCTTGAAAGGTTTATAGTATGGCCCAAGTTTACATTTAATGTTGCTTCAAGATTCAATACATTCCACTTCACACTTTCCACTTCATCTTTTAACATTTCATGTCATTTCTCTTTCTTCTACATTATCATTCAACACACATTCAACTTGTATCCACTACAATAGTTTTGTTGAATAAAATTCAACACTATATTTTATTAATTAATAATTATTTTTTCTATATCTAAATTAAATAAACATAATCTCTATTTATAGATAATTTAAAATGATAAATTTTAGTATATAAAATAAAAATAAAAAATAAATTATGTAATTTATAATGAGATTAATTAGTTTTAAATAACTAAGAAAATATCAAAATATCAAAAAAAATTTAGAAAGTGACATGTATCGTCGGTGGTCCCCACTTTCTTCTTATTCAACATGTTGAATCTTTTCAACACTAATTAATTCACATCATCAAATTTCATTTTTCAACATCCTCATTGTAGGAATTCAACTGTTGAATCTTTTATTCAACACCCCTATTGTATATAGTCTTATGAAAATGATTTTTTGTAATTGTTCAATATATATCCAAAAGCAGAATTAATTTCCAAAGAGTGACAAGTTGAAGGTTGTTTCGCCGACTTATGAATCAACTTGTTCTGTAAAGAATATGTGAACAAGAATATTCTGAACAGTGAAAAGCTATGAAATATAATAAAATACGACCAAAAAGTTATTTCAGCTGCAAAATGCAAAAGCCTTTTGCTTATGATAAAACCTCTCACATTTTGTCCTAAGCAGGTGGTTTTGCATACAAATCTGAGCTACCAAATTGACAATTTACTTGACTTTGTCAAACAGCTTGATGCATAACAAAACTTGCTGATGTATACTTTAGGAAGATAATTTACTTTTGCCAAAAACAGAATAAAGACAACAAACAAATCTCTTTGAGATTATTGCATCAGTCGCCAAAGGTAACAATATTTACCCTTTTGAAGGACAAGTGTTATGGATATCTTTGAGAGGTGCACTCAGACCACTAGCGCGAGAGCCAAATCCATAATATCTAGAAGATGATATAGGTGAGACAAATATTTCCACTGATTTCTCTTCTATTTTTGAGTAATGTCCCATATATAAAATGATGGATCCAAACTTCTCAACATCGTTATGTTTCTGCATTTACAACTTCACAGGATATCACGGCACAAGAAAATGTTTAGGATACTGAGTAACATTCCCTAAAATAGCAATCATACATCCAAAATACACCGCACAACACAGATTCAGCTCTATCTTATACTATTAAAACAAGAACACTGTCTTAAGTTTAATCTTGATACTATATATTACGAAATATGTCAGTCGCTAATACAATAATGTAAACCGGTGTGATATACAAAACCGATACATATGATATATACAAACATATATATAACAACCTATGAAAATTATCAAAGATTGATATAACATTTGACATAAGTACATGTTTTTATTTTTAGAGAAACATATTGATTGATTAAAGCAGTGATATAAACCGATATGAATCTCCAAGAAAACTATTGTAATGTGTTAATAGTATGACCGGTATCAAAACCAAATCTATAACGTGTTGGTATACACAATTGCTAATAGATGACAAAATCAGGACAATAAACAATGAGCTAGAGAAGAAATATATATATATCTTATATATTAAAACATAAGTCACAACCTTGATTCATGTATGATTTTTTTTTTAAATAGACCTATTACTAGAAATTCATATTACATTTATCATATTAATTATTTTATCATTTATTTTCAAATTAAAGTCACCTAAAATCTAACATTGCCAACTCATCTTTTATTAATCTTGATGATTTCGTTTTACTATATAAAAAATCAATGACATGTGTCTCATAGACCAGATTTATTATAAATGACCATACATTTTATGTTACTAAGGGTATACATTAGTTCATGGGTCTTATTTCATGTGTCTCTGTCGGTTTCATTAAATACTTAATTGTGTACTATATTTAACCATATACATATAAATGTATCTCATGGCCATAACTTCTATGACAATGCTTGACCAAACTAACTATGTTACTAGCGGCGTTTTATTTTTAGTAAACATGCTTGAGTGATATTTGACCTATGATGTTCTTTGAATTTATTGTTGCACTTGTGTCGGCCTTATTTGAGTTATTGTTCTCTTTGTATTATATGATCTTTATTTTTTTTATATAATGAAACACAGACATCATTTGGAGAAGATGAAGTTGGCTGTATTCAAAATAATAAAACATCAAATACGGGTATATTCATTTAACAGCAACAATATTTGTTGTTTGTTACAACAATCATATATAAATGGTATAATCCTATCATTCTGTTATTGTAACATTATTGGAAAACAATCAGCATAATATCAAAGAAAAATCTATTCCAATATTAAATAATATAACTCAAAAGTTACTACTCAAATTACGGGTATATTATTTGCCCACAACTATATTGGTCGTAGATTTAAAAATTTCATTAAACTTAAATTGATAGAGTCCACCAGTAGTTACTAGAAAATAGTTTCATCTCACCATGAATTTGTATGTATATTATATCATGAACATTTTTCAATTCAACATATTAAAAACATATATCAGTGTTTTTCGTTTAATATTCAATAGTAATAATGTTCAAATATTAGTGTAGATGAATATTTTCATATGTTCATAAATACAAATAAAATTACTAAATAATAAAATATTTATTTATATTACTTATAATTTAATTAAACATTACAGGTAATATTTTATTTCAAAAAATATAAATACAAATAATATTCAAATTTGTTGAAATTTGCATATATTAGTGAGCAAATCTAATAAGATAAATATATAAGTCACAATTACATGTAATAGTTTGAAACAATTAATTGAATAGACAAACATGCACACTATAAAATTATTGTATCAAAAAAAATTATATAAACTTTAAATATATGATTAATTAATAAAAAATATATACCAATAATAATGTAAAAACATATGTATATGTTTTTTTTGTCACAACAGATGTATATGTTTATAAAGTGAAAATAAACGCACGTTCGAAATCTAGTATCTTATTAAAGTAGAAGTACTTTAAGCTTTTGTTTGGCAACTTAGATAATAGTTAAAAAAAATAGTGTTGTTTGGAAACATGAATAGCAATAAATTAGAAAAAAAAAAGTAATGGGCTTATACTATTAAAAAAATTAGAAGTCAATTACATTATGTTAAAAAGTAATAAGCTTATGTTACTTGATATACATATTCAAATCAAAATAATAATTTAAAATTGATTTATATAAAAAAATTCATTAAAAATATACGTATATTCAAATTTTGATTTTTACTAACATATTTTCCAATAACCATTATAAAAATATTTTCAATATATATAAGAAAAATACAATACAAAGCCCAATTTGAAACACCAACTTAAATAATGGTTTTTATATTTCACATTGAAATTTAAAAATATATTATATGTGATTATTAATATGATTGTACGTATAAAATATTATTAATTATAAGATTACTTATTTGATGCTCCGTATAAAATATGATTAACTATATGATAATACATATTTTGTAACCTATGATGACACATGAAGATATATAATAGTGATTAGGAGTGGGCGTTCGGGTTCGTTTTCGGGTCGGTTTGGGATTTCGTGTTCGGTTCAGATCTTTGAGGATTCGGTTCGGATTTGGATAACCAATTTATATTATTTAAAAAAAAAATTATTATATGCTTTAATTTTTAAAATATCTATAAACAATAGAATATATTACATATAAATTTGAATAACATATGTCAGAGTACTTAACTTAACATATAAATTGGTTTGATTTAAATATTTGGATAGAGAATTAATAATTATTTAAGTATTTTTGGAGTTTTGAGTATAATTTAAATATTTCAGATATTTACGTTTGATTATTTGTATATATTTTCAAGTATTTAAACGAACTTTAAATTATCATATATATTCTGGATGTTTTTATATATATTAAATCTAAAAATAATTAATATATAAGTATATAAATCTATTTTGGATACCCAAAATACTTCGGTTCAGATCGGATTAGGTTTCAGTTTTTCAAATACCAAAATTTTGAATAATTCAGATATTTATCAATTTCGGTTCGGATTTGGTACTACTTATTCGAAACGGTGTTGATTGATTAAAGCAGTGATATAAACCGATATGAATTCTCCAAGAAAACTATTGTAATGTGTTAATAGATTGCTAATAGATGAGGAAATCAGGACAATAAACAATGAGCTAGAGAAGAAAAATATCAAATATATATATTTAGTTTTATTTGTTAAGTTGCTAACGAATTGGTTTAACTATAACAAATTTGTACAATAGTTTTTTTTTAAATGACTCTATTTTAATAGAATAGATTAATCCAATTCAACTGACCAAATCAGAGGTACATAAGAACTAACTGTATTTAAAATATATTAATTAAGTTTATAAATGAGGTTAACAATAATAGATTTCAAAAATATGTATTTATGATCAAACCAGCAAGACAGTATATAGAAGTTTATAATTATAAATTGTAATGATAAAATAAAAGTTTTGATATTAACTTTTGATCTACGTTTTTGTTTTCACTGGCTTATCTCCAGAGCATATATGCTCAAATGTATCCGAATCTCAGTATTTATTGTAGTTTAATCAATACAACAACCACGAGGTTAAAAAAACGAAAGCTTCACAACGCATCAGTTTCTTGTGTTCCAAGAAGCTGGAATTCTCTTTTGTATCCTCGTAACTATTATAATCCATCGCCTTCTGTATGTATGAATCCAAATTCTGCTAATATCTCTCTGATGCGAATGGCTTCATCAAAATAAACTGTTGGTTTGATCTACAGAAAACCAAGTTCAAAAAAACTCTCATGTGATATTTCAGAAAACCAATTTAGAAAAATGTTAGATGAGTCAATTCAAACCTGCTCAAGACTCAAACGAGCCTCTCTCCTCTGCCTCTCAATATCTCTCTTTCTCTGTTCCACTAGTTTCTGTTGATCATTATCATTCTCTTGCATCTCCTGTGAGAATAAGTAATGCAAATGAGAAATAACAGTAAATGACAGGTACTCTGTTTCATCTACTACTAGTTTCTTTTGATCATTATCATTCTTTTGATTTATGTTTCCTTACCCTCAGTTTTTCTCCCTGCGGAATGTCTTCAGCCTCTGTACTCTGCTTCTCAATATCTCCCTGCCTATGTTTCTGCAAATTCTCTTAGAATCTTTCTCTTGGATCACAGTAAATCAAAAGTATAAAAGTTGACATTTAGTTACCCTCTTCTCTGGACTTGACCTTGACGTTGACTCAGTTCTGTATCTTTTCTGGCCCTGAAGAAGAGACTCAGATAACTCTTTCACATTTGGCTGATAAAAATAGTAAAGTTACTGCGATGAAATTACCTGACGCGTATGTTCTGCACGATCCCCTTCCTTTGAGTGATCGAAATCACAATGTGAGCCGTTCTTACATTTTCCTCTCAGAAAAAACTGAAACGAATTTTGCATATATAGGAGCAAATTATTACCTCTTAAATGGTTTAAAAACTAGAACAACTTATCTTCGTTTTGGTAGATGGACAATACGCTTAATTCAACTGCATCGCGCTCAGAAAAATATAGTTTTATTCATTCTACAATATGCACTTGTACCTTACACTTTGGCATATTAATCTTCCCTGTTGGTATCTCCTATTAAAATAATTCAACGCAGTAAGCCATAAGGGACAATGCAACTTATAGTAAGCTAAATCGATAGTTTTTGTTTCGTACCTTTGGATGATTGTAGCAACAATTTTCTCCGTAGCCGCATCTACCAGTTCTTAGATAAAACTGACAATCTTTTATACCAGGACGAACTGGATACTCACTTGATTCCACCATCATGCTAAGGTATTTAAACATCATATAAACATTAGTACTATACTGATTTTTAATCACTGGATACATAAGCAACAATAAAGTGATATGATTATTTCAAGTTTCAAAATGCTATAAAAGTTAGACCGAGAGAGCATTCTGCAATACTTATCGAGAAAGCACGGTTAAACCACCCGTGATTTCACACTTGAGGGGTTTGATCCATGACCTAAACTAGTATGGTAAATTTTCAGTACGCTAGCCTCTAACCCACATTGACTTCTTACATTTTCTTAATTCAAAAAAGTTTTTGAAAAATAACAGTAGTACTTGTAATCAATCAGACTTCCCAAGATGTGCATATTTAATGATTTTCTGTTTCTCTCATACCATAAATGTCATAATAGAATCATATTATAAAATTTGCGAAAAGGGTTCAAATTGATGACGATTCTTCGCAATTTTAGTCGTCAGCCTTTCGAAGAAACCTCTCAATACATAAATCACTATATAATATACGATCAACGATCAATTTCATAACAAGTCACAAACTTACCCTTATAGCAGAAATGTTGAATCGCTTTCAAAAGCAAAATCCTTGCTCAATGACAATGAAAAACCTAATTTTTTGGGCATCACCTAATTTTATTTTCTAAATGATTACTTGTGTCATTTTATGTTTTATAACCCCCCCCCCCCCCCCCCCCTCCCCCTCCCCCAAATTAAGTTGATTTCTAGAATAAACGACACATAATATTAGATAAAACTATGGGCTGAAATCCAACTATAAAATGTATGGGCTGAAATCCAACTAATATTTAGGCTAACAATACTAACGATTAGTCCAACTTTGGATTTATCTAATAAAGTATAATATATGTCTCCAATTTGTCTAACCAAATCACCATAAATTAGTTGTCATTTTACAAGTATTTAACACAGAAATTCATTGATTCACACCTAAGGAATTGCAGGAACCAAGAAGGGTGAGAAAGTCCCACCTGAAAGAAAAAGGCAGGCACTCTCGTCTTTCAACCCCTACAAGATCGCTTTGCTTGTTAACTAACAGATCAAGGAGATCGTTTCGAGTTAATCCGTCAGATTTCCAGTAGGAAATAAAAATATCAAACCGATTTCTGAATGTAAAGATGCAACTAATGGCTGATTGGCATATTAAAAGAATGTTTGGAATGGTCATAAGTAAAATGGGAAACAAAAGGGAAAAAATCTAGACATAAAATTTTGATAATTTTCTGAAAGTTTCAAAAGAACATACTTTTGAAACTTTATCTATTTATTTTTGAAAATTAGTGCGCTAATATTATTTTTGTTAAGGTCAAAATAACGAATTAAAGATACAATGCATTTGTACTTTCATTAATCTCTTAACCAAAAGATACATTGCATTGCATTCCTTGTGACCAAAGGATCCGGAGTGTAGTCCATGTTTTTTATTTTGAACGTAAGTCCATCGTTTATTGATTCCTCCTAAAACCCATCGCCTTCTTTTTCTTAAACCCTAGTTGGCTAGTTCTGATATGCCTCTCTGATTCAGAATTTATCTGGGCCCTGGCCTGATGTGAAATTTTAGAAGCTATAAACATTTTTAATAACATAATAAAATTTTTTTGCAATTTGGAAATCTATATACAGTACTCATATAAAAAACTTCCAGAATTTTTTAAAAATGAAGACCGATAACTTTTTTTTGCTAAATTGTAAATGTCATTAATCAAGAAGGTTTGGTTACAAAATGGATCACGACCAGATTCGACTCTAGAGCCATTCTGAATCTTAGGGGCCGCAAAAAGTTTTAAAAAACCCCCAAGACACAAAGAGATTAACTCAAAGCTTGCCAAGGATGATTAACTTTGAAGTTAATAAACATTATAGGACAACAGACATCAAATTAAATTCCCCACCCAAGCGCTTCCTGACAACTAGAGTAACCAGACCATCAAGAGAATAGCTAGAGGCAAGTTCAGTCAAGCACTCACCGAAGTGGCTCAAGCAGGGATCGAAAAAGGCGACTGGAGCTCCACTAGAGGAGGAAGAAGCTGAAAAACGGGCTCAAGCTAATGTAGCAGACGACAAAATTGTAGACCTGAGGAAACACCGCTGAAAGTGAAAGCACAAGTTACTGTCAAGCGCAGCCGGTAAATGCAGCTCCCCATCCGGCTACACGACACAAAGGATGCGGCAGAGACAGCAAGTAAATGAAGAGGTTATCTGCTGAAGCTTGGGAGAAGGGAAATGAAGAACTGGAGGAGAAGTGAAACTGCTTGAAAAACAAGCGACCGAACCGACAAGAGAAAGCTCCTTGAAAGCAGTTGACGCCATTACAGGGGTTATCCTCAAAACCCCAGAAGTCGACATCGAAAGCAGCAAGGAGAGCCAATCAAACTATGAAAAGCACGCTATGGTTGACGTCTCTGACGAAGGCCGATATTTTATTAGGTTGTGCCCAGATCCAACCCTACTGTGGGGTTCATCAGAAGAAAACTAACTTAAACAGCTCTAATAAGAATCATGGGCGGTCCTAGGCATAAATCAATAAAACATTTGGTGTTGCCCCCAAATTTGTATCCCCAGTTTTAAGTTAATACACATACTTTTTTATATCTCTTTAATTATAAATATTAAGTTATTAAAGTTTTTATTAAATTGTCTATGGTCCCAATAAAAATATATTCTTCGATTTGATGTTTTATAAACCAAACTGAGAGAAATGTTGTTGATTCAATTAAATTATCATTCTAAAACAATAATTAATTGTTATTTTATTAAAATGCTGTTTTTTAACACAAACCTATATTAAATGATTCTCAAAAGTTAGGTGATAGACAAAAAGACAAGCTCATCGGCCAAGACCTGTTTCACTAACCTATCAGCAACACTGTTACGCACACGATAGCTCCGGCAAAAAGAGATAAAACAAAAGAGGTGACCATAGAGCTAACATCGGCAGTGATGCCATAAAGTTCCAAAACTGTTGAAACAGAGTTAACATCTTGGATGATTTGCGCTGAATCAAACTCGCAGGAGATGCTTGAGTACCCCAGCTGTTTGTTAAAATTAAAATTTTACTTCTTAAAGTTACAATTATTTGTTAAAAAGTTACAATTATTCAACAGATCCCACAATTTTATATATCTACATAACATAAATTTGTAGGATTTATGGGATAATTGTTTTTGGCCTACTGTTAATATTAGTTCTTTGGTTTCTACGTTTTTGTTCTGAATCCAAAATCTATTTCCTTAAAGAGTGAAAACAATGGGTTAAAGATGTAACACAAGAGGAAATCAGCTCTGTGGTTTGATCATAAGTTTATTAATATTTATATATTTTCAAGTTTCACATAAGATGAAATATACAATTAATAGAGAAAAACTTGCATGAGATCTCTCTAATATAGTATAAGTAAAAGTGCTATGTCATGAGTGAATCTTTCATAATTTATGATGGAGTATACTATTAAAATTATCAGTTGTATAGTTGTCTATATAATATTTTTATAGTTTGTAATAGAAGTACTCTTTGAAGATCTCTTGTAACATTTATATTCATATAGTTCTCTTTCCCTAGAACTTAAAATTCATACTTCATGGTATAGAAACATTAATGAATATTTAGTTAAACCAATAGAGCAAGAGAGTTTCAACATCATAAATTGCATTTCAAACGATCATTTTCAGCATACCAAATAACTTTACTAATACGTATATGATTCTTTCTCTTAGTAAAAAAATACAAGAATATTGGCGTCTAAATTTTAGATATGATCAGAATCTATTTCTACTTTCATACTAATGCGATTGACTACACTACTTTTCGGAACTGTATTTAGCTATATTTTTATTTTTTTTGCAAATGTAAGAAGTGAGTGATCAACCGACCTAAGAAAAAAACAATGGATAATAAATCACAAGATTGAAACTACGAAAAGTTTGACCTAAATCTTCCCAACATGTATCGGTTTCTTGAATCCCAAACACTCTGATAGTTCTTCTTTGGTGTGTCTCGTAACTCTGTTTCCTCTTAAAGCACATCGCCATCTCTATTACTCTGTTCCTGGACAATCTCTTCAGCTTCTACCCTCTGCCTCCCAACATTTCCCTCTCCATGTTCGGTCCCCACTCGCTCGTATCCCGCCGCTATATCATCAATTACATCTTTAAACACGCTCTGGAGACTCGTGAATAATTCTTCCTGAGAATTAACATATCCCTATATAAGTAATTTAAAACAGTAAAGATATAAAGAGATGATATTTAGTTAAAGTTACCCTCTTCTCTGCCATAGAGCTTGACTCTGTTTCATGTCTTCTCTCATCAAATCTCCCATCCAAAGTTGTAACCTGATCAGTATCAAAATACATAAAAGACAATGCTAATGACATGGAGAAGAAACTCATTTTAAGTCTTTCACATTTTGTGTGATAAAAATAAATAATATTATAGTAAACAACATATGTAACCCGGAGAAAAAACCAGACAACATGAATCAGAAAACAGATCTTGTTTCAGTTTAGTTTACCATCAATCTTTGTTCCTGATCATTCTCCTGCGCCTCCTCACTCTTTTCCTCCTCAAGGTATCTCTGCCGCCCACTGGCCTCTCTCTGCCTATGTTGCTGCACAATCACTTGAGCGTCTCTCCTTCCCATCTCAAAATATCTCAGACTCTCAGTGATGTCTCTCTGTCTATGTTGCTTCACAACAATCTCTTGAGCGTCCCTCCTTCCCATCTCATAATATCTCTGACAATCAGTGATGTCTCTCTGTCTATGTTCATGAACATTCTCCTGAGCCTCTCCCCTTTGCCACTCAGTGTTATCTCTCTGTTCCTGCGGATCGTTATACTTCTTCTCCTCTGGTCTGTAAGCTGACTCTGTTTCGTGCCTCCCCGAACCCTAGAGAATAGATTAAGTTAAGCATTTTCACATTTGAATGAAAAATAAATAGTAGGCGATGAAATTACCTGACGCATAGTGTCTGCACCATCCCTGTCCTTTGGGTGAGAAAGTGGTTGACGCATAGTATTAGGTAAACGAAGAGCTTCATTGTTCTTTGCGTGAATAAATTTACAATCTGACCCGTCCTTACAAAATCCTCTCCGAAAGAACTGAAAGTGAATGTTCAAAACAAAAAAAAAAAGAAAACTGCAAGTAAAGACTCAAATTAAGTTACAAAAAAAAAAAAAAAAAAAAAAGTAAAGACTCAAATAAAGTTTGTGTTACTTTTGCTACAAGGACCAATGGAAGTAGTTATAGATTTGAGAAAAATCAAAAGAAGTTGTGTACCTTACAAGTAGGATGATTGAAAAGGCAATTGCTTCCATGTTCACAGAGACCTGTCTGTAGATAACTCGGGCAGATTCTTTCACCTGGATGAACTTGATAACCACTGTTTCTTTTTACCTTATTCTTGGACTCTGATCCATGGCGTCCCTGCTGTTGCATCTCAACATCTCTCGCTCTCTGTATGTCTGCGTACGACTCTTTGTGATCGTGAGTCTGATGAGATTCGTTTATTCTTAAGCCGGAGTCTTTGTTGTCCTGAGAAATTCGTTGTATTCTTGATTCATCATATACACTAATCTACAGTAAAGAACATAACAGAGTAAGTTCTTGTTCAGTTTCTTTACCCTCTTCTCTGCGCAGATTCTTGGATCCCTTTTGTGTCTCCGATGAGTTCTAACATCAGATTTGCTCGACCTCAGATCCATATTCCGTTCCTGAGAATCAAAACATCACCCTTCTTGACAAGTTCGACTCTGTTTTCATGGCGAGTAAATACAGTAAAACAGAGTAATTTTCGTTGAGTTTTACCTTGGTTTCTTCCATGGAAATCGACTCTGTTCCTGCAGAGTAAGTTCCTTTAGCCTCTTCGATTCTCTTCTCTGGGTTCTTACTGTTGTTTTTTTGGTTTCTCTCTTCTCTTTATTCTCTCTTCTCTTATGCAAACTCTAAAGTTGATTCTTTTAAATGCAACCCCTTAAAGTTTCTTGCTTGGCAAGCTAGTTTTTCCATTAACTGTACTTTTTTTTAATATAATACGTACCACTTGACTTTTTTTTGGAGGGAAAATGTTTCTCGTTCTCTAAAAAAATCGGATTTTGTTTCTTGAACAGCTATTCTGGTGGTTACGGCAATAAATAATTGCTTCAAAACATTTTACAAAAATAAATGTATATCTGTGAGACAAAATTGTAATGTATTTTATTTTAGTTTTTTGAATTCCACTTTCTTCCCATCATAATTGAAATCGTAAAGGGAATGACTCGAACTATCATCTTATCACAACCATGGATTAGTAGAAGTCAAAACAATGATATAAAGCTCGTCTTTTTTACAAATGGAATGACTGATATATATATATATCGGAACCATTCTTCAAATGGACATAAGATCAGATTTCAAAAAAGCAATTGAGAGAAAATGTTTGATGATTCAAATTCAAACACCTGACTCAAGTCTCGAACTAGCCTCCCTCCGTTTTTTTCTACCTTCAATCTTTGTTCCTCAGAAATCTCTTCAGCCTCTATCTCCAGCTTCTCCACATCTCTCTGTCTCTTTTCGTCAATCTTGTCCTGAGAATAAGTATATCAAATGAAAATCCACAGTGTATATAACAAAGCAAGGTACCGTTGTCTTTTCAACTTTGCAATGACAGTAAAAGAAGAGAATCAGATCTCTTGTTTCAGTTTCTTTTACCGTTACTCTTTGTTCCTCCAAAAACGCTTTAGACTTTCTCCTTCCCATCTCTTGAGCTTCTCTCGTCTGCCACTCAATGCTCTCTCTCTTTCTCCCTACTTGCAGATTGTACTCTTGACCATGTGCATCTACCTTGTGATTCTCTTTCTCCATGACCTTTGGGTGAAAGTTTTTCTCATTTGATGAAAGTGCTTGACGCATAGGAGCTTCGTTGTCCCTTGAGTGGAGAAATTTACAAGCTGAGCCGTCCTTACAAAATCCTCTCAGAAAGAACTGCATATAAGACAAAGAGGAAACTATCATTCTAAAATATTGTGTTACTTTTGCTACAAGGATCCATAAGCTTAAGTCGAATGTGTACCTTACAACGAGGATGATTGAAAAGACAATTGCTTCCACGGACACAGAGACCACTGTGTAGATAACTCCTACAACTACTTTGACCAGGACGAACTGGATAGTCACTTGGGATTCTCTCATCAGATGTCGTTTTGGGTTCACTCCTTTCCCGATCAAGATTTGTAGCCTGATAAGGATAAACACACACACAAAACACACACAAAAAAAGTTAGTTTCTTTTACCATCTTCTTCTTCTTCTTCAGTAGCAAGGATTTCGACTACTGTTTCATGACTTGTCAGTCTCTTAATGTCTGTGTACGACTCTTTGTGATCGTGTCTCCGCTCAGTTCTAACATCAGATTTTCTCGGCCTCAAATCCGGATTTCGTTCCTGACAATCAAAACATCACATGTTCCTGACCTCTCTCATCAAATCTTTTCTCTAGATGCTAACTTCACTTGTAAGGATAGGAACATCGTTTGCCGATCAGTTTATTTTTATGTACCTTGGTTTCTTCCATGGATCTCGACTCTCTTCTCCGAGCTTGTCGCTTACTCTCTCGAGCGCCGTCTCCCATTTACTTGAGAGTATGTTCTCCTATCAAGTTCCTTCGACTTCTTCTTGTTTCAGTGCTAACAATCTTCTCTCTTATTCTTTTTTTATTCTCTCTTCCTTCTTTGTTCGCTTCAAATCAAAATCAAAGAATGGTTTCTTTTCTTTAATATCCAAAACTCTAAACTTTGATGTTTGAAACGATTGTTTCCGTACATTCTGTTATTATCACACAAAAACAAATCAAATGTTTGTGTTTTGGCGGGGAAATGTTGTCAGGTTAACTTATTTATTTACTTCTTTTCTTTCCGTCAACGACTTATTTATTTACTTAAAATTACAAAAAGATATAACAGTGACAAGTAGTAACTCGTAACGTAAGAAATTCTTACTTTTTTCTTTATATCACTATGAAAATTACTAATATCATATACATTTTGATTAAAAACCATTTCAAGTTTGCAAGTGGGAACGCTAAATCACCTCAAACACAAACTGTGCATCTTGTTACAATGAAAGATAGAATCAGAAGCAACTAAAGGTCATATGTTGTCTCATAAGACTTCCCTTTTGAGTCTTCTTTTTCTTTACCGCCGGGAAGCTGCCATGTAAACCGCTGAATCTCATACAGTATAGCGAGGTCTAGCATTACGATCAAGAGTTTTTGCATCCTCCTGAAAATAAACATTGGACAAGTCACAATAACAGCACAATCCAATGCAGTTTTAAAATAACATTACAAAAGATGTTGAAGAATATTTACATGAAAGATGAATCCGATTGTCTCATTGCAACCAACAAGTTCCTTCCACTGTTTCCCAATGCTTAGCTGCATGTAACAACAACAAGATTTCCCCAAAAGATAAGATTCTCTTAATCGTCTAGTCTCTCCCTCTTAGTGTATGCTTAAGCACATAGGGACCTCAAAAACAAGCTTCAATTGTAGCCTTAGGGAAAACAAACATCAATGGTCTACCTGAGCTTCCTCATTAGCAGCGTTCTTTGTCCAAATAGAGATCTTATCCCCTCTCGTTCTGAAATTCAAAACTGCCCCGCAAATCTCATCTCCATGCTCAAATTGCTCACCAACTAACGAAAGTAACTAAAACAAGTAGCAGAGATCAAAAACATCAATCACAAAATGCATCCAACAAGCAACATTATTGCCTCAGTAAAACTACACCGAACTCCTGAAAAGTGACCAATACCGTGTTAAGCCAATTGGATTCCAGTGTAGCCGTAGGGAACATCATAGTCCACTTTCCTCCATTAGCACAAACTGGATCTTCCCACTTGGGTTCGATTTCATGTTTAAAGCAGTAAAGATCCGACCCGTGAACCCACTTGTTTGGAGGATGGATGTTATTGTAAAGACTGCATCAAATAGTTAAACAAACAATGCTTTGAACTCATCCATGGCAGAATAACAAGATACCTTAAGATTCAAGAAACCTAAAACATTCAATATCTGTGACGTTTACTCCTAAGTAAAGACTACCGATACTTCTACTACTACTTGATTCTGCTCTAGGAGATGGATTCAACGTAAGCTCACCTCCAGAACTCCTCGATGGTAGCGAATGTGTACAAGGTTCTCAAAGAGCTTCCCCATGTGGTTTGATTCGATTTCGAGGAAGGAGTATCGAACCAGAAGGTCCAAGAACTCTGGAAGGAGTGTGAATGTTGGTTTACGGTGGTTGATTTCGATTTCTTCCACACATAGCCGTTTCCGCCGCATGTGATCTTTTGCTCCTTCGACGGACCTTCTTCGCCGCCGCGGATAGCCTTAATCGCCGGTAAATGCTTCTGGATAGGGCAATGGTTCGCGGTGTTAGGATCGAGATTCTCCTCTTCCGCCATAATCGCTGATACTGAAGAACGCTCAACCGTCATTCGCTCCACGCTCGGATCAGTTACTTTTCCGTTAGCTCCGTCGAGTCCGTCTTTTGTTATAGGTTTGTCCGTAACATAAAGAGGTTTGTCCGTAACATAAAGCCCAGTATTAGCCCTTTAAAGGCCCATAGTTAATTGAATTAAATTGCGCGGGGATATTTATTTATCTATCTTATTAAATAAAGTATTTTTTTTTGTTTAACAAACACAAGGAGTTAAAAAAAAATAGTGTTGTTTGTAAACATGAATAACAGTAAGTTAGAAAAAATAATAATTGGTTTATGTTATTAAAAAAATTAGAAGTCCGTTATATTAAAAAGTAATAAATTTATATTACTTGATATACATATTCAAATCAAAATAATAATTTAAAATTAATTTATATTAAAAATTCATACAAAAATATACATATATTCAAATTTTGATTTTTACTAACATATTTTCTAATAACGATTATAAAAATATTTTCAGTATATATAAGTAAAATACAATACAAAGCCTAATTACAAACACCAACCTAAATTATGATTTTTATTATTTCACATTAAAATTTAAAAATATAATATATGTGATTATTTATATGATTGTACGTATAAAATATGGGCAATTCTCTTAAATAGACAATTTTCAAGTTTTGG
Organism: Brassica rapa; assembly: GCF_000309985.2. Classification (NCBI taxonomy): domain Eukaryota; kingdom Viridiplantae; phylum Streptophyta; class Magnoliopsida; order Brassicales; family Brassicaceae; genus Brassica; species Brassica rapa. Next base: position 27,985,575 of record NC_024803.2, read on the forward strand.
TCACAAAAATAGAACACAAAGAGAAAAATGACCAAAATGTTTTATTTAATAGGTAAAAGGATTCTAATACCCTAGATATATATAAAAATTAAAAGAAAATCATAGTTTTAGATTATATGTTTTCAAATTCAAACTTTTTTATAAAACAAAAATTGATTTTTTTTTCAAATTTTCTTTTTGTAATTCGAAAATACTTTTTGAAACTATTTTTAAATTTTTTTTTCAAATTTTAATATTTATTTTTTTATTTTATAATATTTTAAATTTCAATCTTAAATTCCCACCCTTTAACTTTAAACCCTAAGGTGTGGATTAGTTAACCCTAGGGGTATAAGTATATATTTACCTCTTTAATGAAACATTTTGGTCATTTTGATCATTAGAGTCTATATTTGTGACATAAATTTTTTTAGTGTTATCCTATGGTATTTCCCATAAAATATTACTCCCTCAGTTCCTTAATAATAGACTTTCTAGAAAAATGTTTGTTTCAGAAAGATGTATTTTTGTGTTTTCTATGAAAAATTGTAAATTTCAAGAAAATTAATTGACTTTATTGAATTACTATTGGTTAAAAGCTATTGAAAATTGAAAATTACAGAAAATGATACATTTATTATGGTAGTTTAATGTGTTTTCTTAATATGTGTGAAAATACTAAAAAATCTATTTTTAAGAACGGAAGGAGTATTAATTATAAGAAAACTTATTTGATGGTACATATAAAATACGATTAATTATATGATAACACATATTTTGTAACCTATGATGACTCATATATGATATATAGGGGATGATTGGTTGGGGCTATAGATGCTCTAGACAGCCAAAATTTAGTCTACAACTATATATGTCAACCAATCGAGCTTTGCTTTTCTTAAAAAAACTCACAGCAAAAAAATCTCTGAAAAATAAAAATATGGCTATAGAGAGCTTTATTTCCAGAGCAAAAAATTAGTGCTTTAGAAATCTACAGCAAGAAAAGCTACAACAAATAAATCTACAAATTAAATTCTATAGATTAAATTCTACAGCAAAAATATAAAGCTACAGCACTTACCAATCATCCCCATAATAGTGATTAAGGGTGCGTTCAGGTTCGTTTTCGGTCTATTTGGGATCTTTGAGGATTCGGTTCGAATTTGGATAACCGATTTAAATTATTTTTAAATTTAAAATTTATTATATACTTTAATTTTTTTTAAAATCTATAAACAATAGAATACATTACATATAAATTTTAATAACATATGTTAGAGTACCTGACTTAACATATAAATTAGTTTGGTTTAAATATTTGGATAGTGAATTAATAATTATTTAAGTATTTTTAGAGTTTTGAGTATATTTTAACTATTTACGTTTGATTATTTGTATATATTTTCAAGTACTTAAACAAACTTAAAAGTATCATATATATTATGGATATTTTAGTATATATTGAATCTAAAATAATTAATATATATAAATATATAAATCTATTTTGGATACCCAAAATACTTCGGTTCGAATCGGATTAAGTTTCAGTTCTTTAAATACCAAAATTTTGAATAATTCGGATATTTAATCAATTTTGGTTCGTATTTGGTACTACTTATTCGGATTGGGATTGGTTCAATTCTTTGAATCGAATTTTTAACCTAATCCTAAATAATGACATAAAAAACAAATAGCATCATGTTTTTTAAAAAATACATCCCAACCTATCTAGTTTTTAATAACGAATAAAGAGAGAGACCTTCGTGGTGGTGATATGATTAGTGAAAGAAAAATGTGGAAATATTGTTACGGTTAAATACATAAATTAAAAACTTTTAATTTTAATGGGACTGTTGAATAAGAAAAAAAGAGTAAGTAGAAAAAAACAAATTAAAATAAGAAGTCTGTCTCTCGTTTATCTATTTCCTCTACGGGAGATTCTGCTTTTACCAACGTAGAGACAAAAAGAAAAACGCAGTCCACACACAATTCAACTCACACTGTAGCGAGCGAGATATAGAGAGAGAGAAACAAACTCTGAGACGAACGAAACTTTTCGCTCAAAATTGTGAGGGAGAGAGAAATCCTCCATCGTTTCGATCGATCGATCATGCCTCCCGGTGCGAAGAAGAGAAAGGCGTTGAAGAAAAAGCAGCAACAGGAATCGATTGGAACAAATACGAACGATAAGGGCTCCAATGGCGATAATCTCCACGGTACATTTCTTCCTCTCCCCCTCGGGTTGTTTAGATTCGGGATTCGCTGCTGCTAGGTCGATAGATTTGTCTAGAACGGTGTTGACGCCTGATTTTACTATTAGTCTCCGCAAGTTCATCGAGGATAATTTAACCATTTCATGATTCTTCAAGTTTATGGAAGAGAGAGTATTATTTGTTAAACTTTGAATGTAACAAAAAAAAAAATATAACAGGAAATGATGAACATGGAAGCCAAGATGCTAGGGAAAGTGATAGCACTTTAAGCTCCCCTGGTTCTCAAGGGAATGATGAATTTGGTGTCACAAAAGATCCATCTGCTGAGGCTACATCATCCGGTTTTGTGGTGAAGGAGTCTGCTAAAGAGATATCAGATGTTGAAATAGGAACGGATGACAAGAACAACGTTGTGGAGAAACCGCCCACTTCCTCTAACGAAAACAGTACTGAGACCTCCTCCATAAACGTAGCTCTTCAGGATCCTTGTGTTAAGGAGATCGCTCCTGTTGTCGATTCTGTCTCCAAAGTAGTGATTTCGGAAACGAGTGAGCATGCTGAGACCTCAACACACTCACATTTGGTCAAACAGAAGTCTGATGAAAAGAAAGAGTGTCAATCTCTGGAGAAAGATAATGGTAAGGTGGATACTCTTCTAGAGTCTGCTGATGGAACAAGCAGAGAAGTAGAGACTGTAAGAGAATCTGAAGCTCCAGTATCCTCTGAGGAAAAGGTAGCATCTCTTTTATTCTTCTTGCATCGTGTACATGTGAATCTTCTCTCTTTTCAGTTGGCTGAAGAATCTCATGTGACGTTTGCAGCGTCTTTTGTTGCCTGGTCCACAAGCCGTCCGAACTTCTTGGTTAAGTTGCTGCGGTTTGTTTGATGCTATGACAGGATCTGACAGATAACACAGGTTAGTCTCGGTTTATGATTCTTGCTAAGGTGTACTTTGCCTGGTTGAGGTTCTTATTTCAATAATCTTCCATGACCTGCAATGTGTCCTGTGTTTGTGATGATGTCCTTAAACTCTTAATATTTCACAGAAACTACTTCACTTTAATCGAGTCTTGGATTCTGAGTGACTCTTACGTAGATTGTTTAGCTCAGAGTTCCAACTATTTCATTGCTGTTCTTGTTATTCTATAGTAATTACTGAAATTGTTTAGAACTAACGTCAAATGCTAAGCTATCCAAAAACACAACTCATGCTTGGTCAGTTAACATCGATGAATCTACAACTAGATATAGTCTAGCAGGAATCTGAAGTTCATATGCCAATGGATCATTGCGTCCTTGTCTTTTACATCATTGTTCTCGGAATTGGATTGCGTTTATATGATAGAATAGTCTCGCTCAAGTTTAATTTCCCAGTTCTCTTGTTTGCAATAGCTATCAGCTACTTTATTACTGTTTGGTTGGAGTCTTGTAAAAATAGGAGTTAGCATAAACTCATCTCCTAACATTTTTCCACCAGTAAAAGGATCAGATTCTTGTAGTTTCTCTCCACTCTCCCTCAGAGATCAAATCCTTTTGTTGTTCTTTGTGTGTATCTTTAACAACATTGTCTATTATGTTATAATCCGTGTCATTAACATGTATTCTCTGCATTGTGCTGCAGGAGTTAGATAAAGCTGGACGCTCATGACAGCCTCAAAAACAACCGAAAAAGCAGAACTTACGGGTCCGTACACTCTTCTTTGTACATTATCTTTGATAGATAATAACATGGGCGGCTTTTAGTTAG